>NC_059438.1:48038432-48345932 GCF_021028975.2 Sphaerodactylus townsendi | reverse complement strand
CCATGCTGGCAGGGGCTGATGGGAATTGTAGTCCATTAACATCTGCAGCGCCAAAGGTTGTCCACCCCTGACCTAAGGGGTGGGGGAGAAGACTGGCACGTAAGGAGCCATGAAAGGGTTTTGTTAGAAAAAGGACAGAATAAGCCATCAATTACACAATTTGCCATTCGAAACATATGAGATGAAATGGCATTTATGGATAGAATATACAAAGACAAAGATATACAAGTTCTATCTATTGAATGCTGATATACTAACCACCAATTGTTGTGTATGAATGAGCTTGGCAACAGGATAAATTGGATCTGGAAAATATACTCGTGTATAAGTCGACTTTTTCAGCACATTTTTATGCTGAAAAAGCCCCCCTCAGCTTATATTCGGGTCTTAATAATAATAATAATAAATTATCAACTATTACTTATTTTTTTGTTTGTTTGTTTGTTGGTCTTATAGACCACCCTCCCCTGGAGGGCTCAGGGCAGTGAACAACCATATAATAAAACCAACAACCATCAAATAAAAACAGCACAGCATAAAATAAAACAGGAACCATATAAAAACAGATGGCATCATCCCACCCCCTCCCCACCCTTGCGCCCACGGGAAGCCAGATGTAACAGCAGTGATGATCCTAACCAGGCTGGCAGAACAGGTCCATCTTACAGGCCCTGCAGAAACTCTGCAAGTCCTGCAGAGCCCTGATCTCCCTTGGAAACCTGTTCTACCAAGTGGGGGCCAGGGCTGTAAAAGCCCTGGCCCTTGTAGAGACCAGCCTGACAGCTTTAGGGCCAGGGATCACCAACAGGTCCTCCTCCGAAGATGTAGATGTAGATATATATAATAACAAAACAGGAAAGATTAGACTTAAAAGTGTTGTACACTATATGAAATGCTGTTAAGATCAAATGTTTACTGTAAGTTAAGGTGACCAAATGGTCACCTTTGTGAACCAGGACCGGGAGGGGGGTAGGCGGTCACAAGCTGCAGAAGTCAGGTTTTTACGGCCTTTGGGGTTTGCCGCTTCACAGTATGCTCTGGGTCCCAGAAGGCCGTGCTCCTGCGGCCGCATGTGCGGGAGGCTGCCGCACTGCCTTGCACCCCAGAAGGCAGTGCGGCAGCCTCCCAAAAATCGGGACAATTTGAAGAACCCGTGGGACGCGGGACAAATTGTTTAAAGGCGGGACTGTCCCACCAAAAGTGGGACGTCTGGTCAGCCTACTGTAAGTGAATGCTTATGTTGATCATATATGTTGAATTATTTATGTTAAAATATCCAATCCAATCCAAAAACCTTTATTAGGCATAAACCAGAAGTACCATACATTCCAAGTACAAAAACAGGATATGTTAAAATATAGAAAATCATAATAAAATATATATTTTTAAAAAGAAAAGAAAAAGAACGTTGCCCTGGGAGGCTGCATCTTTGAAGGAGAGCAGCTTTAGGGCCTGCAATTTTCAGCACACATAAAACAGGCAGGCAGGTGTGCCAAGCACTAAGCACTGTGAACATACATCTGAATTCCTCTGAGGGACAGCACCGCCAAGAGGGAGATTTTGGGTGGAGAAACCACCTCAGGGAAAAAGTGAATCCTTCCCCCTCATGTACGCCTCCTCCTGAGGTTAATTCTGTTTTTTTTAAGTCACGCATTTACGTGAACAATACTATAATATAGCTTATAAAAATCTTCTCTGTCTCTTGCCCCTCCCAATCCTATAAATACCGAGACAACCTTGAGACATGAATGAGATGTAAATGGAAGTAGCCAGGCTGTGTGTTTTTAAAATCAGAAGTGAGCTTGAAGCAGTAATATCTCAAACATTCACCATCTCTTGGAAAGGCAGTCTGCCAACTGCGTGTTTGTTCATCTTCTCCAGTGCCACGTCCGAGGCTGTCTGGAAACTTTGGTCTGTGCCAAACCTCCTGTGATAGTTTTGACAGAATCTGCCAGGAATGTGTGAGGTGCGAATATCAACATCTGCTGCACATTGTGAAGTGGGAGGAGAATGTAAAAACTCGAGCCTTGTTCTGATCACTAACTTATCCTTGGAACTTCGTGAACCACAAATGTATATTATAAAACAAGCCCAGGGTTGACTTTCGTTTCAGTAGAGAAAGTGGGGTTTATTTTGATATAGGTTGATAAGGTGGAGGGGTCATGAATCCAGAAGGCCCCAGACTTCATCCCTGGCATCAGGATTAGCGAAGAAAATGAATTACAGGTAGCAGATGCAGGGAAAGTATCTGCCTGGAGCACCATAGAGCTGCTTCCAGTGAGTGTAGATGCTACTAGACTGGACCAAAGATCTGACTCAATAAAACGCAGCATCATATGTTCTATTTATTTATTTGCAGTATTTGTAACTGGACTCCCTTCACCCCAGTAATGGACACAAGGTGGCTTTCAATAGTACAAGTACCAGCTGAAAAATCATTAAAGAAAACTATATCACCAACTCTAGACCCCTGCCCTTCCAGAAAAGAGATGAAGTGAGATGAAGCTGTACAGAACAATTCAGCCTTTCATAGTTTCTGAATGCTTGGTAAAGCAGCACCCATAGTATAACATGACTAGGTGGGGGTAAAGCTAGTGAGCAGACCATAATAGCTCTAACCTGCTCTCAGAGGGTATGACCAGAATGTCAAGCTCTCGAACGTGGAAATAACAGAGACCGTAGGAAAGTCCTAAAGCAGTTTATTTCTAACAACGCATAGAGTAACAATAGAAAGCTGAATCTAACCTCTCCAGCTTAGATCCAGAGATGATATCCTTCAACCCCCTCCCCCACATTTGTCCCACACCAAATGTGCCTTACAAATTCTACAACATTTGCACTACAGAGCTATGGGGCCTTTCCCCATCTGTACCTTTAAGTCCCCGCTTACTCTCTCCTCAAGTAGCGCTGGAGTCCCCCCCGCACTTCCCTCCGAGCAGGGTGAGCAGTGATTAGCCGCTAGGCTCGCCTCGACGCTGTTCACTGCCGCGCCTCCCAAGCTGCGATGGCATCCCTGGTGCTCTTGTAAATGGCACCTTTTGATGACGTAGCAGAGAGAGCGCAGGGTCGGGGACGCTCTTGGCGACATGTTAGGGATGCCTGCGTAGCTGGATTGAGCAGATGTACGCTGCATAGGGGAAATCCTGGAGAGTGGGGAAAGGCCCTCAAAGAACCTGGGAACCGTTCACACCTTCTTGCAGGAGAGCTGGCACCAGGGAGTTGCCAGGAAGGGAAGAGGGAAACAGAAAAGCAGTCACAGGAAAACATTTGCAATTCTTACACAGCAAGACATCTGGGCACTGACAGGCTTGGTCCTGACACAGAAGACCCCGATCCAAGGAGCGACGCCACCAAATGGGTGTCCAAATTCAGAGCCCAGTTCACAATTTAAATTGAACTTACATTCACTCAAGGCAGGTGCACGTGGCTGCTCTAAGCATTCACTCAGGGTGGCTGACAGAGGGGACTGGGGGTACAAAATCAGCTTGAAGGCCCACTAAAGCTAGAATCATCCTCCAGTTGTTGTTGTTTTCAGACTTTCAATGTACTGAATAGCCTAGGGGGGAACCTGTCACCCAAGGCCTCTCAATATAGTGGGAAATCAACTTAGAGCAGACTGCTTTTAAAATGTTGCAAGAGGCCTGGGTAGGAGATCTTTAATGCCGGTGTATACAGAGAGAAACTCTCAGAAGAAAATCCACAGGGATACAAATTTGACAATCTTTATTGCAGGGAGAAGTGGTTACAGTTCAGTTCAGTTCAGTTCAGTTCAGTTTTATTACGGCCATTAGGCCAGCAAAAAAGAGCAGAGAAGAACAAGAAAAAGGAGGAACAACAAACAAAAGAACAATCGAATTTGCACTGAAATCCACGAAACAGAAATCCACACAAAAAATATCATCAGCTTGTAGCATTCTTACGGTCACCCACATGTGGTCTGGCTCTTGGTCCCAACACATTGGTTCTTCCTCTTACTATAAGTGCCAGCATTACAAAATTCTAGCTACCTGGCTGAGATATAAGAGAAACTCCGGTCTCTCCAGCAAAATTCTCACAAGAACTGAGTCTTGGAAATTAACTCTAGTTAAGCATTTCTGTACTGGATAAACAAATTGGATGAATTAATCGCCCCTTTCCCCTTTATATGGAGTTCACAATGCCAATAAAATATGTAATACAGAGTCCACTTCCCCTGAGTTACAAAACACATAGTCTCCCTATGTCGTGGGATTTTTTGAAATCTGCTCCATTAGATTGGCTGATGGAAAAGGGCCAAAACGTAATGGCCCTTGAAAAGGCCCAGCCTGGCATTTCAGAGATGCTATATTGGACAGGTAAGGGCAGCCGAGATACCTGCGTCCAAGATTTTAATGGTTTATATAACGCTTCGGTAACAAGGGAGAAATCTGTTTGCACTCTTCAATATCATTGGAGCCAAGTTGATAGACCAAGGCTGTTGCTCTGCAATGATCCAGTTCCAATAATTGTACAGGATCCAAAACCATTGACACCTGTGTAAAAGTTTGGCTGTTATTTTTTCTAGCCAGCTTGGATATGGTAAGTTGCTGCCAGAAGCTAAAGGCAATAAACCCATGGGATGGGAGAGGACTTTAAGCCAGTATTTGAAGGAATTACTAAGCCTCCAAAAGTGTTGTTGTCTCAACTTTTAACTCAACCCTTCTTAGCTTCCTTTGTCTTAAAACTACATTTAGCTGTAACATTTAGGAGTGTTAAAAAAGAGCTCTTGAGGAATGTGGGATAGGACTCTCTGGCTAATAGAGTGAAATCCGAAATTATTGCAAGCAATGGGGCTCCATAGGTGAGCTGTTGCCAGGGACTTTAGCTTCAAATAATCTAATTGGGCCGCTGGGAATAAAATCCACCCCCAGTGACTCGAAAATATCTTAGGATTGCCTGTGAGCTCCTTTGTGCTGTGTGTATGGCTGTTTGTTGAGTGGGCTGAGTGGTTTTCCGGTTGTACTGGAAAACCACACCTAGGTATTTGAAAACATTCTCTTATTTGTTCAATCTGATGACTCTAACAACTGCCATTTCAGTTTCTTCAATCTTGGCACTTCAAAATGCAATCTCATTCCTTGAGTTCTCTGTGTAGTTGATAATTTTAGCTATGTTCCTTCTGTGCATATTCTGGAGCAACATATCTTCAGTTTTAGAAATTCCCACTCTTGTCAAATGATAATAATAAACAATTGTTAATTACTATCGGCATACATGAGAGAATTTCGGCTATACTCTTATCATGCTGTAAGGATAGGTGCATTGGGTATCTTTCTCGTAATGAAACCCCTGTTGTATTAATGTGTTAACATAAAAGTTAAACAAATGGGTGCTAGAAGGCACCCCTTTGCCTTGGCTACACCTTTCTGAGTAGAGATGGGCGCCAGTAGATGACCTTTGTGTGAGAAACCTTTTACCTGTATGTAGTCGTGTTCTCATGTAACTTGACAAATTAAGTGGAGAAGGCGTCTATCGATATTAGTTTCTGCTAACTTTGACCAAAGCCGCACCACGAAGTTATACCATTGTCAAATGCAGCTTTTAAGATCAACGGTAAAAGCTAGATAGTGGATCCTTTTTTTTGACAAGCAACATTATTTCTCTACCAGGTAGTTTAGTATCAGGCAGTGATCCATAGTTGAACGGCCTTTTACGAAGCCGCCAGCCTGTTCATCCCTCCAATAGTTTTTCTCTCATTCAGCCATTCAAGTAGTTTTATACACATGATATCAGGTAGTATAGAGTAGTTTGTTTTGGCAGTACACTGTTGGAGTAAGCTAATTATCGGTCGGTAATGAGCTGGATTTGAGAGGATAAGTTTCCTTTTTTAAAAATAGGGACTCATAATTGCAGCACTCCAATCAGATGGACATAGCAGGGCGGTGCTATTGATATGAGTAAAAGCTCAGCCAAAACTGGGGCCCACCATTCTACACTTAAGCTCTTTCAGTAATTCTGGTGGTATAAAGTCGTTTCCCTGGCTCTTGCCATCTTGCAATTGTAAGATCATGATTTTAATTTCATCCTGGTCACTGAGGGCCAGTAGTGGGGATACTCAGTGACAAGCACAGAGTGATGCTAATGCTAGAGCCTGCTGATCTTTTATAGAGGTCAGAGAAAATAACTCTCCCAGACTTCTGCTGGGATTGTGCTTTGCTATGGTAAAGTTGTAAAAATTGTTATTCTGTGTTATTAGTCTCCAAAGTTCTGAATCATTGGTTTTTGCCGCCCTAATTAAGGCTTGCCATTTGGCATGACTGTCCAACTTTTTCTTATGTTTTATTAGGGATTTGTATGATCTTTTCCCTTCAAGTACTTGAGATTGTGGGATCACACCAGCTTGAAAGCTGTGGAATAATTTTATAAGATTTTCCTTAGCTAATACACAATCATGGTCAAACCACTGTTTATGGAATGTTCCTGAATGAGAGATACCTCTGTTGTTCTTTGAAAGGAGGGGTTTGAGGGTTTGTACAAGTTCCTCGTACCCCTTTAGTATTGACCCTTTATTAACCTGTTTTAAAAGTTCAGCTTTTGTCAACCTACCTATGTCTGAGTTGAACCAGCTAATGAACTGTTGTTCAATATTAGTATTCCATTTTATTCTCAATCTGTTTGACTCTACTGAGAGTCCCAAGTGTGAGGCTCTAAGAGACCTCAAACGCCCAATTGTCAAATCCAGCACAAGGGGAAAGTGGTCACTTTCTACCCGTGGAACTACTGTAAAATGTCTGGTTCTATTTATGATTTCCTGAGAACCCAACAGGTAATCAATAGTTGATGCTTTAGTACCAGACCAGAAAGTGTATTGCCCTGGGTAATCTCCTGGCTGACTCCCATTCAGAATAACTAAATTAAATTTAATTGCTGTTTGGTACAAACACATTCCCGCATAATTAATTGCTATATCAAGATTGTTTCTCTGATTATAAATATATGGTGTGTCATTGTCCTCCAAGCATACCCCAAATCTAGCTAACAACTGTTCATCATTCTGTCCCATTTTTTGCATTAAAGTCTCCACCAATAATTAGATGAGCTGTAGGGTAGTTCAGTGATAGATGGCATAACATTTCCTCTACCTTGTCCCACTTTGACTTAACCTGGTCCTTGGTTTGAGATGGAGGAAGATAAATATCAACACATAGAAAACAAACTGACTTGGAGTATAATAACACCACCAAAGCCCATGGGCATGGGCTATAAATTCTTTTAACATGCAGATTTAAGTTGGTTGAGATGAATATTCCCAGTCCCCCTGATGGTCTACCCCCTCTTATACTTGGAGTTGCCTCCAATACTACAGAACAAAAATTAGGGATATCAAAATTGTCAACCATCCATGTCTCTTGTAAAAGCAGGATATCAAATTGATTTAAGAAATTAATAAAATTGACATCCGTGGCTTTAGTGGCCCATCCTGCAATATTCCATGATGCAACCAAGGTTGATTGTCAATTTAGTTGTTCGATTTTGTCGAAATCTCCAGTTACATCATCTAGGATACATCCATTTCTTAATATTGTCTGGGCCTTTGGTGTTACCATAGAGATGGAACTTCTCACAAGCTGAGCCTGGTTATTAACATCTGGAGCTTGTTGAAATAAATCAGGAAAGTTAGAGTGGGGAATATAAGTTGGAGAGGTCAGTTCTTTAAGTTCCTGTGCCCATGACTTTTCCCCTGAAATTGGATGAAGATTTATCTGTAGTACATTGGGGGGTTTCAAATCTACTTCATATTCAGTTGGATTTTCCAAAGTCTCTCCATTTAGGCTTGCTTCTTGAGATTCCTGCACCTCTACAAGTTTGCCCACTGTTGGAGATGTTGAAGATGTTGGAGGCTTGTTGATGGCTTCAGTCTCCATATGGCTGTCTTCTATCATAAAGTCCTGTAGTTTATCCTTAAGTTCACCTAACCGACTGGTTATTGCATCCTGTTCTGTTCTTGGGAGGTTCCTAAAGGAACGAAGTAAGTCTGACTCAATTGAGTTTTCCAGATGATCTGAGCTTGTTGTTGTTGCTGACCACTTCTTCTTATCCAGTCGTATCATAGGCTTATCCTTATTCTTATCTGGGAGCACTGGATTAATCAAAGGGAATACTATTGAGTTGTTAAATGCCCTTGTTAAAAATATGTTTAAAAGTTTCAACTTTTTCTTCCTCTTCAATAATTGCAAGGGGATTTTTTGTGTGTTAAAAGTGAGAAGTATTTTCCAATAGTTTCCATCCGTAGAGAGCAACTCAAACGAATCTAAATCCGCCCAGTTTGGTTTCAGGTTGAGAATACAGGCTAAGTGTCTTATAATCTCTCTTCTGTTCGTCCATGCTGGCAATAGTCCTCTGTAAGGATGGGCTATCAGACAGATTTTATTCTTTTGAAGGATAAGGTTCTGTGCAGATAAACAATCCACAGATGTGGCATATTTGGGCTGGCCTAACCCATCAAGGGTTGGGGGTAGATGCTTGCCAAATAAGGGAATAATGTTCTTAAACGGTTCTAAATGCTGCAGCTCCTTGTGTAACTCCTTGTGTACTGAGTCCAACTTTATTGAAAGCTGGTCTAGCATGTACTGCATATTTCTTACAGACTCCAAAATTAAGGAGATTGAGTCAGCTGTGAGTTCTGCATATTGGTTTAAGAGCAGTTTATCAGGAGTCGTGGATTAGCTGAATCAGGCACATAATGCCTAACCTTTGTTTTGCAGCCTCTCTGGTATTTCCTTCTAGAGTAGTAGTAATATTTGTTCCCTATAACTATCGTCCAATACTGCAAAAGCTTGTGATTTGTAATCTGGGACGTCATACTTTATATAGTATCCTTGGAGTTTCCACCTCTGCTGTAAAATAGTCAGATATTTTTGTCTGTTTTATCAGGCTGATGAACAAACAACATCGTTTCTTTCCTTCCTTCTTTCCTTTCTTTTCTTATTATTATCGTCATCATCAAGGGGTTTCTCCTTCTTTTACAGCCACCCATTGCAGTAAAATGCAAGGAGCTAAAAATGTTTCGAGTTGTATTTCGCTTTTCGCTTACTTCTATATAGAAATTGCCTTTTCACTTATCCTTGGCTTTGTAGCTTAAGCAGTGTGTGGTGGGGACTGGGATAGTGTAATTGCCCGGGGGGGCACCGGCAACAACACTCAGTCAAAACAGCTTCTACAAAGCCCTTCTCACAATTAAAAATCCTCTGTATCAACTGTGCTTAGTAAAATCCGAGGTAAAAAAATATTTAGACATTAAAAGACATTAAAAGATAAAAGCATGTAGGAGTAAAAGAGCATACGGGCTTACGCTCATCACCGGAACCGGAACCCCGTCCTGCTCACAACATCAAACATGTGAAACAGAATCTAATTAGGCCTTCTAATAGAAAAAAATTTCACAGGACCGTTTTAAAATGGTTCCCTTTCACAACCTGAGCAACTTGACCAGCATTCTGACAGTGATTAAAAAATTTTTTGACACCAATCGTGAGATTCATCCCATAAGGTTTCATGGATGCCTATTACGGTATATCATATTTGCTTAGCTGTGCTATGGGTTCATGTTAGTCATGTTTCTTCCCCATGCTCCGTGCATTAGAGATATCTAAGGCCATGGTTCATTCCTCTCACTGTTGAGTTCTTGAACTATTCAGGTCTTTGACAGCAACTTTTCCTCTGTTGTTTCTGAAAATACTTTAATAGAATGTTTTCCCTCTGAAATGTTTCCAAGCCAGCTTCCTTCACAGTGTGATCATACTTTAAACTATTTTTCTTTCCTACCAAAACAGTGAGCCATTTTCCTCACCCCCTTGTGGTCACCAAACCTCCTCTTTAATTACTGCACTGCCATTTTTTTGTCCTTCACCTCACTGCTTCAGCCCCTCTTAAATTTAATTACCTTCAAAGTTCATTCCATTTTTCCTCCCCATTTTGCAGATCAATAAATTAGCAATACTGTGAATCACCACTGAAGTGCATTCATAAAAAAGCTTTAAAATGGCAGCCAGGAAACAATGTTTGGGGGAGTTAAGTGCAAACAAACTTCATGGTGAATGATGGGATTAAAAAATGCCTTCCAAATGGGGTAATCGTGATATGTGGAAAAAGACCCTACATTGTTTATTCCATATTTTATGGTCAGATTGGCCTATTATTCTCAAGAAGTTGTGTCTGTTGCACAGTGCGGGTGAATGTTGTGGTGAGATTTCCTGTACAGACCTATTTCCTGGACCCCTGCTTTTTCCATTCTCTGTGCAGCAAGCGACACAACTTCTATCACAACTTTTAATTTTCTTCACCAGAGTGGGGAGATTTGCCAGTGGGCACACTTTGCCCTGGACATCTTCAGTCCACCCATGGCCACTCCCTTGCACTGCCATCCATGCCTTCCCCCTCACTCTCATTCCATGTTGCCAGCTTTGGCTTCATCCTCACCTCCTCCACTCTGCTTCTGCTCCCCTTAATGATCGGGAGGATTTTTTAAAACTTTATTTCAAACAAGTCTCTATTTTCAAACAAGTTTTTCTCTTCTCTTGTGTGCTTGCTTAATGGCAGGAAAAGAAGAGAGAGAGGAAATAGAGGAATGAAGGGGGGAGGCAATATAAGTTCTAGTCTTGAGACTACTGGGTGTGATGAGATCTGTGCCTTTAAAGATAAGTTGAAGGGAAAGAGGCAACTGTGACAAGCAGAGGCCTGGCAGAGTTCAGCTTAGACAAACTGTACTGCAGGCTGTGGATTGCCTTCTCTCATGTGTAAACAAGAAAAACACAGAGAGACCCACTACAAGTTCACTTCACAATGAAAAGCCTCAAAGGTAAGCATTCAATGTATGTTTGGTATAATAATATGGGAAATGCTTGATTCCCTCACATTTATAGAAAGCCATCTTTAGTCTCCAGTGAGCAAAAGGACTATAAATGAAGTCAGTAAAATATATGAAATAAATAAAAATAGAGCATTCATTTGCAAATTAGGTACCATATAGTAATTATAGAAAACTGCAGAGGGATTAGAGACTAGATGTAAAGAGTTCACGATATAAGTATAACTGCTACACCTGGATGAAAAACTAATAGATATGTCCTGAAGTAAAACTCAATAATAAAGATACAATGTTCTCTTTAATAAATAGGCAACTGTTTTACAACTTGAGACAAGAGTCACTGGAAAAAAAACAATGAATCCTGGGAAAGTATGAAGGCAGCCAGGAAAAGAGGAAGACCCAACTTACAGAAGCACTGACTCTACTAAAAGGGAAGCCATGGCCCTCAGTTTGCAAAGGCCTGAAACAAGTTGTTAATAGAAGAAGGAACACTGATACATAGAGTTGACTATGAAAGGTCAGTAGTGACTTGAAATCACTTCACTCACACACACACCTTAATTGAGAGTTCAGCCACATCAAAAAGCTTCATTCTCTCAGAATGTGAGTTGTAGCATCAGACAACTTTACCACTTAACCACAAGAGCTCTTTGAAATCAGTCTAATTGCTGTAACAGTTTGTAGGAGATTCCAGAGTGACCAAAAGGAAGAGACTTCAAAGTATAATTTAATTAATAATAAAAACAATTCATTTACCACTGAAATGAGTAGGAGATAAGCTTTTGTTCTGTTGTAAGGATATTACAAGGGGTACTTATCTTGAGTGTGAAACATATATGTAGGTGTACGCACACTTTAGAGTTATTTAACATCTAGCAAAGAGTATATTTCTATACCACCCTTCCTCCTAAAAGAGCTCAAGGGTGGTGTAGCGCCTGCAGATTTTTAATAAGTGCACTTACTTTCAAACAGGAGCGAGCAGCTTGCCAGAGTTGCAAAGGGAAGGGACTGCAACTGGTAACACCCGAGCCCTAAGTTCTACTGGGAGTGACTGACTCCCACTCCCAAGAACAAGCTTGCCTAAAGGCACAAGTCTTTGCCCCAGTGTGTGTTGAAGAGCAAGGAGGCCTAAAAGGCTGTTGGATTTTTGTCATTTTAGCCTAAAAGTTTACAATAAACTTTGGCCCTGTAGAAGGTCATAGCAATTAAGAATTTTAACAGTGTGGTAGGAAGGAGAGATAAAAGGTTGAATGATACTAGAAAGGAAGTCCAGTTACCCTTGTCTTTTGTTGCTGAGTCCAGCCAGAAGAAGCATCACAAATGTGGAAAAGAGGGAGTAAAATAGCTCAGAACATAATTTCATTGCAGTCAGTCACTCAAATGAGCTCCTAGAAAGGTTGCATGCTAAGGTGACCCGTAGACATAAATAGGAGCCCTGCTGGATCAGTTTCTCTACCTGCTGGCACTTGTCACTGGCTTTGGAATGAGTCAACTATTGCATTACCTGAACACATGGTGGTGAGGGCATTATATGTCTTTGGATTGTCCTGTTGTGTTATTTGCCTACCGCTATGTTTAGCTCCACCCTACCAACTTGCCTCCTTCTTCTTTGGAAATTAGGCCATCTTGCTTTAACTTCACATCTCTCTCCTTCCTGACTTGGTACTTGAGAGCACATGGCGTAGCTGACTGTTCCTAAAGGAAGCAAACCAATCTCACTTGTTGTACACAGTTTTTCTACGAATTCCCTATATCACTTTCCTTACAGAACAATGTTTGCCCAGACACAAAGTTGTTTTTGAATTAAAAAGAAATGAGGATTTATCTTTTTTTGCAAATGCTTGCTTGAAAGAACTGTCTTTATTGCACACACATAGAAAGGGAGGCTCAAATCAAGAACATCAACCAAAGGCAGCGTCAACAGGTCACTTCCAGACCCTGCCAGTGAATTCCCAGTTTACATTTTACATGCATACTGTGCAAATAAATATTTATTTTTGTGTGTCCCAATATGATAGTTACTCTAGCGCCTTGCTGTCTAGTTTCCTTTTACCAGGAACTGAGGTGGAAAGTAAGGATAAATAAGGGTTCAGCAGATATGTGCCTGACAGGGATGTATTTGACTGTAACATTTTAGCTAATGTTTTCCTGCCCATGAGAATGAGTACCAGATTTTTTAGAGATTTTAACTTTATTTTTAGGCTGTTCTTTCACATTATGGGCTCATGAGGTGAGGCTTACAGAGATCACATAGATTAAAATACAATCAGTTCTGACATGTAATACCTAGGCATGAAAAACTATCAACTAAGTGGAGAAAGGGGAAAGGAGAAAAGGAATTAGGGAGATAAGGGAGAGGGAGCAGGGAGGCCAGCTCGATTGGAGTTTCCATTGCTGCCATAGTCTGGAGTGGGGGGAATGAACTATAACTCCTCTTGAAAGGGAAAGTTTATCTTAGTGCTTGTGATTTTTTTTAGAAGGAGAAGGGGAGAAGAGAGAATTTGCATAGAAGACTGGATTCTGAAGATTAAAAATTGGGAGGTAGAATCAGCAAGAAGGACATTTAATGAATTCAGAAAAGGATTATCTAGGGGTGAAAGTAGAAGGATGGTAGAAAAAAATGATCGCTGCATCTGATTTCAGAATGCACAGGACCCAATGCAAAAAGAATTGAGGCCTGTGTATTGACCTATCATCTATAGTGGAATGTGATGTTGCCAGATGTGAAGGAACAAGATGATGGGAAGGAGATAATAAATTACTGCAAATGTAAGAAGTGAAATCAGACAGAATTAAAATAGATCCAAGAGCTGATAAATCTCACACAGCACCTCTGGATTTAAAGCAAAAGGACTGTATTGCAATGGGGATTTGCAGAATGCCAGAAAAAGAGAACATCTTAAGAAAAAACTTTTATTCCAAGAGGCTAATGGAGTTCATGTCTCTTTTTTTTCTGTTGCAGAAATAGAGTCTATGGTGGATAAAATGGGGTTATTGTGTAGAGATCTTTAGCAGTCAGTAATAAAAATCTCCCCTCAGAACTATATGTCATGCATGTGACAAAAAATGTCATTTCAAAGATATTCTTTATTTGCATTATTAGAAAAAGCTGCAGTTTCAAAGTCGGGACCTAATTCTCATGAAGGGCTTGCCATGTGAGATTTTGCTGAAGTGTGAAGAATTTAAATTTCTTACAGATGTTCTCAAAAACAAGAAAATTTCTTTTAGATGGATGATGATTGAGGGATTGGGATTTCACCCACTGCAATGGATCCTATAACCACAACTACTAGATATTCAGGACACAAGAAAATTGCTTCAACAAAATTTTTAAAAGAGCTCAGACAACCTGAAAGAGCTTACTTCTGTCTTTTCTTTCTAACATTTTCTTTTATGGAGTGTTATATATACCAAGGGATTAAATTGAGAGTTACAAGGAAAGGTAGAGAGGATAGAGCAGAAGAGAAAAGAATACTAGATTTAAGATGAAGTTTCAATTAAAGCAGATAGGAAGTGAATTCCAAGAAAGCTTGTTTAAACAATCCTAGAAAGATGTTTGAAGATATAATACAAGGGCATGCATGTAGATAAATGAGGAATTAAATAAATAGACAATGCTAGTAAAGTAAATTATTATATGTACGTAATATCTTTTAGTTGCTTGTGTATAAAAAGATGGTATTAATGGAACTAACTTTATAAAAAGAAAAGAAAAGATGGGAACAATAATTTATAAATCTGGTAAAAAGAAGTGAAAGGGGTTTGAGTTAGTTGGAAATATTTTATATACATGGGGTGATATGGCAGGAGATGGTAGGAGCTTTTTATCTACTTTGTTATTCTAATCACTTCATTACTAAACGTTACTGTATGGGTTATTGGTTATTTTCTGGGGATAGAGATTGTCGCATTATATTTCATATCTGCTTTTTTCTTTTCTTTTCATGTAGGGTGGTGAGTCCACCATCTAGTAGTTGATGTGGTTTTTTAAAAGGAAAGAGAAAAATGAAGTTGCGATTACTTCCCTCAACCTTAGGCCTGGCAGAACAGCTCAGTCTTACAGGCTGTGCAGAACAGTGACTGGTCTAGCAGATGGAATCTATATACATCATTTACACCTTCTGTTAATCATTTCACAAACTCTGGAGTTTGGAAGGCTTTCTGATTCTGTAAGTTTGGATTCCTATGTTTCCATTTGCTGTTTGCTCTGGGGCAATAACTGTGAGGCATGGATGTAGGTATTCATTGGCAGGCAGGCAGACTAGTTTGAAGGGAATAGAGGCAAAGGCTGCTCCCCTTCCACCTAGGATTGGCAGCTTACTTAAAGACTGAAGGAAGGAGAGAGAAGCAGAGGCTAAGATTTCCACCTGAGATAGACAGCCCATCTGATTTCCAGGAAGCAGAAGCAAAGTTTTTGCTTGCCTACCTGGGAGGCATGCATAGTAGCAGAGAATGGAGAAACAGATAGCGCCCAGGATTTTACCCCAGGCCCGTATGTTCTGTTTTTGTAATATAATAGATCTTTCCACCCATTCCTTAATTACCTCTGAAAAGGAGATAAATATTCACATATGCCAATTCATGTTTCCATATCTCTGCTCTGGAAGTAATAAATTACTTATTTATAGAAAGAGGCTGCTTTATCCTAGCTGCCTAATATTTGGAAGGGAGAATTCTTTGTTTGAAGAACACAGTCTCTTATATTTTATTCCCCAATGAATAAGGGAAGGGGTTGTCAAGATCTGAATAGTATTCCCACCTCCCTCGCATTCCCAAAACATCAGCATAAAAGAATCACCAAATTGGCGATTTTTGAAAAGCCTCGGATGGGGGATCACGGGACAAACCAACTTTAGGTCTGGGAACTATGCGAACTTCTTGGCCAGACTGGGATATTTCCCTTGCTCAACCCAGGATATTTGGACCATGCAGAAACAACCTATCTCTCTGCCTCACTGCCACCCTCCCCTTTCTACAGTTTGTTGCAATCCACAGAAGCCTAGCAAAAATGCAGTGTAAAAGTACTTCAGCCACTGACTAATAGAAAAGTTCCAGCAAGCTCTCCTACTTACCCATTCTAGATGCCTATTTACCTCCCTCCTGTGGCCCTGGAAACTACTCAAAGGTCAAGAAAAAGACAACAATTCCACTGAGCCACAGAACCTCCCCCAACTTCTGCTCATGATGCCTTCTCACAGACCTTTAAAATTTTCCTTGCCTCAGGTTTGTGGCCAGCTACTGGCCCCTGAACCCATTTTATGGAATTAACAATCGGAAGAGGGCTTGGGGGGCGGGGGAGGTGCCACTGTTGCCCATGTTTAGGGAGGCTGGCAAGGCAATTTTGTTTCTGAGAACTTTCAACTGATGCTACTTTTTTGTTAATTATACTGAAGGCTTTAGTTGAGCTGCAAAAGAGTTTGGTACTTTTGGCATTGTCTCTGTGAATGTGTTGTTTATTGATGTACTTGCCATTGTACTGTTAAGGGGGTTTGAGCTGTTGGCATATTGTTAGCCATCTTGAGTCCTGGGATATTAACACTGGAATTAATAAATGTGAATTGCCAAAGCTGATCTATCCTAAAAGGCAAGCCAGGAAATTTACTGATAGATCTTTTCCTGAAATCTATCAAAACAAGTGGTTCTAAGATAAAGGACCTCCCACATGTAAAAGGACAAAGGTTCCTAGACATCTCTGTCTTTCAAAATGAAAGTCTACCAATTAAAAGGGACTTATTTTGATACTACTATGGGAGCAACTGGTTTCAGGTCATTGCTAAATATAAAATGCAAGGTGAGACCTGTTATGCTAGATCAGTGCGCTATATTTGGGTGCTGTGTGGTTTCCGGGCTGTATGGCCGTGTTCTAGCAGCATTCTCTCCTGACGTTTCGCCTGCATCTGTGGCTGGCATCTTCAGAGGATCTGATGTTGGGAAAGCAAGCGGAGTATATATCTGTTGGAGTGTCCAGGGTAGGTGGAGAAACCTTGTCTGTGAGTAACAAAGAAGGCAACCAGGTCAATAGTTGAGGGCATTCAACTAAGAAAATTCAACAGATGCTACGTTCAGCAAAGGATAAGAGTCCCCCCCCCTCCCCCCCCCCCCCCCACCCCCCCCCCCCCCCACCCCCCCCCCCCCCCACCCCCCCCCCCCCCCACCCCCCCCCCCCCCCACCCCCCCCCCCCCCCACCCCCCCCCCCCCCCACCCCCCCCCCCCCCCACCCCCCCCCCCCCCCACCCCCCCCCCCCCCCACCCCCCCCCCCCCCCACCCCCCCCCCCCCCCACCCCCCCCCCCCCCCACCCCCCCCCCCCCCCACCCCCCCCCCCCCCCACCCCCCCCCCCCCCCACCCCCCCCCCCCCCCACCCCCCCCCCCCCCCACCCCCCCCCCCCCCCACCCCCCCCCCCCCCCACCCCCCCCCCCCCCCACCCCCCCCCCCCCCCACCCCCCCCCCCCCCCACCCCCCCCCCCCCCCACCCCCCCCCCCCCCCACCCCCCCCCCCCCCCACCCCCCCCCCCCCCCACCCCCCCCCCCCCCCACCCCCCCCCCCCCCCACCCCCCCCCCCCCCCACCCCCCCCCCCCCCCACCCCCCCCCCCCCCCACCCCCCCCCCCCCCCACCCCCCCCCCCCCCCACCCCCCCCCCCCCCCACCCCCCCCCCCCCCCACCCCCCCCCCCCCCCACCCCCCCCCCCCCCCACCCCCCCCCCCCCCCACCCCCCCCCCCCCCCACCCCCCCCCCCCCCCACCCCCCCCCCCCCCCACCCCCCCCCCCCCCCACCCCCCCCCCCCCCCACCCCCCCCCCCCCCCACCCCCCCCCCCCCCCACCCCCCCCCCCCCCCACCCCCCCCCCCCCCCACCCCCCCCCCCCCCCACCCCCCCCCCCCCCCACCCCCCCCCCCCCCCACCCCCCCCCCCCCCCACCCCCCCCCCCCCCCACCCCCCCCCCCCCCCACCCCCCCCCCCCCCCACCCCCCCCCCCCCCCACCCCCCCCCCCCCCCACCCCCCCCCCCCCCCACCCCCCCCCCCCCCCACCCCCCCCCCCCCCCACCCCCCCCCCCCCCCACCCCCCCCCCCCCCCACCCCCCCCCCCCCCCACCCCCCCCCCCCCCCACCCCCCCCCCCCCCCACCCCCCCCCCCCCCCACCCCCCCCCCCCCCCACCCCCCCCCCCCCCCACCCCCCCCCCCCCCCACCCCCCCCCCCCCCCACCCCCCCCCCCCCCCACCCCCCCCCCCCCCCACCCCCCCCCCCCCCCACCCCCCCCCCCCCCCACCCCCCCCCCCCCCCACCCCCCCCCCCCCCCACCCCCCCCCCCCCCCACCCCCCCCCCCCCCCACCCCCCCCCCCCCCCACCCCCCCCCCCCCCCACCCCCCCCCCCCCCCACCCCCCCCCCCCCCCACCCCCCCCCCCCCCCACCCCCCC
Source organism: Sphaerodactylus townsendi (assembly GCF_021028975.2). NCBI lineage: Eukaryota > Metazoa > Chordata > Lepidosauria > Squamata > Sphaerodactylidae > Sphaerodactylus > Sphaerodactylus townsendi. The sequence goes on along the minus strand of NC_059438.1, from coordinate 48,327,682 downwards.
CCCCCCCCACCCCCCCCCCCCCCCACCCCCCCCCCCCCCCACCCCCCCCCCCCCCCACCCCCCCCCCCCCCCACCCCCCCCCCCCCCCACCCCCCCCCCCCCCCACCCCCCCCCCCCCCCACCCCCCCCCCCCCCCACCCCCCCCCCCCCCCACCCCCCCCCCCCCCCACCCCCCCCCCCCCCCACCCCCCCCCCCCCCCACCCCCCCCCCCCCCCACCCCCCCCCCCCCCCACCCCCCCCCCCCCCCACCCCCCCCCCCCCCCACCCCCCCCCCCCCCCACCCCCCCCCCCCCCCACCCCCCCCCCCCCCCACCCCCCCCCCCCCCCACCCCCCCCCCCCCCCACCCCCCCCCCCCCCCACCCCCCCCCCCCCCCACCCCCCCCCCCCCCCACCCCCCCCCCCCCCCACCCCCCCCCCCCCCCACCCCCCCCCCCCCCCACCCCCCCCCCCCCCCACCCCCCCCCCCCCCCACCCCCCCCCCCCCCCACCCCCCCCCCCCCCCACCCCCCCCCCCCCCCACCCCCCCCCCCCCCCACCCCCCCCCCCCCCCACCCCCCCCCCCCCCCACCCCCCCCCCCCCCCACCCCCCCCCCCCCCCACCCCCCCCCCCCCCCACCCCCCCCCCCCCCCACCCCCCCCCCCCCCCACCCCCCCCCCCCCCCACCCCCCCCCCCCCCCACCCCCCCCCCCCCCCACCCCCCCCCCCCCCCACCCCCCCCCCCCCCCACCCCCCCCCCCCCCCACCCCCCCCCCCCCCCACCCCCCCCCCCCCCCACCCCCCCCCCCCCCCACCCCCCCCCCCCCCCACCCCCCCCCCCCCCCACCCCCCCCCCCCCCCACCCCCCCCCCCCCCCACCCCCCCCCCCCCCCACCCCCCCCCCCCCCCACCCCCCCCCCCCCCCACCCCCCCCCCCCCCCACCCCCCCCCCCCCCCACCCCCCCCCCCCCCCACCCCCCCCCCCCCCCACCCCCCCCCCCCCCCACCCCCCCCCCCCCCCACCCCCCCCCCCCCCCACCCCCCCCCCCCCCCACCCCCCCCCCCCCCCACCCCCCCCCCCCCCCACCCCCCCCCCCCCCCACCCCCCCCCCCCCCCACCCCCCCCCCCCCCCACCCCCCCCCCCCCCCACCCCCCCCCCCCCCCACCCCCCCCCCCCCCCACCCCCCCCCCCCCCCACCCCCCCCCCCCCCCACCCCCCCCCCCCCCCACCCCCCCCCCCCCCCACCCCCCCCCCCCCCCACCCCCCCCCCCCCCCACCCCCCCCCCCCCCCACCCCCCCCCCCCCCCACCCCCCCCCCCCCCCACCCCCCCCCCCCCCCACCCCCCCCCCCCCCCACCCCCCCCCCCCCCCACCCCCCCCCCCCCCCACCCCCCCCCCCCCCCACCCCCCCCCCCCCCCACCCCCCCCCCCCCCCACCCCCCCCCCCCCCCACCCCCCCCCCCCCCCACCCCCCCCCCCCCCCACCCCCCCCCCCCCCCACCCCCCCCCCCCCCCACCCCCCCCCCCCCCCACCCCCCCCCCCCCCCACCCCCCCCCCCCCCCACCCCCCCCCCCCCCCACCCCCCCCCCCCCCCACCCCCCCCCCCCCCCACCCCCCCCCCCCCCCACCCCCCCCCCCCCCCACCCCCCCCCCCCCCCACCCCCCCCCCCCCCCACCCCCCCCCCCCCCCACCCCCCCCCCCCCCCACCCCCCCCCCCCCCCACCCCCCCCCCCCCCCACCCCCCCCCCCCCCCACCCCCCCCCCCCCCCACCCCCCCCCCCCCCCACCCCCCCCCCCCCCCACCCCCCCCCCCCCCCACCCCCCCCCCCCCCCACCCCCCCCCCCCCCCACCCCCCCCCCCCCCCACCCCCCCCCCCCCCCACCCCCCCCCCCCCCCACCCCCCCCCCCCCCCACCCCCCCCCCCCCCCACCCCCCCCCCCCCCCACCCCCCCCCCCCCCCACCCCCCCCCCCCCCCACCCCCCCCCCCCCCCACCCCCCCCCCCCCCCACCCCCCCCCCCCCCCACCCCCCCCCCCCCCCACCCCCCCCCCCCCCCACCCCCCCCCCCCCCCACCCCCCCCCCCCCCCACCCCCCCCCCCCCCCACCCCCCCCCCCCCCCACCCCCCCCCCCCCCCACCCCCCCCCCCCCCCACCCCCCCCCCCCCCCACCCCCCCCCCCCCCCACCCCCCCCCCCCCCCACCCCCCCCCCCCCCCACCCCCCCCCCCCCCCACCCCCCCCCCCCCCCACCCCCCCCCCCCCCCACCCCCCCCCCCCCCCACCCCCCCCCCCCCCCACCCCCCCCCCCCCCCACCCCCCCCCCCCCCCACCCCCCCCCCCCCCCACCCCCCCCCCCCCCCACCCCCCCCCCCCCCCACCCCCCCCCCCCCCCACCCCCCCCCCCCCCCACCCCCCCCCCCCCCCACCCCCCCCCCCCCCCACCCCCCCCCCCCCCCACCCCCCCCCCCCCCCACCCCCCCCCCCCCCCACCCCCCCCCCCCCCCACCCCCCCCCCCCCCCACCCCCCCCCCCCCCCACCCCCCCCCCCCCCCACCCCCCCCCCCCCCCACCCCCCCCCCCCCCCACCCCCCCCCCCCCCCACCCCCCCCCCCCCCCACCCCCCCCCCCCCCCACCCCCCCCCCCCCCCACCCCCCCCCCCCCCCACCCCCCCCCCCCCCCACCCCCCCCCCCCCCCACCCCCCCCCCCCCCCACCCCCCCCCCCCCCCACCCCCCCCCCCCCCCACCCCCCCCCCCCCCCACCCCCCCCCCCCCCCACCCCCCCCCCCCCCCACCCCCCCCCCCCCCCACCCCCCCCCCCCCCCACCCCCCCCCCCCCCCACCCCCCCCCCCCCCCACCCCCCCCCCCCCCCACCCCCCCCCCCCCCCACCCCCCCCCCCCCCCACCCCCCCCCCCCCCCACCCCCCCCCCCCCCCACCCCCCCCCCCCCCCACCCCCCCCCCCCCCCACCCCCCCCCCCCCCCACCCCCCCCCCCCCCCACCCCCCCCCCCCCCCACCCCCCCCCCCCCCCACCCCCCCCCCCCCCCACCCCCCCCCCCCCCCACCCCCCCCCCCCCCCACCCCCCCCCCCCCCCACCCCCCCCCCCCCCCACCCCCCCCCCCCCCCACCCCCCCCCCCCCCCACCCCCCCCCCCCCCCACCCCCCCCCCCCCCCACCCCCCCCCCCCCCCACCCCCCCCCCCCCCCACCCCCCCCCCCCCCCACCCCCCCCCCCCCCCACCCCCCCCCCCCCCCACCCCCCCCCCCCCCCACCCCCCCCCCCCCCCACCCCCCCCCCCCCCCACCCCCCCCCCCCCCCACCCCCCCCCCCCCCCACCCCCCCCCCCCCCCACCCCCCCCCCCCCCCACCCCCCCCCCCCCCCACCCCCCCCCCCCCCCACCCCCCCCCCCCCCCACCCCCCCCCCCCCCCACCCCCCCCCCCCCCCACCCCCCCCCCCCCCCACCCCCCCCCCCCCCCACCCCCCCCCCCCCCCACCCCCCCCCCCCCCCACCCCCCCCCCCCCCCACCCCCCCCCCCCCCCACCCCCCCCCCCCCCCACCCCCCCCCCCCCCCACCCCCCCCCCCCCCCACCCCCCCCCCCCCCCACCCCCCCCCCCCCCCACCCCCCCCCCCCCCCACCCCCCCCCCCCCCCACCCCCCCCCCCCCCCACCCCCCCCCCCCCCCACCCCCCCCCCCCCCCACCCCCCCCCCCCCCCACCCCCCCCCCCCCCCACCCCCCCCCCCCCCCACCCCCCCCCCCCCCCACCCCCCCCCCCCCCCACCCCCCCCCCCCCCCACCCCCCCCCCCCCCCACCCCCCCCCCCCCCCACCCCCCCCCCCCCCCACCCCCCCCCCCCCCCACCCCCCCCCCCCCCCACCCCCCCCCCCCCCCACCCCCCCCCCCCCCCACCCCCCCCCCCCCCCACCCCCCCCCCCCCCCACCCCCCCCCCCCCCCACCCCCCCCCCCCCCCACCCCCCCCCCCCCCCACCCCCCCCCCCCCCCACCCCCCCCCCCCCCCACCCCCCCCCCCCCCCACCCCCCCCCCCCCCCACCCCCCCCCCCCCCCACCCCCCCCCCCCCCCACCCCCCCCCCCCCCCACCCCCCCCCCCCCCCACCCCCCCCCCCCCCCACCCCCCCCCCCCCCCACCCCCCCCCCCCCCCACCCCCCCCCCCCCCCACCCCCCCCCCCCCCCACCCCCCCCCCCCCCCACCCCCCCCCCCCCCCACCCCCCCCCCCCCCCACCCCCCCCCCCCCCCACCCCCCCCCCCCCCCACCCCCCCCCCCCCCCACCCCCCCCCCCCCCCACCCCCCCCCCCCCCCACCCCCCCCCCCCCCCACCCCCCCCCCCCCCCACCCCCCCCCCCCCCCACCCCCCCCCCCCCCCACCCCCCCCCCCCCCCACCCCCCCCCCCCCCCACCCCCCCCCCCCCCCACCCCCCCCCCCCCCCACCCCCCCCCCCCCCCACCCCCCCCCCCCCCCACCCCCCCCCCCCCCCACCCCCCCCCCCCCCCACCCCCCCCCCCCCCCACCCCCCCCCCCCCCCACCCCCCCCCCCCCCCACCCCCCCCCCCCCCCACCCCCCCCCCCCCCCACCCCCCCCCCCCCCCACCCCCCCCCCCCCCCACCCCCCCCCCCCCCCACCCCCCCCCCCCCCCACCCCCCCCCCCCCCCACCCCCCCCCCCCCCCACCCCCCCCCCCCCCCACCCCCCCCCCCCCCCACCCCCCCCCCCCCCCACCCCCCCCCCCCCCCACCCCCCCCCCCCCCCACCCCCCCCCCCCCCCACCCCCCCCCCCCCCCACCCCCCCCCCCCCCCACCCCCCCCCCCCCCCACCCCCCCCCCCCCCCACCCCCCCCCCCCCCCACCCCCCCCCCCCCCCACCCCCCCCCCCCCCCACCCCCCCCCCCCCCCACCCCCCCCCCCCCCCACCCCCCCCCCCCCCCACCCCCCCCCCCCCCCACCCCCCCCCCCCCCCACCCCCCCCCCCCCCCACCCCCCCCCCCCCCCACCCCCCCCCCCCCCCACCCCCCCCCCCCCCCACCCCCCCCCCCCCCCACCCCCCCCCCCCCCCACCCCCCCCCCCCCCCACCCCCCCCCCCCCCCACCCCCCCCCCCCCCCACCCCCCCCCCCCCCCACCCCCCCCCCCCCCCACCCCCCCCCCCCCCCACCCCCCCCCCCCCCCACCCCCCCCCCCCCCCACCCCCCCCCCCCCCCACCCCCCCCCCCCCCCACCCCCCCCCCCCCCCACCCCCCCCCCCCCCCACCCCCCCCCCCCCCCACCCCCCCCCCCCCCCACCCCCCCCCCCCCCCACCCCCCCCCCCCCCCACCCCCCCCCCCCCCCACCCCCCCCCCCCCCCACCCCCCCCCCCCCCCACCCCCCCCCCCCCCCACCCCCCCCCCCCCCCACCCCCCCCCCCCCCCACCCCCCCCCCCCCCCACCCCCCCCCCCCCCCACCCCCCCCCCCCCCCACCCCCCCCCCCCCCCACCCCCCCCCCCCCCCACCCCCCCCCCCCCCCACCCCCCCCCCCCCCCACCCCCCCCCCCCCCCACCCCCCCCCCCCCCCACCCCCCCCCCCCCCCACCCCCCCCCCCCCCCACCCCCCCCCCCCCCCACCCCCCCCCCCCCCCACCCCCCCCCCCCCCCACCCCCCCCCCCCCCCACCCCCCCCCCCCCCCACCCCCCCCCCCCCCCACCCCCCCCCCCCCCCACCCCCCCCCCCCCCCACCCCCCCCCCCCCCCACCCCCCCCCCCCCCCACCCCCCCCCCCCCCCACCCCCCCCCCCCCCCACCCCCCCCCCCCCCCACCCCCCCCCCCCCCCACCCCCCCCCCCCCCCACCCCCCCCCCCCCCCACCCCCCCCCCCCCCCACCCCCCCCCCCCCCCACCCCCCCCCCCCCCCACCCCCCCCCCCCCCCACCCCCCCCCCCCCCCACCCCCCCCCCCCCCCACCCCCCCCCCCCCCCACCCCCCCCCCCCCCCACCCCCCCCCCCCCCCACCCCCCCCCCCCCCCACCCCCCCCCCCCCCCACCCCCCCCCCCCCCCACCCCCCCCCCCCCCCACCCCCCCCCCCCCCCACCCCCCCCCCCCCCCACCCCCCCCCCCCCCCACCCCCCCCCCCCCCCACCCCCCCCCCCCCCCACCCCCCCCCCCCCCCACCCCCCCCCCCCCCCACCCCCCCCCCCCCCCACCCCCCCCCCCCCCCACCCCCCCCCCCCCCCACCCCCCCCCCCCCCCACCCCCCCCCCCCCCCACCCCCCCCCCCCCCCACCCCCCCCCCCCCCCACCCCCCCCCCCCCCCACCCCCCCCCCCCCCCACCCCCCCCCCCCCCCACCCCCCCCCCCCCCCACCCCCCCCCCCCCCCACCCCCCCCCCCCCCCACCCCCCCCCCCCCCCACCCCCCCCCCCCCCCACCCCCCCCCCCCCCCACCCCCCCCCCCCCCCACCCCCCCCCCCCCCCACCCCCCCCCCCCCCCACCCCCCCCCCCCCCCACCCCCCCCCCCCCCCACCCCCCCCCCCCCCCACCCCCCCCCCCCCCCACCCCCCCCCCCCCCCACCCCCCCCCCCCCCCACCCCCCCCCCCCCCCACCCCCCCCCCCCCCCACCCCCCCCCCCCCCCACCCCCCCCCCCCCCCACCCCCCCCCCCCCCCACCCCCCCCCCCCCCCACCCCCCCCCCCCCCCACCCCCCCCCCCCCCCACCCCCCCCCCCCCCCACCCCCCCCCCCCCCCACCCCCCCCCCCCCCCACCCCCCCCCCCCCCCACCCCCCCCCCCCCCCACCCCCCCCCCCCCCCACCCCCCCCCCCCCCCACCCCCCCCCCCCCCCACCCCCCCCCCCCCCCACCCCCCCCCCCCCCCACCCCCCCCCCCCCCCACCCCCCCCCCCCCCCACCCCCCCCCCCCCCCACCCCCCCCCCCCCCCACCCCCCCCCCCCCCCACCCCCCCCCCCCCCCACCCCCCCCCCCCCCCACCCCCCCCCCCCCCCACCCCCCCCCCCCCCCACCCCCCCCCCCCCCCACCCCCCCCCCCCCCCACCCCCCCCCCCCCCCACCCCCCCCCCCCCCCACCCCCCCCCCCCCCCACCCCCCCCCCCCCCCACCCCCCCCCCCCCCCACCCCCCCCCCCCCCCACCCCCCCCCCCCCCCACCCCCCCCCCCCCCCACCCCCCCCCCCCCCCACCCCCCCCCCCCCCCACCCCCCCCCCCCCCCACCCCCCCCCCCCCCCACCCCCCCCCCCCCCCACCCCCCCCCCCCCCCACCCCCCCCCCCCCCCACCCCCCCCCCCCCCCACCCCCCCCCCCCCCCACCCCCCCCCCCCCCCACCCCCCCCCCCCCCCACCCCCCCCCCCCCCCACCCCCCCCCCCCCCCACCCCCCCCCCCCCCCACCCCCCCCCCCCCCCACCCCCCCCCCCCCCCACCCCCCCCCCCCCCCACCCCCCCCCCCCCCCACCCCCCCCCCCCCCCACCCCCCCCCCCCCCCACCCCCCCCCCCCCCCACCCCCCCCCCCCCCCACCCCCCCCCCCCCCCACCCCCCCCCCCCCCCACCCCCCCCCCCCCCCACCCCCCCCCCCCCCCACCCCCCCCCCCCCCCACCCCCCCCCCCCCCCACCCCCCCCCCCCCCCACCCCCCCCCCCCCCCACCCCCCCCCCCCCCCACCCCCCCCCCCCCCCACCCCCCCCCCCCCCCACCCCCCCCCCCCCCCACCCCCCCCCCCCCCCACCCCCCCCCCCCCCCACCCCCCCCCCCCCCCACCCCCCCCCCCCCCCACCCCCCCCCCCCCCCACCCCCCCCCCCCCCCACCCCCCCCCCCCCCCACCCCCCCCCCCCCCCACCCCCCCCCCCCCCCACCCCCCCCCCCCCCCACCCCCCCCCCCCCCCACCCCCCCCCCCCCCCACCCCCCCCCCCCCCCACCCCCCCCCCCCCCCACCCCCCCCCCCCCCCACCCCCCCCCCCCCCCACCCCCCCCCCCCCCCACCCCCCCCCCCCCCCACCCCCCCCCCCCCCCACCCCCCCCCCCCCCCACCCCCCCCCCCCCCCACCCCCCCCCCCCCCCACCCCCCCCCCCCCCCACCCCCCCCCCCCCCCACCCCCCCCCCCCCCCACCCCCCCCCCCCCCCACCCCCCCCCCCCCCCACCCCCCCCCCCCCCCACCCCCCCCCCCCCCCACCCCCCCCCCCCCCCACCCCCCCCCCCCCCCACCCCCCCCCCCCCCCACCCCCCCCCCCCCCCACCCCCCCCCCCCCCCACCCCCCCCCCCCCCCACCCCCCCCCCCCCCCACCCCCCCCCCCCCCCACCCCCCCCCCCCCCCACCCCCCCCCCCCCCCACCCCCCCCCCCCCCCACCCCCCCCCCCCCCCACCCCCCCCCCCCCCCACCCCCCCCCCCCCCCACCCCCCCCCCCCCCCACCCCCCCCCCCCCCCACCCCCCCCCCCCCCCACCCCCCCCCCCCCCCACCCCCCCCCCCCCCCACCCCCCCCCCCCCCCACCCCCCCCCCCCCCCACCCCCCCCCCCCCCCACCCCCCCCCCCCCCCACCCCCCCCCCCCCCCACCCCCCCCCCCCCCCACCCCCCCCCCCCCCCACCCCCCCCCCCCCCCACCCCCCCCCCCCCCCACCCCCCCCCCCCCCCACCCCCCCCCCCCCCCACCCCCCCCCCCCCCCACCCCCCCCCCCCCCCACCCCCCCCCCCCCCCACCCCCCCCCCCCCCCACCCCCCCCCCCCCCCACCCCCCCCCCCCCCCACCCCCCCCCCCCCCCACCCCCCCCCCCCCCCACCCCCCCCCCCCCCCACCCCCCCCCCCCCCCACCCCCCCCCCCCCCCACCCCCCCCCCCCCCCACCCCCCCCCCCCCCCACCCCCCCCCCCCCCCACCCCCCCCCCCCCCCACCCCCCCCCCCCCCCACCCCCCCCCCCCCCCACCCCCCCCCCCCCCCACCCCCCCCCCCCCCCACCCCCCCCCCCCCCCACCCCCCCCCCCCCCCACCCCCCCCCCCCCCCACCCCCCCCCCCCCCCACCCCCCCCCCCCCCCACCCCCCCCCCCCCCCACCCCCCCCCCCCCCCACCCCCCCCCCCCCCCACCCCCCCCCCCCCCCACCCCCCCCCCCCCCCACCCCCCCCCCCCCCCACCCCCCCCCCCCCCCACCCCCCCCCCCCCCCACCCCCCCCCCCCCCCACCCCCCCCCCCCCCCACCCCCCCCCCCCCCCACCCCCCCCCCCCCCCACCCCCCCCCCCCCCCACCCCCCCCCCCCCCCACCCCCCCCCCCCCCCACCCCCCCCCCCCCCCACCCCCCCCCCCCCCCACCCCCCCCCCCCCCCACCCCCCCCCCCCCCCACCCCCCCCCCCCCCCACCCCCCCCCCCCCCCACCCCCCCCCCCCCCCACCCCCCCCCCCCCCCACCCCCCCCCCCCCCCACCCCCCCCCCCCCCCACCCCCCCCCCCCCCCACCCCCCCCCCCCCCCACCCCCCCCCCCCCCCACCCCCCCCCCCCCCCACCCCCCCCCCCCCCCACCCCCCCCCCCCCCCACCCCCCCCCCCCCCCACCCCCCCCCCCCCCCACCCCCCCCCCCCCCCACCCCCCCCCCCCCCCACCCCCCCCCCCCCCCACCCCCCCCCCCCCCCACCCCCCCCCCCCCCCACCCCCCCCCCCCCCCACCCCCCCCCCCCCCCACCCCCCCCCCCCCCCACCCCCCCCCCCCCCCACCCCCCCCCCCCCCCACCCCCCCCCCCCCCCACCCCCCCCCCCCCCCACCCCCCCCCCCCCCCACCCCCCCCCCCCCCCACCCCCCCCCCCCCCCACCCCCCCCCCCCCCCACCCCCCCCCCCCCCCACCCCCCCCCCCCCCCACCCCCCCCCCCCCCCACCCCCCCCCCCCCCCACCCCCCCCCCCCCCCACCCCCCCCCCCCCCCACCCCCCCCCCCCCCCACCCCCCCCCCCCCCCACCCCCCCCCCCCCCCACCCCCCCCCCCCCCCACCCCCCCCCCCCCCCACCCCCCCCCCCCCCCACCCCCCCCCCCCCCCACCCCCCCCCCCCCCCACCCCCCCCCCCCCCCACCCCCCCCCCCCCCCACCCCCCCCCCCCCCCACCCCCCCCCCCCCCCACCCCCCCCCCCCCCCACCCCCCCCCCCCCCCACCCCCCCCCCCCCCCACCCCCCCCCCCCCCCACCCCCCCCCCCCCCCACCCCCCCCCCCCCCCACCCCCCCCCCCCCCCACCCCCCCCCCCCCCCACCCCCCCCCCCCCCCACCCCCCCCCCCCCCCACCCCCCCCCCCCCCCACCCCCCCCCCCCCCCACCCCCCCCCCCCCCCACCCCCCCCCCCCCCCACCCCCCCCCCCCCCCACCCCCCCCCCCCCCCACCCCCCCCCCCCCCCACCCCCCCCCCCCCCCACCCCCCCCCCCCCCCACCCCCCCCCCCCCCCACCCCCCCCCCCCCCCACCCCCCCCCCCCCCCACCCCCCCCCCCCCCCACCCCCCCCCCCCCCCACCCCCCCCCCCCCCCACCCCCCCCCCCCCCCACCCCCCCCCCCCCCCACCCCCCCCCCCCCCCACCCCCCCCCCCCCCCACCCCCCCCCCCCCCCACCCCCCCCCCCCCCCACCCCCCCCCCCCCCCACCCCCCCCCCCCCCCACCCCCCCCCCCCCCCACCCCCCCCCCCCCCCACCCCCCCCCCCCCCCACCCCCCCCCCCCCCCACCCCCCCCCCCCCCCACCCCCCCCCCCCCCCACCCCCCCCCCCCCCCACCCCCCCCCCCCCCCACCCCCCCCCCCCCCCACCCCCCCCCCCCCCCACCCCCCCCCCCCCCCACCCCCCCCCCCCCCCACCCCCCCCCCCCCCCACCCCCCCCCCCCCCCACCCCCCCCCCCCCCCACCCCCCCCCCCCCCCACCCCCCCCCCCCCCCACCCCCCCCCCCCCCCACCCCCCCCCCCCCCCACCCCCCCCCCCCCCCACCCCCCCCCCCCCCCACCCCCCCCCCCCCCCACCCCCCCCCCCCCCCACCCCCCCCCCCCCCCACCCCCCCCCCCCCCCACCCCCCCCCCCCCCCACCCCCCCCCCCCCCCACCCCCCCCCCCCCCCACCCCCCCCCCCCCCCACCCCCCCCCCCCCCCACCCCCCCCCCCCCCCACCCCCCCCCCCCCCCACCCCCCCCCCCCCCCACCCCCCCCCCCCCCCACCCCCCCCCCCCCCCACCCCCCCCCCCCCCCACCCCCCCCCCCCCCCACCCCCCCCCCCCCCCACCCCCCCCCCCCCCCACCCCCCCCCCCCCCCACCCCCCCCCCCCCCCACCCCCCCCCCCCCCCACCCCCCCCCCCCCCCACCCCCCCCCCCCCCCACCCCCCCCCCCCCCCACCCCCCCCCCCCCCCACCCCCCCCCCCCCCCACCCCCCCCCCCCCCCACCCCCCCCCCCCCCCACCCCCCCCCCCCCCCACCCCCCCCCCCCCCCACCCCCCCCCCCCCCCACCCCCCCCCCCCCCCACCCCCCCCCCCCCCCACCCCCCCCCCCCCCCACCCCCCCCCCCCCCCACCCCCCCCCCCCCCCACCCCCCCCCCCCCCCACCCCCCCCCCCCCCCACCCCCCCCCCCCCCCACCCCCCCCCCCCCCCACCCCCCCCCCCCCCCACCCCCCCCCCCCCCCACCCCCCCCCCCCCCCACCCCCCCCCCCCCCCACCCCCCCCCCCCCCCACCCCCCCCCCCCCCCACCCCCCCCCCCCCCCACCCCCCCCCCCCCCCACCCCCCCCCCCCCCCACCCCCCCCCCCCCCCACCCCCCCCCCCCCCCACCCCCCCCCCCCCCCACCCCCCCCCCCCCCCACCCCCCCCCCCCCCCACCCCCCCCCCCCCCCACCCCCCCCCCCCCCCACCCCCCCCCCCCCCCACCCCCCCCCCCCCCCACCCCCCCCCCCCCCCACCCCCCCCCCCCCCCACCCCCCCCCCCCCCCACCCCCCCCCCCCCCCACCCCCCCCCCCCCCCACCCCCCCCCCCCCCCACCCCCCCCCCCCCCCACCCCCCCCCCCCCCCACCCCCCCCCCCCCCCACCCCCCCCCCCCCCCACCCCCCCCCCCCCCCACCCCCCCCCCCCCCCACCCCCCCCCCCCCCCACCCCCCCCCCCCCCCACCCCCCCCCCCCCCCACCCCCCCCCCCCCCCACCCCCCCCCCCCCCCACCCCCCCCCCCCCCCACCCCCCCCCCCCCCCACCCCCCCCCCCCCCCACCCCCCCCCCCCCCCACCCCCCCCCCCCCCCACCCCCCCCCCCCCCCACCCCCCCCCCCCCCCACCCCCCCCCCCCCCCACCCCCCCCCCCCCCCACCCCCCCCCCCCCCCACCCCCCCCCCCCCCCACCCCCCCCCCCCCCCACCCCCCCCCCCCCCCACCCCCCCCCCCCCCCACCCCCCCCCCCCCCCACCCCCCCCCCCCCCCACCCCCCCCCCCCCCCACCCCCCCCCCCCCCCACCCCCCCCCCCCCCCACCCCCCCCCCCCCCCACCCCCCCCCCCCCCCACCCCCCCCCCCCCCCACCCCCCCCCCCCCCCACCCCCCCCCCCCCCCACCCCCCCCCCCCCCCACCCCCCCCCCCCCCCACCCCCCCCCCCCCCCACCCCCCCCCCCCCCCACCCCCCCCCCCCCCCACCCCCCCCCCCCCCCACCCCCCCCCCCCCCCACCCCCCCCCCCCCCCACCCCCCCCCCCCCCCACCCCCCCCCCCCCCCACCCCCCCCCCCCCCCACCCCCCCCCCCCCCCACCCCCCCCCCCCCCCACCCCCCCCCCCCCCCACCCCCCCCCCCCCCCACCCCCCCCCCCCCCCACCCCCCCCCCCCCCCACCCCCCCCCCCCCCCACCCCCCCCCCCCCCCACCCCCCCCCCCCCCCACCCCCCCCCCCCCCCACCCCCCCCCCCCCCCACCCCCCCCCCCCCCCACCCCCCCCCCCCCCCACCCCCCCCCCCCCCCACCCCCCCCCCCCCCCACCCCCCCCCCCCCCCACCCCCCCCCCCCCCCACCCCCCCCCCCCCCCACCCCCCCCCCCCCCCACCCCCCCCCCCCCCCACCCCCCCCCCCCCCCACCCCCCCCCCCCCCCACCCCCCCCCCCCCCCACCCCCCCCCCCCCCCACCCCCCCCCCCCCCCACCCCCCCCCCCCCCCACCCCCCCCCCCCCCCACCCCCCCCCCCCCCCACCCCCCCCCCCCCCCACCCCCCCCCCCCCCCACCCCCCCCCCCCCCCACCCCCCCCCCCCCCCACCCCCCCCCCCCCCCACCCCCCCCCCCCCCCACCCCCCCCCCCCCCCACCCCCCCCCCCCCCCACCCCCCCCCCCCCCCACCCCCCCCCCCCCCCACCCCCCCCCCCCCCCACCCCCCCCCCCCCCCACCCCCCCCCCCCCCCACCCCCCCCCCCCCCCACCCCCCCCCCCCCCCACCCCCCCCCCCCCCCACCCCCCCCCCCCCCCACCCCCCCCCCCCCCCACCCCCCCCCCCCCCCACCCCCCCCCCCCCCCACCCCCCCCCCCCCCCACCCCCCCCCCCCCCCACCCCCCCCCCCCCCCACCCCCCCCCCCCCCCACCCCCCCCCCCCCCCACCCCCCCCCCCCCCCACCCCCCCCCCCCCCCACCCCCCCCCCCCCCCACCCCCCCCCCCCCCCACCCCCCCCCCCCCCCACCCCCCCCCCCCCCCACCCCCCCCCCCCCCCACCCCCCCCCCCCCCCACCCCCCCCCCCCCCCACCCCCCCCCCCCCCCACCCCCCCCCCCCCCCACCCCCCCCCCCCCCCACCCCCCCCCCCCCCCACCCCCCCCCCCCCCCACCCCCCCCCCCCCCCACCCCCCCCCCCCCCCACCCCCCCCCCCCCCCACCCCCCCCCCCCCCCACCCCCCCCCCCCCCCACCCCCCCCCCCCCCCACCCCCCCCCCCCCCCACCCCCCCCCCCCCCCACCCCCCCCCCCCCCCACCCCCCCCCCCCCCCACCCCCCCCCCCCCCCACCCCCCCCCCCCCCCACCCCCCCCCCCCCCCACCCCCCCCCCCCCCCACCCCCCCCCCCCCCCACCCCCCCCCCCCCCCACCCCCCCCCCCCCCCACCCCCCCCCCCCCCCACCCCCCCCCCCCCCCACCCCCCCCCCCCCCCACCCCCCCCCCCCCCCACCCCCCCCCCCCCCCACCCCCCCCCCCCCCCACCCCCCCCCCCCCCCACCCCCCCCCCCCCCCACCCCCCCCCCCCCCCACCCCCCCCCCCCCCCACCCCCCCCCCCCCCCACCCCCCCCCCCCCCCACCCCCCCCCCCCCCCACCCCCCCCCCCCCCCACCCCCCCCCCCCCCCACCCCCCCCCCCCCCCACCCCCCCCCCCCCCCACCCCCCCCCCCCCCCACCCCCCCCCCCCCCCACCCCCCCCCCCCCCCACCCCCCCCCCCCCCCACCCCCCCCCCCCCCCACCCCCCCCCCCCCCCACCCCCCCCCCCCCCCACCCCCCCCCCCCCCCACCCCCCCCCCCCCCCACCCCCCCCCCCCCCCACCCCCCCCCCCCCCCACCCCCCCCCCCCCCCACCCCCCCCCCCCCCCACCCCCCCCCCCCCCCACCCCCCCCCCCCCCCACCCCCCCCCCCCCCCACCCCCCCCCCCCCCCACCCCCCCCCCCCCCCACCCCCCCCCCCCCCCACCCCCCCCCCCCCCCACCCCCCCCCCCCCCCACCCCCCCCCCCCCCCACCCCCCCCCCCCCCCACCCCCCCCCCCCCCCACCCCCCCCCCCCCCCACCCCCCCCCCCCCCCACCCCCCCCCCCCCCCACCCCCCCCCCCCCCCACCCCCCCCCCCCCCCACCCCCCCCCCCCCCCACCCCCCCCCCCCCCCACCCCCCCCCCCCCCCACCCCCCCCCCCCCCCACCCCCCCCCCCCCCCACCCCCCCCCCCCCCCACCCCCCCCCCCCCCCACCCCCCCCCCCCCCCACCCCCCCCCCCCCCCACCCCCCCCCCCCCCCACCCCCCCCCCCCCCCACCCCCCCCCCCCCCCACCCCCCCCCCCCCCCACCCCCCCCCCCCCCCACCCCCCCCCCCCCCCACCCCCCCCCCCCCCCACCCCCCCCCCCCCCCACCCCCCCCCCCCCCCACCCCCCCCCCCCCCCACCCCCCCCCCCCCCCACCCCCCCCCCCCCCCACCCCCCCCCCCCCCCACCCCCCCCCCCCCCCACCCCCCCCCCCCCCCACCCCCCCCCCCCCCCACCCCCCCCCCCCCCCACCCCCCCCCCCCCCCACCCCCCCCCCCCCCCACCCCCCCCCCCCCCCACCCCCCCCCCCCCCCACCCCCCCCCCCCCCCACCCCCCCCCCCCCCCACCCCCCCCCCCCCCCACCCCCCCCCCCCCCCACCCCCCCCCCCCCCCACCCCCCCCCCCCCCCACCCCCCCCCCCCCCCACCCCCCCCCCCCCCCACCCCCCCCCCCCCCCACCCCCCCCCCCCCCCACCCCCCCCCCCCCCCACCCCCCCCCCCCCCCACCCCCCCCCCCCCCCA
The DNA here is from genome assembly GCF_021028975.2 of Sphaerodactylus townsendi. Lineage (NCBI taxonomy): Eukaryota > Metazoa > Chordata > Lepidosauria > Squamata > Sphaerodactylidae > Sphaerodactylus > Sphaerodactylus townsendi. The sequence goes on along the minus strand of NC_059438.1, from coordinate 48,312,185 downwards.
CCCCCCCCCCCCCCCACCCCCCCCCCCCCCCACCCCCCCCCCCCCCCACCCCCCCCCCCCCCCACCCCCCCCCCCCCCCACCCCCCCCCCCCCCCACCCCCCCCCCCCCCCACCCCCCCCCCCCCCCACCCCCCCCCCCCCCCACCCCCCCCCCCCCCCACCCCCCCCCCCCCCCACCCCCCCCCCCCCCCACCCCCCCCCCCCCCCACCCCCCCCCCCCCCCACCCCCCCCCCCCCCCACCCCCCCCCCCCCCCACCCCCCCCCCCCCCCACCCCCCCCCCCCCCCACCCCCCCCCCCCCCCACCCCCCCCCCCCCCCACCCCCCCCCCCCCCCACCCCCCCCCCCCCCCACCCCCCCCCCCCCCCACCCCCCCCCCCCCCCACCCCCCCCCCCCCCCACCCCCCCCCCCCCCCACCCCCCCCCCCCCCCACCCCCCCCCCCCCCCACCCCCCCCCCCCCCCACCCCCCCCCCCCCCCACCCCCCCCCCCCCCCACCCCCCCCCCCCCCCACCCCCCCCCCCCCCCACCCCCCCCCCCCCCCACCCCCCCCCCCCCCCACCCCCCCCCCCCCCCACCCCCCCCCCCCCCCACCCCCCCCCCCCCCCACCCCCCCCCCCCCCCACCCCCCCCCCCCCCCACCCCCCCCCCCCCCCACCCCCCCCCCCCCCCACCCCCCCCCCCCCCCACCCCCCCCCCCCCCCACCCCCCCCCCCCCCCACCCCCCCCCCCCCCCACCCCCCCCCCCCCCCACCCCCCCCCCCCCCCACCCCCCCCCCCCCCCACCCCCCCCCCCCCCCACCCCCCCCCCCCCCCACCCCCCCCCCCCCCCACCCCCCCCCCCCCCCACCCCCCCCCCCCCCCACCCCCCCCCCCCCCCACCCCCCCCCCCCCCCACCCCCCCCCCCCCCCACCCCCCCCCCCCCCCACCCCCCCCCCCCCCCACCCCCCCCCCCCCCCACCCCCCCCCCCCCCCACCCCCCCCCCCCCCCACCCCCCCCCCCCCCCACCCCCCCCCCCCCCCACCCCCCCCCCCCCCCACCCCCCCCCCCCCCCACCCCCCCCCCCCCCCACCCCCCCCCCCCCCCACCCCCCCCCCCCCCCACCCCCCCCCCCCCCCACCCCCCCCCCCCCCCACCCCCCCCCCCCCCCACCCCCCCCCCCCCCCACCCCCCCCCCCCCCCACCCCCCCCCCCCCCCACCCCCCCCCCCCCCCACCCCCCCCCCCCCCCACCCCCCCCCCCCCCCACCCCCCCCCCCCCCCACCCCCCCCCCCCCCCACCCCCCCCCCCCCCCACCCCCCCCCCCCCCCACCCCCCCCCCCCCCCACCCCCCCCCCCCCCCACCCCCCCCCCCCCCCACCCCCCCCCCCCCCCACCCCCCCCCCCCCCCACCCCCCCCCCCCCCCACCCCCCCCCCCCCCCACCCCCCCCCCCCCCCACCCCCCCCCCCCCCCACCCCCCCCCCCCCCCACCCCCCCCCCCCCCCACCCCCCCCCCCCCCCACCCCCCCCCCCCCCCACCCCCCCCCCCCCCCACCCCCCCCCCCCCCCACCCCCCCCCCCCCCCACCCCCCCCCCCCCCCACCCCCCCCCCCCCCCACCCCCCCCCCCCCCCACCCCCCCCCCCCCCCACCCCCCCCCCCCCCCACCCCCCCCCCCCCCCACCCCCCCCCCCCCCCACCCCCCCCCCCCCCCACCCCCCCCCCCCCCCACCCCCCCCCCCCCCCACCCCCCCCCCCCCCCACCCCCCCCCCCCCCCACCCCCCCCCCCCCCCACCCCCCCCCCCCCCCACCCCCCCCCCCCCCCACCCCCCCCCCCCCCCACCCCCCCCCCCCCCCACCCCCCCCCCCCCCCACCCCCCCCCCCCCCCACCCCCCCCCCCCCCCACCCCCCCCCCCCCCCACCCCCCCCCCCCCCCACCCCCCCCCCCCCCCACCCCCCCCCCCCCCCACCCCCCCCCCCCCCCACCCCCCCCCCCCCCCACCCCCCCCCCCCCCCACCCCCCCCCCCCCCCACCCCCCCCCCCCCCCACCCCCCCCCCCCCCCACCCCCCCCCCCCCCCACCCCCCCCCCCCCCCACCCCCCCCCCCCCCCACCCCCCCCCCCCCCCACCCCCCCCCCCCCCCACCCCCCCCCCCCCCCACCCCCCCCCCCCCCCACCCCCCCCCCCCCCCACCCCCCCCCCCCCCCACCCCCCCCCCCCCCCACCCCCCCCCCCCCCCACCCCCCCCCCCCCCCACCCCCCCCCCCCCCCACCCCCCCCCCCCCCCACCCCCCCCCCCCCCCACCCCCCCCCCCCCCCACCCCCCCCCCCCCCCACCCCCCCCCCCCCCCACCCCCCCCCCCCCCCACCCCCCCCCCCCCCCACCCCCCCCCCCCCCCACCCCCCCCCCCCCCCACCCCCCCCCCCCCCCACCCCCCCCCCCCCCCACCCCCCCCCCCCCCCACCCCCCCCCCCCCCCACCCCCCCCCCCCCCCACCCCCCCCCCCCCCCACCCCCCCCCCCCCCCACCCCCCCCCCCCCCCACCCCCCCCCCCCCCCACCCCCCCCCCCCCCCACCCCCCCCCCCCCCCACCCCCCCCCCCCCCCACCCCCCCCCCCCCCCACCCCCCCCCCCCCCCACCCCCCCCCCCCCCCACCCCCCCCCCCCCCCACCCCCCCCCCCCCCCACCCCCCCCCCCCCCCACCCCCCCCCCCCCCCACCCCCCCCCCCCCCCACCCCCCCCCCCCCCCACCCCCCCCCCCCCCCACCCCCCCCCCCCCCCACCCCCCCCCCCCCCCACCCCCCCCCCCCCCCACCCCCCCCCCCCCCCACCCCCCCCCCCCCCCACCCCCCCCCCCCCCCACCCCCCCCCCCCCCCACCCCCCCCCCCCCCCACCCCCCCCCCCCCCCACCCCCCCCCCCCCCCACCCCCCCCCCCCCCCACCCCCCCCCCCCCCCACCCCCCCCCCCCCCCACCCCCCCCCCCCCCCACCCCCCCCCCCCCCCACCCCCCCCCCCCCCCACCCCCCCCCCCCCCCACCCCCCCCCCCCCCCACCCCCCCCCCCCCCCACCCCCCCCCCCCCCCACCCCCCCCCCCCCCCACCCCCCCCCCCCCCCACCCCCCCCCCCCCCCACCCCCCCCCCCCCCCACCCCCCCCCCCCCCCACCCCCCCCCCCCCCCACCCCCCCCCCCCCCCACCCCCCCCCCCCCCCACCCCCCCCCCCCCCCACCCCCCCCCCCCCCCACCCCCCCCCCCCCCCACCCCCCCCCCCCCCCACCCCCCCCCCCCCCCACCCCCCCCCCCCCCCACCCCCCCCCCCCCCCACCCCCCCCCCCCCCCACCCCCCCCCCCCCCCACCCCCCCCCCCCCCCACCCCCCCCCCCCCCCACCCCCCCCCCCCCCCACCCCCCCCCCCCCCCACCCCCCCCCCCCCCCACCCCCCCCCCCCCCCACCCCCCCCCCCCCCCACCCCCCCCCCCCCCCACCCCCCCCCCCCCCCACCCCCCCCCCCCCCCACCCCCCCCCCCCCCCACCCCCCCCCCCCCCCACCCCCCCCCCCCCCCACCCCCCCCCCCCCCCACCCCCCCCCCCCCCCACCCCCCCCCCCCCCCACCCCCCCCCCCCCCCACCCCCCCCCCCCCCCACCCCCCCCCCCCCCCACCCCCCCCCCCCCCCACCCCCCCCCCCCCCCACCCCCCCCCCCCCCCACCCCCCCCCCCCCCCACCCCCCCCCCCCCCCACCCCCCCCCCCCCCCACCCCCCCCCCCCCCCACCCCCCCCCCCCCCCACCCCCCCCCCCCCCCACCCCCCCCCCCCCCCACCCCCCCCCCCCCCCACCCCCCCCCCCCCCCACCCCCCCCCCCCCCCACCCCCCCCCCCCCCCACCCCCCCCCCCCCCCACCCCCCCCCCCCCCCACCCCCCCCCCCCCCCACCCCCCCCCCCCCCCACCCCCCCCCCCCCCCACCCCCCCCCCCCCCCACCCCCCCCCCCCCCCACCCCCCCCCCCCCCCACCCCCCCCCCCCCCCACCCCCCCCCCCCCCCACCCCCCCCCCCCCCCACCCCCCCCCCCCCCCACCCCCCCCCCCCCCCACCCCCCCCCCCCCCCACCCCCCCCCCCCCCCACCCCCCCCCCCCCCCACCCCCCCCCCCCCCCACCCCCCCCCCCCCCCACCCCCCCCCCCCCCCACCCCCCCCCCCCCCCACCCCCCCCCCCCCCCACCCCCCCCCCCCCCCACCCCCCCCCCCCCCCACCCCCCCCCCCCCCCACCCCCCCCCCCCCCCACCCCCCCCCCCCCCCACCCCCCCCCCCCCCCACCCCCCCCCCCCCCCACCCCCCCCCCCCCCCACCCCCCCCCCCCCCCACCCCCCCCCCCCCCCACCCCCCCCCCCCCCCACCCCCCCCCCCCCCCACCCCCCCCCCCCCCCACCCCCCCCCCCCCCCACCCCCCCCCCCCCCCACCCCCCCCCCCCCCCACCCCCCCCCCCCCCCACCCCCCCCCCCCCCCACCCCCCCCCCCCCCCACCCCCCCCCCCCCCCACCCCCCCCCCCCCCCACCCCCCCCCCCCCCCACCCCCCCCCCCCCCCACCCCCCCCCCCCCCCACCCCCCCCCCCCCCCACCCCCCCCCCCCCCCACCCCCCCCCCCCCCCACCCCCCCCCCCCCCCACCCCCCCCCCCCCCCACCCCCCCCCCCCCCCACCCCCCCCCCCCCCCACCCCCCCCCCCCCCCACCCCCCCCCCCCCCCACCCCCCCCCCCCCCCACCCCCCCCCCCCCCCACCCCCCCCCCCCCCCACCCCCCCCCCCCCCCACCCCCCCCCCCCCCCACCCCCCCCCCCCCCCACCCCCCCCCCCCCCCACCCCCCCCCCCCCCCACCCCCCCCCCCCCCCACCCCCCCCCCCCCCCACCCCCCCCCCCCCCCACCCCCCCCCCCCCCCACCCCCCCCCCCCCCCACCCCCCCCCCCCCCCACCCCCCCCCCCCCCCACCCCCCCCCCCCCCCACCCCCCCCCCCCCCCACCCCCCCCCCCCCCCACCCCCCCCCCCCCCCACCCCCCCCCCCCCCCACCCCCCCCCCCCCCCACCCCCCCCCCCCCCCACCCCCCCCCCCCCCCACCCCCCCCCCCCCCCACCCCCCCCCCCCCCCACCCCCCCCCCCCCCCACCCCCCCCCCCCCCCACCCCCCCCCCCCCCCACCCCCCCCCCCCCCCACCCCCCCCCCCCCCCACCCCCCCCCCCCCCCACCCCCCCCCCCCCCCACCCCCCCCCCCCCCCACCCCCCCCCCCCCCCACCCCCCCCCCCCCCCACCCCCCCCCCCCCCCACCCCCCCCCCCCCCCACCCCCCCCCCCCCCCACCCCCCCCCCCCCCCACCCCCCCCCCCCCCCACCCCCCCCCCCCCCCACCCCCCCCCCCCCCCACCCCCCCCCCCCCCCACCCCCCCCCCCCCCCACCCCCCCCCCCCCCCACCCCCCCCCCCCCCCACCCCCCCCCCCCCCCACCCCCCCCCCCCCCCACCCCCCCCCCCCCCCACCCCCCCCCCCCCCCACCCCCCCCCCCCCCCACCCCCCCCCCCCCCCACCCCCCCCCCCCCCCACCCCCCCCCCCCCCCACCCCCCCCCCCCCCCACCCCCCCCCCCCCCCACCCCCCCCCCCCCCCACCCCCCCCCCCCCCCACCCCCCCCCCCCCCCACCCCCCCCCCCCCCCACCCCCCCCCCCCCCCACCCCCCCCCCCCCCCACCCCCCCCCCCCCCCACCCCCCCCCCCCCCCACCCCCCCCCCCCCCCACCCCCCCCCCCCCCCACCCCCCCCCCCCCCCACCCCCCCCCCCCCCCACCCCCCCCCCCCCCCACCCCCCCCCCCCCCCACCCCCCCCCCCCCCCACCCCCCCCCCCCCCCACCCCCCCCCCCCCCCACCCCCCCCCCCCCCCACCCCCCCCCCCCCCCACCCCCCCCCCCCCCCACCCCCCCCCCCCCCCACCCCCCCCCCCCCCCACCCCCCCCCCCCCCCACCCCCCCCCCCCCCCACCCCCCCCCCCCCCCACCCCCCCCCCCCCCCACCCCCCCCCCCCCCCACCCCCCCCCCCCCCCACCCCCCCCCCCCCCCACCCCCCCCCCCCCCCACCCCCCCCCCCCCCCACCCCCCCCCCCCCCCACCCCCCCCCCCCCCCACCCCCCCCCCCCCCCACCCCCCCCCCCCCCCACCCCCCCCCCCCCCCACCCCCCCCCCCCCCCACCCCCCCCCCCCCCCACCCCCCCCCCCCCCCACCCCCCCCCCCCCCCACCCCCCCCCCCCCCCACCCCCCCCCCCCCCCACCCCCCCCCCCCCCCACCCCCCCCCCCCCCCACCCCCCCCCCCCCCCACCCCCCCCCCCCCCCACCCCCCCCCCCCCCCACCCCCCCCCCCCCCCACCCCCCCCCCCCCCCACCCCCCCCCCCCCCCACCCCCCCCCCCCCCCACCCCCCCCCCCCCCCACCCCCCCCCCCCCCCACCCCCCCCCCCCCCCACCCCCCCCCCCCCCCACCCCCCCCCCCCCCCACCCCCCCCCCCCCCCACCCCCCCCCCCCCCCACCCCCCCCCCCCCCCACCCCCCCCCCCCCCCACCCCCCCCCCCCCCCACCCCCCCCCCCCCCCACCCCCCCCCCCCCCCACCCCCCCCCCCCCCCACCCCCCCCCCCCCCCACCCCCCCCCCCCCCCACCCCCCCCCCCCCCCACCCCCCCCCCCCCCCACCCCCCCCCCCCCCCACCCCCCCCCCCCCCCACCCCCCCCCCCCCCCACCCCCCCCCCCCCCCACCCCCCCCCCCCCCCACCCCCCCCCCCCCCCACCCCCCCCCCCCCCCACCCCCCCCCCCCCCCACCCCCCCCCCCCCCCACCCCCCCCCCCCCCCACCCCCCCCCCCCCCCACCCCCCCCCCCCCCCACCCCCCCCCCCCCCCACCCCCCCCCCCCCCCACCCCCCCCCCCCCCCACCCCCCCCCCCCCCCACCCCCCCCCCCCCCCACCCCCCCCCCCCCCCACCCCCCCCCCCCCCCACCCCCCCCCCCCCCCACCCCCCCCCCCCCCCACCCCCCCCCCCCCCCACCCCCCCCCCCCCCCACCCCCCCCCCCCCCCACCCCCCCCCCCCCCCACCCCCCCCCCCCCCCACCCCCCCCCCCCCCCACCCCCCCCCCCCCCCACCCCCCCCCCCCCCCACCCCCCCCCCCCCCCACCCCCCCCCCCCCCCACCCCCCCCCCCCCCCACCCCCCCCCCCCCCCACCCCCCCCCCCCCCCACCCCCCCCCCCCCCCACCCCCCCCCCCCCCCACCCCCCCCCCCCCCCACCCCCCCCCCCCCCCACCCCCCCCCCCCCCCACCCCCCCCCCCCCCCACCCCCCCCCCCCCCCACCCCCCCCCCCCCCCACCCCCCCCCCCCCCCACCCCCCCCCCCCCCCACCCCCCCCCCCCCCCACCCCCCCCCCCCCCCACCCCCCCCCCCCCCCACCCCCCCCCCCCCCCACCCCCCCCCCCCCCCACCCCCCCCCCCCCCCACCCCCCCCCCCCCCCACCCCCCCCCCCCCCCACCCCCCCCCCCCCCCACCCCCCCCCCCCCCCACCCCCCCCCCCCCCCACCCCCCCCCCCCCCCACCCCCCCCCCCCCCCACCCCCCCCCCCCCCCACCCCCCCCCCCCCCCACCCCCCCCCCCCCCCACCCCCCCCCCCCCCCACCCCCCCCCCCCCCCACCCCCCCCCCCCCCCACCCCCCCCCCCCCCCACCCCCCCCCCCCCCCACCCCCCCCCCCCCCCACCCCCCCCCCCCCCCACCCCCCCCCCCCCCCACCCCCCCCCCCCCCCACCCCCCCCCCCCCCCACCCCCCCCCCCCCCCACCCCCCCCCCCCCCCACCCCCCCCCCCCCCCACCCCCCCCCCCCCCCACCCCCCCCCCCCCCCACCCCCCCCCCCCCCCACCCCCCCCCCCCCCCACCCCCCCCCCCCCCCACCCCCCCCCCCCCCCACCCCCCCCCCCCCCCACCCCCCCCCCCCCCCACCCCCCCCCCCCCCCACCCCCCCCCCCCCCCACCCCCCCCCCCCCCCACCCCCCCCCCCCCCCACCCCCCCCCCCCCCCACCCCCCCCCCCCCCCACCCCCCCCCCCCCCCACCCCCCCCCCCCCCCACCCCCCCCCCCCCCCACCCCCCCCCCCCCCCACCCCCCCCCCCCCCCACCCCCCCCCCCCCCCACCCCCCCCCCCCCCCACCCCCCCCCCCCCCCACCCCCCCCCCCCCCCACCCCCCCCCCCCCCCACCCCCCCCCCCCCCCACCCCCCCCCCCCCCCACCCCCCCCCCCCCCCACCCCCCCCCCCCCCCACCCCCCCCCCCCCCCACCCCCCCCCCCCCCCACCCCCCCCCCCCCCCACCCCCCCCCCCCCCCACCCCCCCCCCCCCCCACCCCCCCCCCCCCCCACCCCCCCCCCCCCCCACCCCCCCCCCCCCCCACCCCCCCCCCCCCCCACCCCCCCCCCCCCCCACCCCCCCCCCCCCCCACCCCCCCCCCCCCCCACCCCCCCCCCCCCCCACCCCCCCCCCCCCCCACCCCCCCCCCCCCCCACCCCCCCCCCCCCCCACCCCCCCCCCCCCCCACCCCCCCCCCCCCCCACCCCCCCCCCCCCCCACCCCCCCCCCCCCCCACCCCCCCCCCCCCCCACCCCCCCCCCCCCCCACCCCCCCCCCCCCCCACCCCCCCCCCCCCCCACCCCCCCCCCCCCCCACCCCCCCCCCCCCCCACCCCCCCCCCCCCCCACCCCCCCCCCCCCCCACCCCCCCCCCCCCCCACCCCCCCCCCCCCCCACCCCCCCCCCCCCCCACCCCCCCCCCCCCCCACCCCCCCCCCCCCCCACCCCCCCCCCCCCCCACCCCCCCCCCCCCCCACCCCCCCCCCCCCCCACCCCCCCCCCCCCCCACCCCCCCCCCCCCCCACCCCCCCCCCCCCCCACCCCCCCCCCCCCCCACCCCCCCCCCCCCCCACCCCCCCCCCCCCCCACCCCCCCCCCCCCCCACCCCCCCCCCCCCCCACCCCCCCCCCCCCCCACCCCCCCCCCCCCCCACCCCCCCCCCCCCCCACCCCCCCCCCCCCCCACCCCCCCCCCCCCCCACCCCCCCCCCCCCCCACCCCCCCCCCCCCCCACCCCCCCCCCCCCCCACCCCCCCCCCCCCCCACCCCCCCCCCCCCCCACCCCCCCCCCCCCCCACCCCCCCCCCCCCCCACCCCCCCCCCCCCCCACCCCCCCCCCCCCCCACCCCCCCCCCCCCCCACCCCCCCCCCCCCCCACCCCCCCCCCCCCCCACCCCCCCCCCCCCCCACCCCCCCCCCCCCCCACCCCCCCCCCCCCCCACCCCCCCCCCCCCCCACCCCCCCCCCCCCCCACCCCCCCCCCCCCCCACCCCCCCCCCCCCCCACCCCCCCCCCCCCCCACCCCCCCCCCCCCCCACCCCCCCCCCCCCCCACCCCCCCCCCCCCCCACCCCCCCCCCCCCCCACCCCCCCCCCCCCCCACCCCCCCCCCCCCCCACCCCCCCCCCCCCCCACCCCCCCCCCCCCCCACCCCCCCCCCCCCCCACCCCCCCCCCCCCCCACCCCCCCCCCCCCCCACCCCCCCCCCCCCCCACCCCCCCCCCCCCCCACCCCCCCCCCCCCCCACCCCCCCCCCCCCCCACCCCCCCCCCCCCCCACCCCCCCCCCCCCCCACCCCCCCCCCCCCCCACCCCCCCCCCCCCCCACCCCCCCCCCCCCCCACCCCCCCCCCCCCCCACCCCCCCCCCCCCCCACCCCCCCCCCCCCCCACCCCCCCCCCCCCCCACCCCCCCCCCCCCCCACCCCCCCCCCCCCCCACCCCCCCCCCCCCCCACCCCCCCCCCCCCCCACCCCCCCCCCCCCCCACCCCCCCCCCCCCCCACCCCCCCCCCCCCCCACCCCCCCCCCCCCCCACCCCCCCCCCCCCCCACCCCCCCCCCCCCCCACCCCCCCCCCCCCCCACCCCCCCCCCCCCCCACCCCCCCCCCCCCCCACCCCCCCCCCCCCCCACCCCCCCCCCCCCCCACCCCCCCCCCCCCCCACCCCCCCCCCCCCCCACCCCCCCCCCCCCCCACCCCCCCCCCCCCCCACCCCCCCCCCCCCCCACCCCCCCCCCCCCCCACCCCCCCCCCCCCCCACCCCCCCCCCCCCCCACCCCCCCCCCCCCCCACCCCCCCCCCCCCCCACCCCCCCCCCCCCCCACCCCCCCCCCCCCCCACCCCCCCCCCCCCCCACCCCCCCCCCCCCCCACCCCCCCCCCCCCCCACCCCCCCCCCCCCCCACCCCCCCCCCCCCCCACCCCCCCCCCCCCCCACCCCCCCCCCCCCCCACCCCCCCCCCCCCCCACCCCCCCCCCCCCCCACCCCCCCCCCCCCCCACCCCCCCCCCCCCCCACCCCCCCCCCCCCCCACCCCCCCCCCCCCCCACCCCCCCCCCCCCCCACCCCCCCCCCCCCCCACCCCCCCCCCCCCCCACCCCCCCCCCCCCCCACCCCCCCCCCCCCCCACCCCCCCCCCCCCCCACCCCCCCCCCCCCCCACCCCCCCCCCCCCCCACCCCCCCCCCCCCCCACCCCCCCCCCCCCCCACCCCCCCCCCCCCCCACCCCCCCCCCCCCCCACCCCCCCCCCCCCCCACCCCCCCCCCCCCCCACCCCCCCCCCCCCCCACCCCCCCCCCCCCCCACCCCCCCCCCCCCCCACCCCCCCCCCCCCCCACCCCCCCCCCCCCCCACCCCCCCCCCCCCCCACCCCCCCCCCCCCCCACCCCCCCCCCCCCCCACCCCCCCCCCCCCCCACCCCCCCCCCCCCCCACCCCCCCCCCCCCCCACCCCCCCCCCCCCCCACCCCCCCCCCCCCCCACCCCCCCCCCCCCCCACCCCCCCCCCCCCCCACCCCCCCCCCCCCCCACCCCCCCCCCCCCCCACCCCCCCCCCCCCCCACCCCCCCCCCCCCCCACCCCCCCCCCCCCCCACCCCCCCCCCCCCCCACCCCCCCCCCCCCCCACCCCCCCCCCCCCCCACCCCCCCCCCCCCCCACCCCCCCCCCCCCCCACCCCCCCCCCCCCCCACCCCCCCCCCCCCCCACCCCCCCCCCCCCCCACCCCCCCCCCCCCCCACCCCCCCCCCCCCCCACCCCCCCCCCCCCCCACCCCCCCCCCCCCCCACCCCCCCCCCCCCCCACCCCCCCCCCCCCCCACCCCCCCCCCCCCCCACCCCCCCCCCCCCCCACCCCCCCCCCCCCCCACCCCCCCCCCCCCCCACCCCCCCCCCCCCCCACCCCCCCCCCCCCCCACCCCCCCCCCCCCCCACCCCCCCCCCCCCCCACCCCCCCCCCCCCCCACCCCCCCCCCCCCCCACCCCCCCCCCCCCCCACCCCCCCCCCCCCCCACCCCCCCCCCCCCCCACCCCCCCCCCCCCCCACCCCCCCCCCCCCCCACCCCCCCCCCCCCCCACCCCCCCCCCCCCCCACCCCCCCCCCCCCCCACCCCCCCCCCCCCCCACCCCCCCCCCCCCCCACCCCCCCCCCCCCCCACCCCCCCCCCCCCCCACCCCCCCCCCCCCCCACCCCCCCCCCCCCCCACCCCCCCCCCCCCCCACCCCCCCCCCCCCCCACCCCCCCCCCCCCCCACCCCCCCCCCCCCCCACCCCCCCCCCCCCCCACCCCCCCCCCCCCCCACCCCCCCCCCCCCCCACCCCCCCCCCCCCCCACCCCCCCCCCCCCCCACCCCCCCCCCCCCCCACCCCCCCCCCCCCCCACCCCCCCCCCCCCCCACCCCCCCCCCCCCCCACCCCCCCCCCCCCCCACCCCCCCCCCCCCCCACCCCCCCCCCCCCCCACCCCCCCCCCCCCCCACCCCCCCCCCCCCCCACCCCCCCCCCCCCCCACCCCCCCCCCCCCCCACCCCCCCCCCCCCCCACCCCCCCCCCCCCCCACCCCCCCCCCCCCCCACCCCCCCCCCCCCCCACCCCCCCCCCCCCCCACCCCCCCCCCCCCCCACCCCCCCCCCCCCCCACCCCCCCCCCCCCCCACCCCCCCCCCCCCCCACCCCCCCCCCCCCCCACCCCCCCCCCCCCCCACCCCCCCCCCCCCCCACCCCCCCCCCCCCCCACCCCCCCCCCCCCCCACCCCCCCCCCCCCCCACCCCCCCCCCCCCCCACCCCCCCCCCCCCCCACCCCCCCCCCCCCCCACCCCCCCCCCCCCCCACCCCCCCCCCCCCCCACCCCCCCCCCCCCCCACCCCCCCCCCCCCCCACCCCCCCCCCCCCCCACCCCCCCCCCCCCCCACCCCCCCCCCCCCCCACCCCCCCCCCCCCCCACCCCCCCCCCCCCCCACCCCCCCCCCCCCCCACCCCCCCCCCCCCCCACCCCCCCCCCCCCCCACCCCCCCCCCCCCCCACCCCCCCCCCCCCCCACCCCCCCCCCCCCCCACCCCCCCCCCCCCCCACCCCCCCCCCCCCCCACCCCCCCCCCCCCCCACCCCCCCCCCCCCCCACCCCCCCCCCCCCCCACCCCCCCCCCCCCCCACCCCCCCCCCCCCCCACCCCCCCCCCCCCCCACCCCCCCCCCCCCCCACCCCCCCCCCCCCCCACCCCCCCCCCCCCCCACCCCCCCCCCCCCCCACCCCCCCCCCCCCCCACCCCCCCCCCCCCCCACCCCCCCCCCCCCCCACCCCCCCCCCCCCCCACCCCCCCCCCCCCCCACCCCCCCCCCCCCCCACCCCCCCCCCCCCCCACCCCCCCCCCCCCCCACCCCCCCCCCCCCCCACCCCCCCCCCCCCCCACCCCCCCCCCCCCCCACCCCCCCCCCCCCCCACCCCCCCCCCCCCCCACCCCCCCCCCCCCCCACCCCCCCCCCCCCCCACCCCCCCCCCCCCCCACCCCCCCCCCCCCCCACCCCCCCCCCCCCCCACCCCCCCCCCCCCCCACCCCCCCCCCCCCCCACCCCCCCCCCCCCCCACCCCCCCCCCCCCCCACCCCCCCCCCCCCCCACCCCCCCCCCCCCCCACCCCCCCCCCCCCCCACCCCCCCCCCCCCCCACCCCCCCCCCCCCCCACCCCCCCCCCCCCCCACCCCCCCCCCCCCCCACCCCCCCCCCCCCCCACCCCACCCCCCCCCCACCCCCAGAGAAGTGGTTACACAAGCATATGATTCAATTCAGCAAACATGCACAGAGAGTTCCTAAGATATAGATAGACTGGAAAAATTAGATTTTGGAATAGAAATAGGATATTGGGGCAGATTGGGGTGATATAACCTGCTAGTAAAGTAAATATCCAGGGGTCAGAGTCAAATGTCCAGAATTTGGTTCCAGGAGTTGTTGCATGCGTGGGAACAACAGCAAAGATGGAGAGATGTCAATGGAGGCTTACAAACTCCTCCCCTTCCTCTCTCCACAACAGACATCCTGTGAGGTCGGTGGGGCTGAGAGAGTTCCAAGAGAACTGGGACTGGAACAGGGTCATCCTGCAGTCTTCATGTATAGTAGGAGCAGGGAAACAAATCCACTTCACAAGATAAGAGTCTGCCACTCATGTGGAGGAGTGAGGACTCAAATCCAGTTCTCCAGATAAGAGTCCACCCTGCTTAACCACCTCACCACGCTTGGTACCTTTATCTTTCCACCTATGGTTGGAAAAGTAACTTGAGAAGGGAGATTCTGAATGGACAAATCACAGCAAGGGGGAAGACTTCAGCCATGCTTGTCTTCACCGTTCTCCTGCATCTGACTGGGGACTGCTTTTCAGTTAACAAGAAGAAGAAGAAGAAGAAGAAGAAGAAGAAGAAGAAGAAGGAGAAGAAGAAGAGGAGGAGGAGAAGGAGGAGGAGGAGGAGGAGGAGGAGGAGGAGGAGTTTGGATTTATATTCCCCCTTTCTCTCCTGTAGGAGACTCAAAGGGGCTGACAATCTCCTTGCCCTTCCCCCCTCACAACAAACACCCTGTGAGGTAGGTGGGGCTGAGAGAGCTCCGAGAAGCTGTGACTAGCCCAAGGTCACCCAGCTGGCGTGTGTGGGAGTGCCCAGGCTAATCTGAATTCCCCAGATAAGTCTCCACAGCTCAGGCGGCAGAGCTGGGAATCAAACCCGGTTCCTCCAGATTAGATACACGAGCTCTTAACCTCCTACGCCACTGCTGCTCCACTGTTAGGAACATTACTGAATACTTGAACCCAGGTCTCCCTGTTGCTAGACCCACACTAACCACTAGATGAAACCTGGTTTAAGGATGTGGCTTTTTATACGCCTATTAATTTTCCTATTTGAATTTTAGAGGTGATAAAGTCCTGGTAATTTCCAACGTGCCTGTGCTTGGTACCTGCACTAGAAAAAAACAGAAGAATATTTGGTGCTCTTTTGCTCGCTCTCCTTCACAGCACATGTCGATATCGTGAAACACATTCAGGACACCAGGTTTGGTTTGAGGTTTAGAACTCCTCTGAGATTTCTGCTTTGAGGACAAATCACCAGGACTAATTTTGTGGCTCTGCAAAAGCAGCAGAAAGAGTTACTGCCTCTCCGAAAGCTCTTATTTTGACATGTGCATGATTCAAGTAGCACAGACAGTATTGTGACCTTCATATACACGAGGATATGCTTTAATGGGAGCCTGGAGACACTGATATCATACTGGGTTGTGTGTGTGAAGAAAGGCACGCTACACAATGATCCATGTGAATGGCCCACTGGGGGAGATAAATAGGGATGCAGCCGTCCACTCATTAATGGAGCAGTTACGAAGGCTAATGGAAAAGCTGCCTTTGGCCAGCTGTGGTTAGCACAGGTAGATGGAAGGGAAGCAGGGTTTGATGCCAGGAACAAAGGAATCCATGTATTTTTATTGGCCTTTGAGCAATATCCAGTCCATTAATTGAACTCTGCACTTCAAAGAGTTCTCATTCTGAGTCTCCTCCTCCTCCTCCTCCTCCTCCTCCTCCTCCTCCTCCTCCTCCTCCTCCTCCTCCTCCTCGTGTTGTCCTACTAATGCAAGATCCACTGCTTGGATTTTTAAATGCCACTTCTCTCAATTGAGCGCGATGTCTGGTTGCAGGCCTGTAATTTTCAGATCTGCATTGACGGTATCTTGTCATCGTAGCTTTGGCCACCAACCAGTAACCTCAATGTGACAGGCGATGCTGCTGGCGATAGTGCCCAGGGCTGCTCGTCGGACACAGCCATAGCAGTGCAGGCATCTCTCTCTCATTTTTGCCTCGATGGGAGCGATGCCAAGTTGTTTTCGTACCAGGTCGTTGGTGATGTGGTCAAGGAGGGATACACCCAGTGTCCAGTGAGTCATGTGTAACCCCCATGCTCAGAATGGGTTGACCCAGTAAGGGGTGGAGACTCAGAGCAGCAAGAGGCTGCAGAGCTCATGTAGTTTGGAGGAGCCAAGGCTACCAGACTCGGACCTTGATTTGTATAAGCCCTTAACACCTTGTTAAGGTAACTGCAATGTTGTTGGGAACTACTGGGAAGGTAGTTTGTTTTTGCTATGTTGTAAATGTTGGAGTTTATTGTTTCAGGGCTTCTTTTTGTGGTTGCAATGGGTGAGAGTTCTCCTGGAAACCTTCATCATGTTGAATCCTGTTCATCAAGCCCTTGGAGTCTTCAGGAGCCAACTGTAAGGAACCTCAAAGGACTCGAAATACAGTAACTGAGTTCAGTTCTTTATTTCATAGACTTCAATGATCACAATACACGGAATGCGAATTCTGACCCTTCCGGGCTCAACGTGTCGCTTTTATGGACACGGCGGCCCCCCTCCCCGAACTTCCAAGCACAATTCCCACGACAGAGCGAAAACAAGCTTCAAACACACACATGATAAGCACAGCAAGGTTAAAGACAGTAACCATCCCGGGCACACAGCCCAGAGCGTGGAATGTGCTAAGGTCAGGATGGCTGAGCCGAAATTCACATCAACCACCATCCTTACACTCCGCCTCTCCCACGAAAGCTCCCTCCCCACCTGGCTTGTGAGGGAAAGCCTTATGGAAAGCAGAAATCAAGGGGGGGCATCAATATTTTCAACATAGACCCATTGATTATGACCAGAGGGATAGCCCACCCAGGAAACCAAATATTGCAAACGTTTGCGATTATAACGAGAGTCCAGGACAGCATCGATTTCGTAATGTTTCTGGCCGTCAACGATCACCGGC
This sequence comes from Sphaerodactylus townsendi, assembly GCF_021028975.2. NCBI lineage: Eukaryota > Metazoa > Chordata > Lepidosauria > Squamata > Sphaerodactylidae > Sphaerodactylus > Sphaerodactylus townsendi. Next base: position 48,295,994 of record NC_059438.1, on the reverse strand, counting down.
GGGGGAACCTCCGTTGGGTCATGCCAGGCATCTGAATCTGGAGCCCGTTTGAGTAAGCTAGAATGGAACACAAGGTGAATATTACTGAGTGAGTTTGGCAAATCTAAACGAGCAGTCACACCATTGATCACTTGAGTTCTTTATTTCATAAACTTCAATGATCACAATACACGGAATGCGAATTCTGACCCTTCCGGGCTCAACGTGTCGCTTTTATGGACACGGCTCCCCTCCCCGAACTCGAACTCCCAAGCACAATTCCCATGACAGAGCGAAAACAAGCTTCAAACACACACATGATAAGCACAGCAAGGTTAAAGACAGTAACCATCCCGGGCACACAGCCCAGAGCATGGAATGTACCAAGGTCAGGATGGCTGAGCCGAAATTCACATCAACCACCATCCTTACACCAACCCACTTGCAAAGAAGAATTGGACTTGGCAGTATCAGTAGACTGTAACTAGAAGGACTTGAAAATGCACCCTGAACAGGACCTTGATGTTAAATGTTGATGTTATATGTTAAGAAAGTAAACCATTTTGTTTTTAAAAATTGTTGTTGCAAACTCATTCCAAGTTCTGCCCCACAGAACCCACAAGCTGAGGTTACACATGCACATTTCCATGACATGGAGTCGTCTCTCAGCTGCTTTCATTACAGGCCAGCACTCTGACCCATAGAGTGCCACAGGGCGGACCATGGTCTCCTTCCCATCCATAAATTGTCTCCCAGGTCTTCCATTTGCCCCAACAAGGCAAACAGCAAGTCCAGCAGGGAAGGAGGTGGGGGAGGATGTAGAAGGGTTACCTCATTGCCATTGATCCAAATCAGTGTTTCCAATTTGCAAAATACTAATAAAAAGCATTAGGGAGATCCATCTCCAAATTTCAGAACCCTTTTTTTGGCTCTAAGTTTCTTTTGTAGTATTTCCATAGGCTATCAGCTTATTAAAATTACAATAACACTAATAATTATTTCCTCTCTATTAGGGATGTATTAGGGGTATTTGGGGGGTGTGTGTTGGATTTAATAGACCTAGAAATGTTAAAAAACATCCCCAAAAAGCTGCATCCCCATGAAGGAATGGGAGGGGGTTCAACTTATTTTGCATATTAGGTTTTTTCTGGGGGGGGGGGAGCAGTGGTGGGATTCAGCAAGTTCGCACCACTTTGGCAGAACCGGTTGTTAAAATGGTGCTTGTAAACAACCAGCTGTTAAATTATTTGAATCCCACCACTGGGAGTGAGGTCTATTAAACCCAAATTTGAAACATTCCAGCTGCCTTTGAGCTCCGTGTGGGTATTGGAGGTGTCAAGCAGTGCAGAGCCAAGTGGGCAGTGGCGTAGTGCGGAACGCTGGGTCTGACCAAGGTGAGCTCAGAGCTTGACTCTCTGCTCCCTGCCGCCTCCAAGATCCAGCCAGGCAGCCAGCAGGAAAGGAAGGGGAGGGGAGGGGAAGAAAGAAGGGATCCAACCCTGGTTTTTCAATGGGGCTGAAATGGCCCAAATAATGGCAAAAAAATCAGCATTATTCAGGTTCTACTTTTTCAGCTCCCTAAAACTGCTATCATTTAGGGAGGGGGGGAATAACAGACCCTTGAAAGTTTGGCTTTACCAAATGCAGACCCCTACCCAGTGGTGGGATCCAAAAATTTTAGTAACAGGTTCCCATGGTGGTGGGATTCAAACTGTGGTGTAGCGCCAATGGGACTGGGCGGGGCACGATGGGGGCGTGGTTGGGCATTCCTGGGGCGGGGCATTCCTGGGCAGGGCTGTGGCAAGGATGCAGCCGCTGCGCCGGTCCTTGGGCGGGAAACGAATGCACGCAGGCGCAGGCTACTACGCACACTGGTGCACCTCCTGCTAGACTGCTTCAAGTTCTGTGCACTACTGCTGAGAGGAGGGGCGTCACTAAGGCAAAAATCACGTGGCAAAATCACCCATTAGTAACCCCCTCTTGGCACACACAAATAATGAGTAACCTACTCTCGGGAACCTGTGAGAACCTGCTGGATCCCACCTCTGCCCCTACCCTTCCTTTCAGAGAAACAGGATTTTGCCTGCCCCATCATGAAACTCTTTTGCCACTTGACATCCAAAGGCCATCAAACCGTAGCACAATTTTGAATTCTGCTGTGTGGCTGGTTTTGAGCCGACTGAGAAAACAGAGCAGGGACCAGTTTTCTGGAGAACTTCACCTGTTTTGCCACTGGCTGTCCTTGATCATTCCGCCTCATTTTGGCGACATCTGGCATGAGTCTCTGCTCCATTTATGGTCTTTCCCCTTCGGCACAGAGCAGAGCACGAGGGGAACAGCCCATTATGCAGGTGATTTTTCCATCTAGCTATCACATCAGCAGCTGTTGTCATCACTAATGCAGCTTACTCAATTGCCTTGGACGCAACTGTTCCGCCTTCCTTTGATTGTGAAATAATTCAAGCTAAAGATGTGTGAGAGAAACAGGTCCATGCATCCAAAACTATCTGATTGATTTGACATAGTGAGTCCCTCATAGTTAATTATATGATAATCAGAAAATCCCAATGGAATTGGAAATGTTTCTTCTTGCTTTACTCTGTCCTACCTCTAGTGTCTAAAGCAGTGGTGGCGAACCTATGGCACGGGTGCCAGAGGTGGCACTCAGAGCTCTTTCTGTGGGCACACGTGCACAGAGTTCGTCATGTGTGTGTGTGGGGGGGGGGGTGGAAAATCACCCCCCCACACACACATCTAAGCTGGCCTGGGCACGATCCTTTACCTGGGAATAAGCTCAGTTGCTGGCAATGGGGCTTGCTTCTGAGTAAACCCTCCTAGGGTCGTGATTTACCCATTCGAAGTGTTGCACGGTTGCTTCACCAAGCTTACTCCAGAGTAACGCACGCCTCGGAGCCAACCGTTTTTTCTAAACTAAAACCTCAGTATTCAGGTTAAATTGCCTTGTTGGCACTTTGCGATAAATAAGTGGGTTTTGGGTTAGGGTTACTCGGTCTCAAAAAGATTTGCCATCACTGGTCTAAAGCCAATCTCTCAGCATTTCTGGAAGTCTCCAAGAAAAGGGAATTCCACAGCCAAGAGGAGCAGTCCCCTGAGAGCCCAGGGAGGGATCTGCACGAGGAGCCCAAGAGCATTCCTTGTCTGTCTCTGAGCTTCCGCCCTGGCTGCAATAGTGGCCCCAAGCTCAGCGACCGAATGAGCAGATGGCAACTGTGCTAACAGGCAGGGCTAGCTCTCTTTCAGATGCGCCCAAGCACACCATTTGGCTATCTTCTCATCCCAGGGAATTTAATTCCAAAACGCTGGATTACTCTGTCTGTTCTGTATGCTTCCATCTTTGGTGGGTGGTCTTGCTTTGTTTCCTTTCCCAACAGGCACCTGATGATGAACTTTGTTATTAGAAGAGGAGAAGAAGAGTTTGGATTTATGCCCCACCTTTCTCCTTTGTAAAGAGTCTCAAAGCGGTTCTCAAACTCCTTTTCCCTTCCTCTCCCCATAACAGACACCTTTTGAGCAGAGGTGGGATCCAGCAGGTTCTCACAGGTTCCTGAGAGCAGGTTACTCATTATTTGTGTGTGCTGAGAGGGGGTGACTAATGGGCGATTTTGCCACGTGATTTTTGCCTTAGTTACGCCCCTCCTCTCAGCAGTAGCGCGCAGAACTTGAAGCAGTCTAGCAGGAGGTGCACCGGCGTGCGTGGCAGCCTGCGCCTGCGTGCATTCGTTTCCCGCCCAAGGACCGGCGCAGCAGCTGCGTCCTTGCCACAGCCCCGCCCAGGAATGCCCCGCCCCCTGAATGCACACCCCCACCCCCGGAATTCCCCACCCAGCCCCATTGGCACTACGCCACGGTTTGAATCCCACCACCATGGGAATCTGTTACTAAATTTTTTGGATCCCACCACTGCTTTTGAGGCAGGTGGGACTGAGAGAGTTTGGAGAGAACTGTGACTAGCCCAAGGCCACCCAGCAGGAAAGTAGCAGGGGGGAAACTAATCCAGTTTGCCAGATAAGAGGCCACCACTCAGGTGGAGGAGTGGGAAATCAAACCCTGTTCTCCACCTGCTCTTAACCACTACACTAAGCCCCACCTCACCCCTTCAAGATTGTAGAAGCTGGCAGGGGATTCAGCAGGCTAGTTTCCCCCTCCCCCCTCATCCCCATTAAAGGGGCTTTTAGTGTTCTCTGACACCAGCAGGCCCTGAGGGGGAGCGTTTCTTTAAGCTAATTTACACGGACATCTTTGCATACCCAGGGAGTCTTTCCAGGGCCCAGAAACTCCGGGCTTCTTTGAGGGTGGCTCCATTTGGCTGCCAACATGATGGCAGGAACACAACCACCACGATTCACTCTTGAAAGATAGTGATCATGATAACTAGTCAGTGATAAAGCAGAAAATAACTACTGCGTTTGGAGCTCTCATTCAGAAAGGGTTTTGCGGTGATGGTTGCTTTAAAATGCTTTCCTAGATGTTTTGCAATCACTTTTTAAACAAGATTGTCTTAAAAAGATCACCTGCCGACAGACCTCCCAGACATCACTCATCGTCTGAGCCGAACTGGCAGCTTCGCGTCACCTCCATCACCTGGCTCTGCTATTCATGGCCTTGCTGCTTTGATCTCACAAAAAGCCATTTGGTCTTCACTGTTATTGATTCTTGGCAACATTAAGAGGCAGCAGCAGCAGCAGCAGCAGCAGAAGAAGAAGAAGAAGGAGGAGGAGGAGGAGGAGGAGGAGGAGGAGGAATAGTAGTTTGGATTTATATCCCCCCTTTCTCTCCTGTAGGAGACTCAAAGGGGCTCACAATCTCCTTGCCCTTCCCCCCTCACAACAAACACCCTGTGAGGTAGGTGGGGCTGAGAGAGCTCCGAGAAGCTGTGACTAGCCCAAGGTCACCCAGCTGGCGTGTGTGGGAGTGCACAGGCTAATCTGAATTCCCCAGATAAGCCTCCACAGCTCAGGTGGCAGAGCTGGGAATCAAACCCGGTTCCTCCAGATTAGATACACGAGCTCTTAACCTCCTACGCCACAGAGCATTCTCCAAATGAATTGTTCCCTCAGCAAACAGTTCTGAGAGAAGATGATCTGGATAACGGGATGGTAAAAATGCTCCCAGATAAATCTCACAGGAAGAGTTCTGAAAACAGGGAGAGAGAAAAGTGTTTTGTTTGAAGAGGGTGCCTGATGATGTCTTCTGATATCCGTTTGTTTGCAAATGGACATGCTGAACAGTGAGAAGCACAATGGTGCTCAAATAGACAGCACACACCAGAAAAGCAGCATCTGTTCTCCCAAAAGTGAATAGCGTGCTTTTGGATCTTACTCAGCAGGGACGTAGGTATAGATTTTTTAATGGGGGGGTTCAAGGGTGGGGCCACACCCCCATCTGCCCCTAGGGCATGGCCACACCTCCCTAACCCTCTGGGCAGAGATATAGAGGGAAAATGGAGCCCAGTGCAAAATCTGAGTTTTGCGTCGTCCCCCCGGGCAGCCGCTGTGATGCTGGAATCCACCCCCAAACGGCATCACTTTCAATGGTGTTTAAACTAGAGAGCCCAAATTCTCCTTTTAAATCCACCTTAAAGAGAGAATCTGGGATCCCCACTTAAACAACATTGAAAGTGATGCTGTTTTGGGGTGGATTATCCCCCACCGTGAAACAGCATCACTTTCAATGTGGCTGCAGTGGCAGCATGGTGCGCATTCTAATCTGGAGGAACTGGGTTTGATTCCCTGCTCTGTCAGGCTGAGCTGTGGAGGCTTATCTGGGGAATTCAGATTAGCCTGTGCACTCCCACACACGCCAGCTGGGTGACCTTGGGCTAGTCACAGCTTTTCGGAGCTCTCTCAGCCCCACCCACCTCACAGGGTGTTTGTTGTGAGCGGGGAAGGTCAAGGAGCTTGTAAGCTCTTTTGGGTCTCCTGCAGGAGAGAAAGGGGGGATATCTACCCACTCTCTTCTTCTTCTTCTAAACTGAGGACCTCAGATTCTCCCTTTAAATCCATGCCGAAGGAGGTGGATTTAAAAGGAGAATCTGGGGAAATTTGGGGGGTGCCTGCTGTCAGGGGTGCAATTGTTAAGCTAGCAGCACCAAACTTTTTAGGGTACCCTTTAGGAGACTCCTCCCACCATATCAAATCTGGTGGGGTGCCTTTGGTGAAGTTTGGTTCAAGGGGTCCAAAGTTATGGACTCCCATCTCCTATTACCTCCTATTGGAAACAATGGGGGCACCCCTTTTGGGAGACCATAGCTTTGTACCTCCTGGACCAAACTTCACAAAACCTGGGTGGTATCAGTAAGAGTCTCTCCTGATGATACCTGCCAGGTTTGGTGAAGTTTGGTTCAGGGTGTCTAAAGTTATGAACCCTCAAAGGTATAGCCCCCATCTTCTATTAGTTCCCATTGGAAACAATGGAGGATGGGGCACCCCATTTGGGAGTCCATAATTTTGGACCTCCGGAACCAAACCTCACCAGACCTGGGTAGTATCATCAGAAGGGTCCCCCAAACAATCCCTGAAAGTTTGGTGCTGCCAGCTAGCCTAAACAGTGTGCCCCCTGCAGGCCAAAAACCAAAAAAACACTAAAATGTTTTAAAAACCCACAGAGATTCGGACATGAATGGGGGGGTTGAACCTGAGAACCCCCCCTTATCTACGTCGTTGTTACCCAGACACCTTTTTGCCAATCACCTGGAAAACCCAAGAATTGGTTCTACTAAATTGTTTTCCAGCTCACACCAAAGCAGACAAGTAGTCTTAGGGAGTTATTTGTTGAAAAAGCACGTGTGCGTTCCCTTGCAGTCTGAGTCCGAGACAGGAAAATTCACACTATAGGATAGGGCTGCTAAGGGCCCAAAAAAGATTCCATCTGCCCCCCTCCCATCTCATGTGTGAACAGACACAACATTAAGGAGGAAAGGAGAGAAAAGAGGGAGTACAAACAGAAAAGTAAAACAATTCCACTGAATGCAGCAGGACTCACTTCTTCATTGATATCTCTCAATATGGCACACCAACCATACAGAGAAACATACACAAGCTGGGGAACTACAAGCTAGACATGACAACACCCTCATGGCCACCACAGGGGGCGAATCCCCACTTGAAATTTGCACGCAGATCCAAACCTGTTCGTTGTGAAACAGTGTCCTCTTCATTGGAGTTTCTCCCTCCACACAGCAGCGAGCATACAGCAGACACACCCGGTTGCAGAACTCTTAGCAATCCCCACTACCAGGCGACCTCGCTTCGCTGGTCTCCTCTGATTGGCTGGCGTGCCTTGATGGGGCGGGACCTTTTCCAACTGCAGAAACTTACATTGTAGGGGCGTGATCAAAAAACCAGCATGTAAAAGTTTAATGTTTAACTGTTCAGCTGTGCAAACAGTTAATCATTACCTGTGTAAACCATTAACAATTTAAAGTTACATGTTTGACTGTTTAACGTTTGCATCTCCTTCTGCTGGCCGATCGCAAAAGCAAAAACGAAACCAAGGAAAGGCTGCGTGTGCATCGCAGCGCTGATTGGTTGCCCGAATTCCGTGTCACACTCCAGGGCGGGAAACGAGTCAGGGTTTCAACCCTCATCCCTCCCCTCGGATCAGCGCTGAACCGTGTTAATGGGGTCTATGCCACTTGTAACCAGGTCCTGCCGGAACGCGGATTAACGGGGAGAACAAGCGCCAGAAACGGAATCTGCCACCCAAGCAATGGGGAGGTCGTCCCTCAAACCTGGTTAGTTTGTGTTCTGAAACCTGGCTAAGACAGTAGTGGGGATTCGACCAGGGAACAGATGCTGCAAAGTCCACCCCCCCACCCCCCGGTGATGGGTGGGGGATGAAGGTAGGTCGGGAAACTCCAGGAGATCTGGAGTGGAGCCCAGTGCCATAGAGCACACCCAGTGCAAATCATCCATTTCCTCCAGTGGAACTGACCTCTGTAGTCTGGAGCGGTGCTGTCATTCAGGGGGATCTCCAGATGTTGCCTCCATTTTAAAGTGATTTGAAAATGCCACAAGGTCCACATCGCAGCTGGCTGAGGTGCACTTGTCCCTGCACCTATCAAGGGCAGAAACAGGTGCGCGCACACACACCCCCACTCCCCTGCGGGTGTTTCGGACATGAAAAGATGCAATAGAGAACGAGGATGCAGAACTGCAGGCCTGATCAGGATTCGACCACTGCAGCATTTTAAAATCACTTAAGACTGGCAGCTGTTGCATCTAATTTGGCCTTGAGGGAAGGAACTCACAAAGCTGGAAATAAGTCTCTCCAGTACGTATCTTCTAGTCCAGTGATGGCGAACCTTTTTGAGACCGAGTGTCCAAACTGCAACCCAAAACCCACTTATTTATCGCAAAGTGCCAACACGGCAATTTAACCTGAATACTGAGGTTTTCAGTTAGAAAAAATAGTTGGCTCTGAGCCATGCGTTACTCGGGAGTAAGCTTGGTGGTAGAAGGTGGCTCTGCTTTGAAGCAACCATGCAACTCTTCGAATGGGTGAATCACAACCCTAGGAGGGTTTACTCAGAAGCAAACCCCATTGCCAGCAACCGAGCTTACTCCCAGGTCTTTGTATTTAGTTCATGCTTCAGTTCTTCACATGAAAATCAGTGGGGTTTAACAGCGCTTAACAGGGTTACTTACACTGCTTCCCCAAAACTAGGTCTTAGGTTTAATGCTAATAATCGAGCCCAGTGGCCCAGGCCAGCCTAGATGTGGGGGGGCAATTTCCCCCCCACATGATGAACTCTGTTTGTGCGTGCCCACAGAGAGGGCTCCGAGAGCCACCTCTGGCACCCGTGCCATAGGTTCGCCATCACTGTTCTAGTCCTTTGCATAATTCCTGGGCTGCACAGAGGTGCTAACAACCTGGAGGAGAAACGCCCTACCCTTTTAACAGAGGCTTAATGTGTGGAAATGGGTAGGAGAAGTTTATCACTGGAGAATAACAGCACCTGGCCAATAACATACCAATTAAGCCTCTGTTAAAGGAACAGAATGTGTTTCCCCAGACTGTTGGCAATCTAAACTGGCAACCTGTGAAAACGCGTACATTGTATTCTGGGATATGTTTGTATCCCAAGCCAAATTCCAATATATCTTGGTATTTGTGTCTTCCCCCGCACTGCTTCCCCCTGCCTTCGCAGTGGCAGAAGTCCCACTCCCAGAGAGAGCCTGACGACACATTTCTGTATAAAGTGGGAAATAATTGCATTAATAATTGCATTATTAACTACATTTTGGTTTGTATCTAGGATACTTTTGTTCCCCAAGAACGGATCTCACTATGGTGAAGCACATATTCTTCAGGTTATCAGGAGGGCAGAAACTTAAAAATACTTCCTTGCAGTGGGGGTTGTGCAAGGGGGGAAAATCATAGGATTAAAAAACAACCCGAAATACAATTTATGATCTGGAGTAAACACACACACACCTCCCAAAGGGCAAAATCAGTGGATTACTAAGGACGTTTGTACTCGACGTGCCTTTTTGTTCAGAAGGAAATCTGTACTTGATAACCGGCTATATTTTGGGGACATTGTTTACTGATGACAATATCCTAAAAGGAAAGTGCTGGAGAGCTGCTATCAAAGAAAATGCAAGAAAGGCCGCAGATTTACCCCTTGAGGTTATTCTAGCATCGGCAAAAGTGTTATGTTGCTACAGGACAGCATTTGCTATTATTTCAAGCCAATCAAAACATTGTAGTAGGTAATTTGGGATTCCTAGAAAGGAATTTAGGTGTGTCTGAAGTATAGAAATTTAAGCTGATATCATCCCTGGCTCTTTCAAATATCATCCCTGACTCTTTCATGAAGGCAAAAGGAGGTTTTTTAGCCCTTTAGGATAACCTGGGCCTGGGGTATTTTGGAACCTTTATGTATCCCTATCATCTGGTTCTCTCCTTTCCAGTAGTGAACAACTACAAGACCATCATGAAATCAGGATATTGCATAGATCGTGGATATTGTCTTGGTTTTATCACTTACCAACAAATGAAGGACCATGTAATTCAGATATGAAGGGGAAAAGTGCTTCCACTTTATTCTGGGGATGTGCATAGAAAGTGCATAGAAGTCACCTAATTCTTGTACATTAAAGCAAAAATTTTTTAGCACAAATAATTAGCAGAACAGAATTGGTTATTTCACAAATGTTCAAAACTAGCAGTGAAGCTCGCTTTAGGATAATACAGCAGGGCTAGAAAGGGCAGGGGGGAGGGAGGGCAGGCAGCATTTGATGGGGGTGGGGGGAAGGTGAGGAGGGCTTGCTGGGAGTTGGGGGAGGCAGGGGGGCTAGTGGTGGGGGGTGTTGGGAGGGTGGCAAGGTAAGACTTGGAGTAAAGGGTAAGGTGACCAGATGGTCACCTTTGTGATCCGGGATGGGGAAGCGCGCAGCCGCAGGAGCGCCCGGCCTTCTGGGGCTTGCCGTTTGCCGCTCTGCGACAGGGACAATTTGCAGAATCGGGACAATTTGCAGAACCCGCGGGAGGCGGGACAAATTGTTTAAAGGCGTGATGGTCCCGCCAAAAGCGGGACGTCTGGTCAGCCTAGTAAAGGGGGAGAATCAAATCGGGATGGTTGGGGGGAGGTGGAGGTGGGGAGGAGTGGGTGGGGCCTGCAGAGCTGCTCCGTGGGCCCGAACTTGGTCTTGAGGGGGAGGAGGCCAGGAGAGGGGAGGCCGGTGGGGGCAGTGGAGCATTTGCTCCGCCACCAAGGTTTGGGGAGGAGGGAGGGCCCCCTGTGCAAGCCACAGGTAATGTCCACCTGGGGTGATGTCCTTCCATGGCCCTTTCTTGACAGACTTTTGCCGTTTTTGTCCAGACACTTTTAAATGTTTTAGGCAGGAAATAAAATGTTTTTTCTGTGATGTTCTGCATTGTTTTTACCCCAAAATGTTTCATTTGCAGCTTTAACACGTTTTAAATGTCTGCCCTTTTGAAATGATTCTTTAGCTGAAGTGTTTCCAAAACGCCTTCCTTTGCCTGTGTAGTTCCTCTAAGGCATTTCCCATGCCTCTCTGCCTTCCCAGCACCTCATTTTGTCAGCTCATTCCTTGCCCCTCCCCTGTTTTTGGTGCATTTTGGAGCATTTGAGCAGTTTGTTCAGTTCTGGGGGGTGCTAATTTTTGAAGAAAGGAGTGTGGAAGGCAGAGAGCACCCTGCGGAGGAGCACTAAAGCATCGATTCCATGACAAACTCAAAATGAAAGGCAGAAATCACAAAATGGCAGCCCAGGAATCATTTGGAGGGGATGAATGTGGACAAAAATAGTTGCAAATGGGGATTGAAAAACATTTTAGAAATGTTTTGGGGGTTTTGTGCAAAAAGGGCCCATGTTGATGGGGTGGTTTGCCACTGTGCTCCCCAGCTGTCTGTCTACGTAATCTACATTGCAGGGATGTTGTGAGGATAAAATAGAAGAAAGGAAAACAATTTAAGCCACCCTAGGTTCTTTTGGAGAGAAAAGCAGGGTCTAACTATTTTTAAAAATAAAATAAATAGTTCGGAGATGCATGCAGTTTTATCCTCATTTTATATTTGCATATGTAAATGTTTGTCAGCAGTAGATTATTATTTATTTATTGCCTTTTGGTCGTCTCCTTCCTTCAAAGAGCTAAGTCCATGTTTCCTCCTACTTTATCCTTATCCTGTTTTCTTTGGGCAGGGGAAGTCTTCGAAGTATATCTTTGGAGTTGCCAAACCTAGCCATGACAGATTCCTCATGGTGTCCCAAAGTCCCGTTTTTGCCTTATTGTGGGTGCTTGTGAACATCTCTTTGCTTTGGGCTCGCTCCTCCAACCATCACGTGGCCCTCCAACGATCACGCCTGAATAGGTCATTAAATCAGCACCTCCTACGATCAAGCTGTTCAGAATATTTAAAAAGGGTCTGCTGGTGTATCTACACTATATTTAGAGAAGCGCAGATTAAGCTTTCTGTATATGGCGAACTGATGCCAACGTCATTTCATATCCTGTGCTGTGCAGGAGATACACACCAATAGCTGCTTCGTTGTGATAATGTTTGGCTTGCCAGACAGACAGGAAAGGATATTAAATTGTGATGAAAACAGGGGAGATTACATTCTAGCATGCATGCCCACAGCAGCCTCAGCTGATGGAACTGCTTCTGTCTTATTGAGAAGCAGCTACTGCTTTAAAATGTGGCCGATGGTATCAGATTCCAAACAAAGTACTGAACTGTGAAACTGTTATTGAGTTTAAGCAATGCCAGACCTAGCTTCATGCAGCAGGCGAGTTCCCCCTGAAATGGCAGAGGCATCCCTGGGCTTTACTGTATCAGCCCACAAGTGGGAGGTCAGCAAGTTTAAACGCTTCTCCACGTCCACAAAGTTTCTTGTAACATTTGGAGTCCGCACCAGCAGGTCAAGAGTATAAATATGCAGATTGAAAAATATGTGGAATTGGAAAGACAGGTGTTACTTAAATGGGATAGAACCCCAATACAGCTAGCCTACAGGATCAAAGGACTAAGCCCCAAATGTTGGCACTGTGGAGAAAAAGGAGCAGATTATACTCATATGTGGATAGAATGTAAAGTGGTAAAAAAGTTTTGGGAGAATATTTTGAAATATGTAGAACAGTTTGTAAAAGTAAAAAATGATGTAAACAATGATTTGTTAATTGTGGGGATAATAGATGATATAAGAGTGAACAGAAATTTGGAACCAATGTATAAAATAATGATTAGAGCAGCACACGCAGTGTTGGCGTTGGGATGGAAAGAGAACAAGAAATGGACAGTCTCAAAATGGTTGGAATATATTTGGGAACAAATACAGTTAGAGATTTTTGAGAGACTGGCAAAAAATACACTATGGCAAGAGAAACTACAAGATATTATGAAGCTCTGGACATGGTATGAAAAATGGATGGAAGAAGCCGGATTTAACGAAGAACTATGGAATAAGAGAATAAGAAGAATGAACCTTCTGCTGCTTGCTTGAAATAATCAATGGAAAAGAGGGGGGGAGGGGGGTGAAAAATGAAAAATGTATAGTTGGAACAAATATACCGAATGTAACAAATATAATAATATTCTATACAATATTTTTAAAAAAGAGTATAAATATGCTTTACTGGAACTGAGGCATACAAGGCTTCAGGTGGGCAGCCTTCCCCCTTGGACCCAGGCCTCAGGTGACCCAGGACTGCCATCCTCCAGGTGGGTCCTGGAAATCTCCCAGGATTACAACTAATCTCCAAATGACCCGTTCCCCAGGAGAAAATGGCACTTTCGGAGGGTGGCCTTTATGGGCTTTACTCGGCTGAGGCCCCTGCCCTCCCCAGGCTCCCCTCCCCCCAGTGGTGGGATCCAAAAATTTTAGTAACAGGTTCCCATGGTGGTGGGATTCAAACTCGTATGTGAAAGCACCAATGGGGCTACAAAATACGCGGCACCGACACATTCCGGAGGAGGGTCATTCCTGGCCGGGGCTGTGGCAAGGACGCAGCCGCTGCGCCAGTCCTTGGGCGGGAAACGAATGCACGCAGGTGCAGGCTGCCACGCACGCCGGTGCACCTCCTGCTAGACTGCTTCCAGTTCTGCGCGCTACTGCTGAGAGGAGGGGCGTAACTAAGGCAAGAATCACGAGGCAAAATCACCAATTAGCAACCCCCTCTCGGCACACACAAATAATTAGTAACCTATTCTCGGGAACCTGTGAGAACCTGCTGGATCCCCCCTCTGCCTCCCCCCACCCCAAATCTCCAGGAATTTCCCAGCCTGGATCTGGCAACGCTTCTCTCTCCATTCTCTGCCAGTGGCTGGGGGTGACCGGGCAACCCTAGTCGGTGACAGAAAGTGGGTTTGCCATCAATTTTGAGCCAGAGATTTATTTTTAAAAAGTGTTGAGTGGCACATAAATAGTGGATGGAGTCAAAACGGTAGAAAAGAAATTAATCAGAAATACTAGTGTCACCCCCATGCTCAGAATGGGTTGACCCAGAAAGGGGTGGAGACTCAAAGCAGCAAGAGGCTGCAGCAGAGCTCAGGTAGTTTGGAGGAGACGAGGCTACCAGACTCGGACCTTGATTTCTATAAGCCCTTAACACCTTGTTAAGGTAACTGCAATGTTGTTGGGAACTAGTGGGAAGATGGTAGTTTATTTTTGCTGTGTTGTAAATGTTGGAGTTTATTGTTTCAGGGTTTCTTTTTTGTGGTTGTAATGGGTGAGAGTTCTCCTGGAAACCTTCACCATGTTGAATCCTGTTCATCAAGCCCTTGGAGTCTTCAGGAGCCAACCCACTTGCAAAGAAGAATTGGACTTGGCAGTATCAGTAGACTGTAAATAGAAGGACTTGAAAATGCAACCTGAACAGGACCTTGAAATGTGATGTTAAATATTGATGTTTGATGTTATATGTTAAGAAAGTAAACCATTTTGTTTTTAAAATTTGTTGTTGCAAACTCATTCCAAGTTCTGCCCCACAGAACCCACAAGCTGAGGTTACACTAGCACTGAAAATCAGTGGAACAATGAAGGCCCATGCTACCAACATATAAGTACAAACTGAAATGTCAAAGGGGCGTGTTCATACATCCCTGGAAACTAGAATTCAGCCCAGGTGTAAAATCACAGGGAAGCCAATGAGTTAGTGGGAGCGAAAATTATTTGAAGGAAATAGCAAAATGGTCAATATTTTTCTGTTCCTACTATAATTTATAGCATTGCGTGAAATCGGCGTATCAGAGGCTAAACTATTTTGCTGTTAACTCCAATTTATTGAATTTGCCTTGGTTTCTTTGTACTTCTAAAATCTATGGTAGGCATCCTACCAAATTATGGTCATTTGCTTTACTAAACAAAAGATATTATATGAATTTTGCATGTTGGAAAGACCTCCTGGCAAATACCAAAAATTTCCTGTAAAAATAAACCCCTCAATTTCTTCTGCTCATATAACCAGACTATTGTAAGCAAGAAATGGGTTCTATTTGTTAGTGGTTATATAAATGGAAAGAAAAGACCCAGGAAGGCTTGAAAGTGGCAAGTAATTACATGTTTTATGTTTTGACTCCTATTACACAGGCTGGTGACTTGTTCTGGCTGAAGGCCCATTATAATATGTACAAAAATAAACACTTCAGACGGTTAATCTGCAGAACAGCGAAATAAGAGAACCTGACTTAGGAAAGCGTTGCCGTCCTCCCTCCCACACAGCCTCCATTCTCTTACTTTCCACCATGAACTGAAATAAATCATTTCCTACTCCTCACAAAGAGCAGCTAGGGAGTGATGGACGTCCACCAGTCCACTTCAGAAATCAACTGGAACAGAGATGGCCAGTGGGTGCACAGTCAAAGTTTTTGTGTTGGGAAGGCTTTGCTATTAGCAGAAAGACCATGGGCTTTTCCCCACTTACCTTAAGCCCCGTGCTACTTGAGGAGAGTAGCGCGGGGTCCCCCAGCACTCCCCACGAGAGGGGCGGCGACAGCGCAGCCGCCCTGACGCTGCCACTGTCTCACCCCCTCAGCGCGTGGCATCCCTGGCGCTCTTGCAAAGGGCGCCTTTTGATGACCCCACGGTCGTGGGGATGCCCGGGCGCGCGGCATAGGGGGGATCATGCTGAATGGGGAAACGCCCCATGTGGGTTTCAACTCCTGTCTCGAGTGCGGCCTTTCAAGAAGCAGAATCCATTCCTCAGTCTTACCCCCTAGAGAACAGATGACTTTGCAGCACCTGGTTCCACATGTTTAATACCGTGAAACAGCTACCGCTAGTCAAAATGTAATTAGTTCTCTGACATCCCACTTTGCTGTTCTCTGGGGTCCCAGCGGGGCTTATAACCTTCTCCCCTTCTCCATTTTATTCTCACAACTGGAATCCATGCCCTATGAGTAGGCTGACCAGACGTCCCGCTTTTGGCGGGACAGTCCCACTTTTAAACAATTTGTCCCGTGGGTTCTTCAAATTGTCCTGATTTTTGGGAGGCTGCCACACTGCCTTCTGGGGAGCAAGGCAGTGCGGCAGCCTCCCACTCGCATGGCTGCAGGAGCACGGCCTTCTGGGGCTTGCCGTTTGCCGCTCTGTCACAGGGCGGCAAACGGTAAGCCCCAGAAGGCAGTGCGCTGCTCAGGCTGCGCACGCATGCACGTGCGCGCGGCCGCCTCTCCCCCCCGTCCCGGATCACAAAGGTGACCATCTGGTCACCTTACCTATGAGGGAAGACTTAGAGAACTGGGTATGTTTAGTCTGGAGAAGAGAAGGTTAAATATTTGGTAGCCATGTTGAAATTTGTGAAGGGATGTCATGTTGAAGAGGAAGCAAGCTTGTCTTCTGCTGCTCCAGAGACGAGCACCAGGAGTAATGGGTTCAAGGTACAGGAAAAGAGATTCCACTGAAACATTAGGAAGAACTTCCTGATGGTCAGGGCTGTTCAACAGTGGAGCACACTGCCTTGGAGGGTGGTGGAGTCTCCTCCTTTGGAGGTTTTTAAACAGAGGCCCTTTCTGCATGGGCCATTTACAGCAAAAACGCCGTCCCTAGGGAGCTGTTCGCATGGGGGGCACAGCTGCATCGCAGCTGTGCCACCCTCGCTCCCCCCCAGCTGTGCGAAGCCGCTGCCATGCGAACGGCAGCAGCTGGAAGGCGCCATCCCCCCCTTTCCCGATTGACGTACCTTCCCTGCGACCTTCCAGCATGTCGCCCAGGCCTGGGGACACGCCCCCCGCCCTGCGACTCCAGAGCTGTCACGAAGGGCAGGGGGGCGTGTCCCCTGGCCTGGGCGACGCGCCGGAAGGTCGCAGGGAAGGTACGTCGATCGGGTGACAGCGCAGCGCTGCCCTGTCTTCCCCGCCCCTACCGGGACCGTTCGTACGAACGGTCCCGGGGTGTGTGTGTCGGTGTTGTATACGCCGATACCCCCCCAGCGTGGCCGTGCGGAAACGGCCAGAGGCTAGATGGCCATCTGTCAGGAGTGCTTTGATAGTGTATTCCTGCATGGCAGGGGCTGGACTTGATGGCCCTTGGGGGTCTCTTCCAACTCTATGATTCTATAATTCTAACTTTTTTGAGGTATGTTAGGCTAAGAATTGGTGACTGTCCCAAAGTCACTGAGTAAGCTTCCATATTCAAGATTAATATAGAGTGTATATATAGTGATGACTGGTGAGGGTAGTGGATAGAAACACTTGGGTATGTTTGGGAATTCATTTCACTTGGACTCCGAAACAAGCTTTTAACCCCCCCCCCCCAATCTAGTTACTAGATGTCATAATTATGGGATGCAGCTATAGTTGCCAGATGCCCTCTTCAGTCTGGCAGGAACAAAAATTGAGTGGAGCAACATTGTGTGTTGTTGGTTTCATTCCTACCCAGAAGTGATGTCACGATGCTTCAGGAATTCCTGTCTCCATTGCAAATTCTCAGACAGCTGCGACATTTCTTCTGGGTACAACTGGAAGTGACGTCACATGACAGTATTTCACACTCTTCGTTTTTCCTCCTTCTGGAATGAAGAGCAGTGGCCGGGGTGGGAAGTCAGAAGATGGCTATGGCTGGCAATTTGGTAACTGGGTTTGGTTTTGTGTATGGTTTATTGCATAACTTGAAAGATTCTCTTCTTTTTGGATTGATGAGGCCTGGCTTGAACAGAGTAGATTCATTCTTCCTGTTTTAAAATTATTGAATAATAAATCAAATCACAAAAGGTGCAAATACATCCTGCATGTGAGCTCCCAATGGCACCTGGTGGGCCACTGCAAGTAGCAGAGAGCTGGACTAGATGGACTCTGGTCTGATCCAGCTGGCTTGTTCTTATGTTCATATGTTCTTAATTCAGGGAAACATGGAAATGATGTAGGATAGCTCTAGGAATTGCTAGAAATTCTATGATAAAGCCATAGGGTTCCCAACCATTCTTACAGTCACATAGAAATCATGGAAATGTAGAGTTGGAAGGGACTTCCAGGGTAATCTAGTCCAACTCTCTGCACAATGCAGGAAATTCACCACTACACCCCCGCACCCTCCCCCCCCCATGACCCCTGCTCCATGTCCAGAAGGTGGTTAACCTCCAGGATCCTTGGCCAATCTGACCTGGAGGAAGATGGCTTCCTCAGCCCAACGAGCCGCGAGAGCCAAGCACTGAGGTAACCCTTGCTGCCCTCCCCCTCATTATTTCAGTCCTGTGTTTTCCTTGCAAGTGCGATCACATCACACGTGACAAGTGCAATTTAATTTTTTTTCTCCTGTTGTTTGAATTGGCAGCAGGGAGAAGCATGGATTGCCAGAAGCAGATCTCGCACAGGGGCCGGGGGTGGGGCCGGGGGTGGGGGGAGGACCCAGGCAAGCCCATGCTGAAAACCTAGTGTCTCCCCCCTCCCAGGGCTTCCCCCAGGCTACAAAATGTACATTTGTTTTAGAAGAAGAAGAAGAAGAAGAAGAAGAAGAAGAAGAAGAAGAAGAAGAAGAAGAAGAAGAAGAAGAAGAAGAAGAAGAAGAAGAAGAAGAAGAAGAAGAGTTTGGATTTATATCCCCCTTTCTCTCCTGCAGGAGACTCAAAGGGGCTGACAGTCTCCTTGCCCTTCCCCCATCACAACAAACACCCTGTGAGGTAGGTGGGGCTGAGAGAGCTCCGAGAAGCTGTGACTAGCCCAAGGTCACCCAGCTGGCGTGTGTGGAAGTGCACAGGCTAATCTGGATTCCCCAGATAAAGCCTCCACAGCTCAGGCGGCAGAGCGGGGAATCAAACCCGGTTCCTCCAGATTAGATACACGAGCTCTTAACCTCCTACGCCACTGCTGCTTTAACAGCTATGAAGCCGCTGCTGTCACTCTTAAAGCAACAAGCCTCATGTAGACGTTATCCTGAGGCTGCCTCTCCTCCACATGCGCCCAAGCTGTTATGAGCAGCCTGCTGTTTTGTGTGTGGAACTACGTCAAGTGAAGGGTGGATCTGCCATTAAGACCCCTGGGGAAGGTTGGCAGCCCCCCAAGTCCCCCCCCCACCAAAGCTGAGGCTATTCTAAGCTCAGGGCAGCCCAGTGCAAGATGGGTGGGCATCACTGTTGTCTTACAGCAACGGAGGCAGCATGTCGTTTCGGCCAGTGAGAGATGCAGGGGGCAACTCTGCCATCCCGTTTCTCCCCAAGCCTTTTTATTGACTGTTTACAAGAGGAAAAACAAACAGGGCAGGCAGGCAGGCAGGGGAAACACAATACAATGGACAGGGCAAAGAGCGCAGGGGGATTTGGGCAGGAGATTTGGCAAAATTGCACGTACACATTGGAGCCAGGAGGTCTTGCAACCTCAGCGGTTTTCTCCGAAACCACATTTGGGAAGGAAAGGTCAGTTGCATGTGAGAGACCCCTTTCCAAGCCTCCCAGGCACTGTGCCCCCCAACATATCACCACTGCCATGAGCTGGAGGCATGTGCCTCAGCCGCCCCCCACCCCCCATGTCTTCCTGTTTTTGTCTTCCTGTCCATCCCTGACTAAGGAGCAGGTGATTCCAGGAAGCAGCTATATCTAGGGTCGGTTTCTTTATGGGGAGAAAGTACGGGAGACTTAAGAGGTTACAAGTGGCAGAGAGCCACTCATCAAAGAGCGGCTACTAGCAATGGATTATCAACAACTGCAGAGCTTGGCCAACAAATCCTGCTCGCCAATGAACGTGGCAATTCCATTTGTGCAGGGAAACCCAGCCTACTATATTGCAGCGCTTACCAACCCTATATATAGGAGAGCCTACATGCTGGCTAGATTTAACATTATGCCATCCCCGCTCCATAGAGGAAGACTCAAGGGCCTACCAAACGATAAGAGGCTTTGCCCCTGCAGCCCAGGGCAGTTGGATTCCATTGCGCACATTCTCCTCCACTGCCCACTTTACCAGAATCCAAGATCCAGCTTATTATTACAAGTCATTGACTCTATGAAAAAAACCCTGACAGAGCTTGATAAAGTAAATATGCTCTTAAACTGTAATGACCTTGACTGTTGTCTCGCAGTGGCAAAGTTTCTGGCTGAGGTTTGCGAACTGAACTTATGATCAAGTGTGAAGTTTTATCTAGCAATTTTAACTGTATTTATATTGTATGTTCTGTATGCCAATAAAGGCTTATTGAAATTGAAAAAAATTGGCAGAGAGCCCCTTGCATCCAGGGAAGACCCCAACCTTTGTGTCAGGATCTAGCCCGTGGTTTTTGTTTTTATCGGGGAAGCAACGAGGCACGTGAAAACACACTGCCGGCTTTAAGACAACATCAGTTTCCTCTGAAGCCCCCTTAGCATCCTCCCAGGATCATTTCCTGCCATCTAGCTAACAATTCAAGCTATTTATCTTTTTCCGACTATATCCAAAACAGCAGTTTCCGAAAGGTCTTTTGAATATTAATAAGCTGTTTGCTTACTGCCAACGTTTCAGTGTGAAATTCCCTTTGGGGGAGCAGTTAGCATACACCCAGGCAGCAGGCATTCTTCAAAAGTATATCTCAGGCAGAAATGTATTTCAGAAATTACAACTCCCCCTACCCCCCATGTACATATCCTTTAATTTAACGCTTCACTAGTCACTTTCCTGCTGTTTATGTTACTTTTATTTCCCAGAAAATGCCGACTGGTTGATATTTTACACTGCTAAGTCCATCAGCCTGCAGTTGGGTGAAACATTTACTTTACCAAAGTTCCAGTGAAACCAACGTCATCACTTCAGAGTGAACGGCTGGAATCCTCTCCTGGTGAAGCCGCCTTTTCCCAACTCGCTGGCATCTCAGGACACAGAGAAAACAAAGTCCCTAATTACTGTACATCATCTAACACTTGAAAACCACTGGGGGACATTCATCAGTGCAGTTTTAATAAGCTGCATCGTGTAAACCCCGGAGAGGATCACACAAACAACTTGTTATCAAGATAATTCATGGAAATTATCCTCTCTTTTTTTAAGTTTGTTAATTATATGTTGGGGAAATGGCAGCCTTTTAACCGAGTGCTCTTCACCCCTGATTATTTTAGATTTTAAAACAAAAACACAGTGTTTGGGCAACAATCCGAAAATTAGTTGGTTTGTTTACTTATTTACTGTCCATATTTTAAAAATGGACTGAAGAGCAGAGATACTTTATTCTGGGTCGGTTCATTAGATACTTACCTAATGACAGGTTGAATGGAGTGGGATATCCCTGCCTGCTCTGTCCTCATGTAGCCAATGAGACACCCCCAGTATTCTGCTAGGGGGGGACAGGCAGGTCAAAGCACCCAAAGGAACAAAGGGAGGAGAGGTTAGTACAATTGCAGATGGGTCATGACTAGAGCAAGGTGTAACTCTTTTCTGTCAGTACATCTTCAAGGTCGCTTCTCTAATATCCCACAAAATGAGCGTTGCTGTCGTTTCTGTCCTAATACAACTGATTCACTTTCTCATATTCTGCTTCACTGTTCAAAATACAACAACATCAGAACTGATTTGAGAACTGTACGACCAACAGGATTTATGCTCCTTTCTGATAAGATAAAAATGGCTCAGCTTCTAAATAACTCTAATGCTGAAATCTCTGAAGCTGTGGCTACATTTTTACTCTGTGTACTGCAAGTTGTGCAATAATGATCTTTTTATTGTATTTGGAACTCATGACACACTCCGGTTTTATGCTTAATAAAGGTTTTGGATTTGGATTTGGAGGAGAGGTTAGTGGAAGGGAGGGGTCAGTAAAAATCACCCTCCACCAAGATTAGGACAGCCAATCTCCAGGTAGATCCTGGAGATCAACAGGTTGGACTTACGTGAGGCTGTCTTCTCTTCTTCAGTGACGCAAAGTCATCCTCTCCCACTGTTTAGACAGGGCTGTGCAAATTTTTTGGCCACTCTCCTGGACTGCAGGAATATCTTCCAGGAATATCATAGCCACTATCATATCATAGCCACTAAATATTAAAACCTCACAATGCCATCCTATAGGGAAAATTATTTCTCAACAGTTATATTTCTATTTCCTCCCTCCCACATTTCCTTCTTGTAACATCCCCCCCTCCCTTAGTGCCAGTTATTCTTATGTTTTGGGTGAGAAGTGGACGACTTCGCCCCACTGAAGATAAGACAGCCTCAGGCTCAGTTTTTTTTAATGCTGCTGCTTTTATGTTATGATGTTTTTGCTACTATGCTATGAAATGTTATTATTGTTGTGAGCCATGTTTGGTGATGTTTTGATATTTGATCATTGAGGCTAGGCCTATTGATGTTATGTTCTTGTTTGATATTTATTGGTTTGATATTTGATTAATATTTTGTTGTTATTTGCTTGTTAGCCTCCTTGAGCCCTTTGGGGAGGGCAGGGTATACATTGAATGAATGAATGAATGAATGAATGAATGAATGAATGAATGAATGAATGAACCTGTCGTTCTCCTTCAGTGGGCCTCCATCATCCAGGGCTGGTTTTATACCTAAACCTTCCTTGGGTGGGAGAAGAAAACTATAACTGTCTCATATCTATATCTATATGCAGGCTCACCTCATTTGCCCTGCAGAACCACTAGGTGCAGGGCCTTTCTCCTGGACCAGCTGAAGCCTGCTGGACATGGGAAAAGAAGAACCTTTGGCAGATCTCTGCCATCAGGGCCCTGGATGCAAATACTGCTGACATCATCTCAGCCTTGGTAAAGTGTGCAGTTGCATGCACCAGAATCTGGAAACCTGGACAATCATAAGCAACCTGGATACAGTGCGTAATCCGCTTTGCTGTTGTGGACTTGGAGACCTTTTGTCCTTTGCCCCCCCCCCCTCCATATGCCACAAACATAGCATCAGTATGTCAAAATGATTGTGTTCTGTCTATGTAAAAATTTCAACGTCCTTATATCAAGAGCGTGCCAGTCTTTTTCCTCAGGGTGGGCAGGTTTTGGGCAAAAGGACAGGAGAACCACAGGTTGGTTAATGTGAAAAAACTGGAAAAAAACTTGTGACACAACTTTTTGTGTCACAAAACTTGTGTCACAAAAAAAACTTGTGACACGGTGTCACAGTGCCCTTTTTGAATGTGCAGAGTTTCCTTCTGTTCTGTTCCCCAAGCATAAAGACCAACATAATTTGAGAGCATCCACCCCTTCTGCTTCCAGTACTCAACCCAAGCATAGAACATCTTCACCTGGCAATTTGTTGCTGAGGTGAACAGGACTATTTTGAGTTGACCAAAACTCCATATGATCTCTGAAAAAATGGAGGGATGGATTGCCCACACGTTCTGCTCCAGGTTCTTTCTGCTTCGTCAATTAGCCTGCAAGTTGGTCACCACTCTCAAGTGTTTTGCTGCAACACTCATCACATTTTTCTTTGCCCACAGTAAGGTCCTCACTACTTCCTGGTGTAGCCACGAAGCTTTTGTGTCTCCTCAACTGTTCATGTGGGCCGTGGCAGTATTGTTGGTCTGAGCCAGCACCTCTCAGTTTTTTACCTGTTGGTGCCTCAGGACGATGCCTGCCAGGGCCTCGATGTCTCGCTGTGTGTGAAATGCAAAGTGGGAATTGCAAATGTTTCCCTGCTTCTCTCTTCCCTTCCTTGGCAATCTCCTGGCGCCAGCCCACCTTCAAAGAGGTGTGAAAGGTTCCCAGGTTCTTTGAAGCTCTGTAGTGTAATTGTAGTAGAAACAGTAGTAGCCATTTGGTGTGGGGTGAAACCGAGCGGGGGTTAAGGGATATAGGTCCTGGACCTGAGCTCTCTAGCTCAGATCCTGCTTTACATTGTTACTCTTCGTATTACCTGGAATAAACTGCTTTAGGACTTTCCTATGGTCTCTGTTATTTCCACGTTCGAGAGTCTGACATGCTGAAGGTAAGCAGGCCTAAGCAAATGGCTCTTGGTTCTAGAACAGTGGTTCTCAACCTTCCTAATGCTGCAACCCTTTAATACAGTTCCTCATGTTGTGGTGACCCTCAACCTTAGCATTTATCCATTTAACAGATGGAGAACACTGATGCAGAGAGTCTTAGGTAACCCCTGTGAGAGGGTCGGTCGACCCTTAAAGGGGTCCTGACCCCCAGGTTGAGAACCACAGTTCTAGAAGGCTTACGTTGATCTGCATCTCTGCCACGGCTTACAAACTGTGAGCCATTTACTCCTGATAACGTGTCCCCCAGCTCCACTTGCTGGTATCAGTAGTAATCATCAGTTTCAGAGGCTGAAGGAAGGAAGTCCCCCTTCTTAAGTGTTCCTAGTTTGCCCACCAACTGAGAAGAAGAAGAAGAAGAAGAAGAAGAAGAAGAAGAAGAAGAAGAAGAAGAAGAAGAAGTAGTAGTAGTAGAAGAAGAAGAAGAAGAAGAAGAAGAAGAAGAAGAAGAAGAAGAAGAAGAAGAAGAAGAAGAAGAAGAAGAAGAAGAAGAAGAAGAGTTTGGATTTATATCCCCCCTTTCTCTCCTGCAGGAGACTCAAAGGGGCTTACAATCTCCTTGCCCTTCCCCCCTCACAACAAACACCCTGTGAGGTAGGTGGGGCTGAGAGAGCTCCGAGAAGCTGTGACTAGCCCAAGGTCACCCAGCTGGCGTGTGTTGGAGTGCACAAACTAATCTGAATTCCCCAGATAAGCCTCCACAGCTCAGGCGGCAGAGCTGGGAATCAAACCCGGTTCCTCCAGATTAGATACACGAGCTCTTAACCTCCTACGCCACTGCTGCTCCACTAACACTAACAACTTGAGATATGCAGATGATACCACATTGCAGTAAAAAAAATAGTGAAGACGTGAAACAATAAGTGATGAAGGTTAATGCAGAAAATGCCAAAGCATGAATACAAGAGGACCACGGGGAATTACACAACTTTAAGGCTGATGATTTTGAAATGGTTCACGTTTTTCTATTCCTTGGCTCCATGCACCAAAAGCGAGACGGCAGCCAAGGAATCAGACGGAGATGATCAAAGATAATCTTATCTTTGAAGGACAGCTGTGTGATTTTCATGCCAATGACTGCTATTTTGTAGGGATTCTTTTCATAGGAGACAAATATGAAAAATGCCCCCTGAAAAGGAGACCCTGCAAGAGGTGAACGGAATAGTTGAAGAACAACAGAATCACGGATTGCAGAGGGCAGAATGGAAAGCTGCTGTTGCCATGGATATGAGGCCCTCTTTGCAATTTCTGTAAGATCTTGGCAGCCGCAGAGCACAACAGGACGACATCCGCATGACGTGTGCTTTGGAAGAAACAAATAAGTAAAGACTAGATTATGCATGATACATGGAGGTTCTCTTGGACTGTACTGTGTTGTGATGTGCGTGTGTGTGTGTGTGTGCTGACTATTGTGTGTCCCTAGGACTCTGTGTGTCATTAAGTCACAGCTGACAACTCTTTAGGGTTTTCAAGGAAATAAATGTTCAGGAGTGGTATTGCGTTGCCTGTCCGCCATCCAAGTTCTTTCAAGGGCTTCTTAGCTGCTGTAATCTGACAAGACAGCTCGGGGCTATCTAGGTCTGGGCAGCTGACTATTAGCCAACTAAAATCTGTAAAAGTGAAGAGGTAACTCAGACTGTGTGTAGGCAACCCACTTCCAGCAGGGTCTCCTGGCATGACAACTGATTCTCCCGAAGAAAATGGCATCGTACCCTGCGGAAGTCCCTCCTCTCCCCAAATCCCATCTTCCCCTGGCTCCACCCCCAAAATCTCCAGGTGTGGAAAGAAAAGTGATATTGAAATGGTCTAGAACACCAAAACAACTAGCACGTATGATTAAAGGACTCAGTCCTAAATGCTGGCACTGCGGAGAACAGGAGGCATATTATAGCCGTATGTAGATGGAATGTATAGAAGCGAAAAAATTTTGGACAACCGTAATGTTATATATCGAGAAACTGGTGAAGATTAATATTGGGACAAATAATGATTTAATGTTCATGGGTGTAATGGAGGATAGAAGGGTAAATAAAAATATAGCTATATGTATAAAATAATGATCAAAGCAGCACATGCAACAATAGCTTTAGGCTGGAAAGAAAAGAAAAAATGGACAATCCAGAAATGGTTGGAATATATCTGGGAACAAGCGACACTGGACATTTTTGATATAATAACAAACTGTGGCAAGATAAACAGAGAGAAATTTTGAAGATATGGACAATATATGCAGACTGGATGAAAGAAGCTGGAGTCAATGAGGAGATATGGGAGAAGAGATTACAAAGAATGAATTTACTGCTGTTTGATAAAACTATGAAGAAAATACAGGGGGAGGGGAAAAAGGGGAAAATGTATTGTTTGAAAATGAATGAAGAAAAGTATTAATATAAAATGGAATATTCAAATGATACAATAAAAAAATTTAAAAAAATCTCCAGGTGTGTCCCAACCCAGAGGATGACCTCAGCAAAATATAATGCCTTACTAAAAATGTTTGGTCTGACCTAAAAAGTTTAACACCACAAATAAATATAGTGACAGACCCCTGGTCTGTTCAAGAAAAGCACTTGCATGTGAGCAAAAGTCTATTTAGTGACAGCAGTTCAAGGGAAAATATGGCATTAGGCATTCATTGAGAGTACTGGGAAATTCCGCCAACCCCCCCTTTCATATAGGAAAGAGGACTCGTCGCCCTAAGCCAAGCCATACCTCCTATCCCAGAGAAACCCGACTCTCCCCTCTCAGCTGGAAAGGAATGCAACTTACCTTTCTTATTGTGTTCTATTCCATCCAAACCAACACAGGAAATAACCCCAGATGTCTAACTAAAAACAACAGGCTGTGGATTCCCAGAACTACAATTGAGGTAGGGTGGCGGGAGGGGGGGGAGGGGGGACCAGAGGTGGGATCCAGCAGGTTCTCACAGGTTCCCGAGAGTAGGTTACTAATTATTTGTGTGTGCTGAGGGGGGGTTACTAATGGGTGATTTTGCCACGTGATTTTTGCCTTAGTTACGCCCCTCCTCTCAGCAGTAGCGCGCAGAACTTGAAGCAGTCTAGCAGGAGGTGCACCGGCGTGCGTGGCAGCCTGCGCCTGCGTGCATTCGTTTCCCGCCCAAGGACCGATGCAGCGGCTGCGTCCTTGCCACAGCCCTGCTCAGGAATGCCCTGCCCCCAGAATGCCCGCCCCCGTCGTGCCCGGCCATCCCCATTGGCGCTACGCCAGTTTGAATCCCACCACTATGGGAACCTGTTACTAAAATTTTTGGATCCCACCATTGGGGGGGACAAATCAACTACCGTACTTATCTCTCATCAGGAGGGCAATTATGGTCAGGCCCGGTATGACTGGGTATGATATACCAAAAATATAAGGAAGAAAAAGTACATTTATCATAAGGACTCCCAGTTTCATCTGCATCGAGTATTAATTCTGAAAAGTCTACCTCTTGGTCTTTATCAACATGTTTATAGGCATTACTGTTAAGCGCCACACTTTTTTTCTTCACCTAAAGATTACCGTTTCATCTTCTGAAGCTGCCATTTTCTTCGAAGGATCTGATTTCTGCTGTTGGGAGATCAGTCGTAATTCTGAGAGCTCTCCAGCCTTACCTGCGGGGCGGCAGCTCTACTTGGCAGTCTACTGAACATCAGCAAAGCAGATGCTTATGGCCACCTCGCAAAGCCACTTCTCCGCCCACGGAGTCAGGGTGTTTCCCTTGGGGGCTGGCAATACCTCCGGGGTTCGGCTTGCTTCCAGTGAGTCTGGATTGTTAGGTCTTGGAACCGCAAGCCCACAAACAGCCTCTGAGGTATTGATCGGTAGTGTTTATTGTTGAAGTAAGGAAACTCCTAAGCTTGGCAAAGCCAGTTCTAACAAACCTGGCCTTTGCCATCCCCTTTATTCCCCATCATAAATCCCTCCTCCCATTTTCCCAAGAAGTCATGGAAGACAGAAAAAAACAGTCCTTGGAGCTGAGGCGCCACAAGGTCAGCAGCAGATAGTAAGAGAGAGCCACCTGGCTTCCTGCCCCATTCTTTCTCTCAAGGGACCAGAGGGCCAGGGGAACCCTAGTTATCTACAAAGTGTGTGAAGCCATAAAGCAAGGATCAAGGAAAGAGTGTCCCGTAAAGGTAAGGCGTAGTCAGGGCGTATTACATTTAGCAGCATTGGTTTGTTTTTTAAATTATACATTGACTCAGGAATGCATCTCCATCACATAGATATTATCCCCCTAACATGAATAAATATGACCTTCCAGTTTGTTTCTTGGCACTCTGTCATCATCACTGATAAAAGTGGCAGGGTTTTCGACACAGGAGCCCATTAGGTTGCCTACCACAGATTCAGACCATACCCCTAGCCTAGGCCCATCCAGCTGAATTTGTGGTATGAGACTGTACACAGACGTATGGCAGGTACATAGTACTAAGTTGAGCTCTAGACCCCTGTTACCACAGCCACAAACCTTCCATTTTTGCAGTGCTATCCTCTCTGGTGATTTTCAGGGTTTTTTTTAAGGCAGATGTTGCTTTGAACTCATCACTAAATGCTGCTTTTTCTAGTGATGCTGGCAGAGAATTTCAGCCGGTGTGACTGGGGAGCAGGTGTTTGCGAACCCCCAGGTTGAAGAACTGCACCAAAATGTGGGCAGGGGGCATCTCTTCATTAGCACCTTTCTCAAAGCACAAAACAGCCCCCGGAGAGAAGCCAGATGACATCTCAGTGGACGGGTCGTACATTTGGATGGGGAGCATATTTTGAGTGACACGTGAGATAGTGTTTAAAAATTCAGTGGGTGTGAGCAGAGAGATTCTAGCAGGAGCCAGATTCCGCACGGTTCAGAGCCTCGATTCACCCAGTTGCTGCAGAGATTCACTGGCAGGTGACGCTTTCGAGGGGCTGCCTCTCATTTCCAAGCTACGAGCATTAGAAAAAGGCAACAAAGCGCTGGAAAATCTCCCCTCCCCCTCCCCACCATATTTTACATGTGGAAACATTAAGAGAATCTGCGGCCCTGAACCCATTTTCCCGTCGAGAGCGTGGGCCTGTCCTTGGCAACGGGAGAGCTGTGCACTGACAACTCGGAAAGGAAAATGTATTGCTGAAGATCTTCTGGAGTTTAAAGATCAGCAAAAACAAGCGGAATATTATTATCACTACGGATGTATCTTGGCGCAGCAAGATCCAGGCAGTTTAGCTGCCTGCCTTTAAGAACACGAATTTAAAGCAGTATCATATACTCATTGTGTCATGCATGAAGCATAAAACAATTATCTGATAGTTTAAAAAGAAAGGCCAGCTTAATTTTTATTGTCAACTCTGGGCAGGGAAATTCCTGGAGCTTTTGGAGATACAGCTTCTCTTATTATAGATTATAGATTATGTAACATTTTGAATAGTGCTTCTAGTACTCTTTTGTCTATATATATACTATGGTAACAGTACCTTGAGACTGATGTACCTTGATCTTGTACTACTGGTCGCTGACTGTAAATAAAATGACTTGGAGATACAGCTTAGGAAGTGTGGGTTTTGAGAAAGCGAGGGAGCTCTGTGGGACAAAATGCCATCGTTTACTGTCTTATCTGTGGCAAAAAAAACCCCACACTTAATAAATGCAGCCATGGCTCCAGCAAAATTAAAAAGACACTTAACTGTACATCACACAGCCGCATGACGAGCAAAAGTTCTGAGCCTTTTAAAGGGCTGTTGGAATCACAGAACAGAGTGAAGCTTTTTGTTAATAAAATGACAGTCAGTTTAAAAAGCCCTCGAAGCAAGTTATTTAGTGTGTGCTGATTTCAAGTTCGACCCAGAGTTGAGTATTTGTGCAGCTAAAAACATGCCCAGGTTTCACATCAAAAGATAAGTTTCATTCTTTAATTTTAATTTAAAAGAACATTGTTAAGGCATATATACAGGCATACACATGAAATGAATGTAATAGTTTTATAATGTTGGGCCTACATTACAGCCTGAATGTGCAGGGGTTCCCTGAGACTTGAAAAATATTTCAGGCATTCCTCTAGAGCAGTGATGGCGAACCTTTTCGAGACAGAGTGCCCAAACTGCAACCCAAAACCCACTTATTTATCGCAAAGTGCCAACATGGCAATTTAACCTGAATACTGAGGTTTTAGTATAGAAAAAACAGTTGGCTCCAAGGCGCACGTTACTCGGGAGTAAGCTTGGTGGTAGTCAGTGGCTTTGCTTTGAAGCAACTGTGCAACGCTTTGAACGGGTGAATCACGACCCTAGGAGGGTTTACTCAGAAGCAAGCCTCATAGACAGCAACCAAGCTTACTGCCAGGTAAAGGATCATGCTTTCGTTCTTCCCATGAAAATCAGTAGGGTTTAACAGCGCTTAACAGGGTTACCTACACTGCTCCCCCAAAACTAGGTCTTAGGTTTAATGCTAATAATCTCCCTGAAATAATTGCACTATTACCACATGATGAACTCTGTGCACGTGTGCCCACAGAGAGGGCTCTGAGTGCCACCTCTGGCACCCGTGCCATAGGTTCGCCACCACTGCTCTAGAGCAGCGATGGCGAACCTTTTCGAGACCGAGTGCTCAAATTGCAACCCAAAACCCACTTATTTATCGCAAAGTGCCAACACAGCAATTTAACCTGAATGCTGAGGTTTTTGTTTAGAAAAAATGGTTGGCTCTGAGGCGTTACTCGGGAGTAAGCTTGATGGTAGTCGATAGCTTTGCTTTGAAGCAACCGTGAAACAATTCCAACGGGTGAATCTTGACCCTAGGAGGGTTTACTCAGAAGCAAGCCCCATTTCCAGCAACCGAGTTTACTTCCAGGTAAAGGATCACGTGGGGTTTAACAGCGCTTAACAGGGTTACCTACGCTACTTCCTCAAAACTGGGTCTTAGGTTTAATGCTAATAATTGAGCCCAGTGGCCCAGGCTAGCCTAGATGTGTTGGGGGGGGGGGGACGACACTCTGTTTGCACGTGCCCACAGAATGAGCTCTGAGTGCCACCTCTGGCACCCGTGCCATAGGTTCGCCATCACTGCTCTAGAGTCAAATGGTTGAAAAAGGCAGCATTAGAGCGTTTGACTAGTCCTGCTGGCAGGGGCTGGTGGGAATTGTAGTCCATGAACATCTGGAGCACCATAGGTTGGCCACCCTTGGACTAGGATGTGAGGGACTCACTTTCAAAACTGCACTCCAGTGACTTTGCACTAGTCACACCTTCTCAGCTCCAATTTTCCTTGTAGGAGGGTCTGAGGGTAAAAAGAGGGGAGAATGAGCCATGGAGGCTGTCCTGAATTCTTTGGGGGCAGGCAGGCGAACATTGTGCTAGATTAGAGGTTGGCAGCTTTTGGCAGCAAAGATCCAAACAATATCAAAATTGTCAAAGGCTTTCACGGCCAGAATCACTGGGGTGCTGTGTGGTTTCCGGGCTGTACGGCCGTGTTCTAGCAGCATTCTCTCCTGACGTTTCGCCTGCATCTGTGGCTGGCATCTTCAGAGGATCTGATGGTAGGAATGGAAAGCAAGTGGAGTATATATACTGTGAGGTCAAAAGGTGAGGCCATCTGAATAGAGTAGCCTGGCATGTGAGTCACAGAGAAGTCTGTAGCAGAACACTTGATAAACCAACCTGGACACAGAATATTATTTGAAAACACAGAAATTCTGGACCATTCTGACAACCACTACGTCAGACTACACAGAGAAGCCATTGAAATTCACAAGCACATGGACTATTTCAACAGAAAGGAAGAAACCATGAAAATGAACAGAATTTGGCTGCCAGTGTTGAAAAACTCTAGAATCAAGACAGTGACTGATCAGCTCCCCCCCCCCCCGCCCCCCCCCGCCCCCCACCCCCCCCCCCCGCCCTCACTCCCCCCCCCACCACTCCCCGGCTGGCCCACCTCACCATCCCCCCCCCCCCCCGCTCCCCCCCCCCCACCCCGCCCCCCCCCCACCCCGTAGCCCCCCCCCCCCCCCCCCCCCCCACCCCCCCCCCCCCCCACCCCCCCCCCCCCCCACCCCCCCCCCCCCCCACCCCCCCCCCCCCCCACCCCCCCCCCCCCCCACCCCCCCCCCCCCCCACCCCCCCCCCCCCCCACCCCCCCCCCCCCCCACCCCCCCCCCCCCCCACCCCCCCCCCCCCCCACCCCCCCCCCCCCCCACCCCCCCCCCCCCCCACCCCCCCCCCCCCCCACCCCCCCCCCCCCCCACCCCCCCCCCCCCCCACCCCCCCCCCCCCCCACCCCCCCCCCCCCCCACCCCCCCCCCCCCCCACCCCCCCCCCCCCCCACCCCCCCCCCCCCCCACCCCCCCCCCCCCCCACCCCCCCCCCCCCCCACCCCCCCCCCCCCCCACCCCCCCCCCCCCCCACCCCCCCCCCCCCCCACCCCCCCCCCCCCCCACCCCCCCCCCCCCCCACCCCCCCCCCCCCCCACCCCCCCCCCCCCCCACCCCCCCCCCCCCCCACCCCCCCCCCCCCCCACCCCCCCCCCCCCCCACCCCCCCCCCCCCCCACCCCCCCCCCCCCCCACCCCCCCCCCCCCCCACCCCCCCCCCCCCCCACCCCCCCCCCCCCCCACCCCCCCCCCCCCCCACCCCCCCCCCCCCCCACCCCCCCCCCCCCCCACCCCCCCCCCCCCCCACCCCCCCCCCCCCCCACCCCCCCCCCCCCCCACCCCCCCCCCCCCCCACCCCCCCCCCCCCCCACCCCCCCCCCCCCCCACCCCCCCCCCCCCCCACCCCCCCCCCCCCCCACCCCCCCCCCCCCCCACCCCCCCCCCCCCCCACCCCCCCCCCCCCCCACCCCCCCCCCCCCCCACCCCCCCCCCCCCCCACCCCCCCCCCCCCCCACCCCCCCCCCCCCCCACCCCCCCCCCCCCCCACCCCCCCCCCCCCCCACCCCCCCCCCCCCCCACCCCCCCCCCCCCCCACCCCCCCCCCCCCCCACCCCCCCCCCCCCCCACCCCCCCCCCCCCCCACCCCCCCCCCCCCCCACCCCCCCCCCCCCCCACCCCCCCCCCCCCCCACCCCCCCCCCCCCCCACCCCCCCCCCCCCCCACCCCCCCCCCCCCCCACCCCCCCCCCCCCCCACCCCCCCCCCCCCCCACCCCCCCCCCCCCCCACCCCCCCCCCCCCCCACCCCCCCCCCCCCCCACCCCCCCCCCCCCCCACCCCCCCCCCCCCCCACCCCCCCCCCCCCCCACCCCCCCCCCCCCCCACCCCCCCCCCCCCCCACCCCCCCCCCCCCCCACCCCCCCCCCCCCCCACCCCCCCCCCCCCCCACCCCCCCCCCCCCCCACCCCCCCCCCCCCCCACCCCCCCCCCCCCCCACCCCCCCCCCCCCCCACCCCCCCCCCCCCCCACCCCCCCCCCCCCCCACCCCCCCCCCCCCCCACCCCCCCCCCCCCCCACCCCCCCCCCCCCCCACCCCCCCCCCCCCCCACCCCCCCCCCCCCCCACCCCCCCCCCCCCCCACCCCCCCCCCCCCCCACCCCCCCCCCCCCCCACCCCCCCCCCCCCCCACCCCCCCCCCCCCCCACCCCCCCCCCCCCCCACCCCCCCCCCCCCCCACCCCCCCCCCCCCCCACCCCCCCCCCCCCCCACCCCCCCCCCCCCCCACCCCCCCCCCCCCCCACCCCCCCCCCCCCCCACCCCCCCCCCCCCCCACCCCCCCCCCCCCCCACCCCCCCCCCCCCCCACCCCCCCCCCCCCCCACCCCCCCCCCCCCCCACCCCCCCCCCCCCCCACCCCCCCCCCCCCCCACCCCCCCCCCCCCCCACCCCCCCCCCCCCCCACCCCCCCCCCCCCCCACCCCCCCCCCCCCCCACCCCCCCCCCCCCCCACCCCCCCCCCCCCCCACCCCCCCCCCCCCCCACCCCCCCCCCCCCCCACCCCCCCCCCCCCCCACCCCCCCCCCCCCCCACCCCCCCCCCCCCCCACCCCCCCCCCCCCCCACCCCCCCCCCCCCCCACCCCCCCCCCCCCCCACCCCCCCCCCCCCCCACCCCCCCCCCCCCCCACCCCCCCCCCCCCCCACCCCCCCCCCCCCCCACCCCCCCCCCCCCCCACCCCCCCCCCCCCCCACCCCCCCCCCCCCCCACCCCCCCCCCCCCCCACCCCCCCCCCCCCCCACCCCCCCCCCCCCCCACCCCCCCCCCCCCCCACCCCCCCCCCCCCCCACCCCCCCCCCCCCCCACCCCCCCCCCCCCCCACCCCCCCCCCCCCCCACCCCCCCCCCCCCCCACCCCCCCCCCCCCCCACCCCCCCCCCCCCCCACCCCCCCCCCCCCCCACCCCCCCCCCCCCCCACCCCCCCCCCCCCCCACCCCCCCCCCCCCCCACCCCCCCCCCCCCCCACCCCCCCCCCCCCCCACCCCCCCCCCCCCCCACCCCCCCCCCCCCCCACCCCCCCCCCCCCCCACCCCCCCCCCCCCCCACCCCCCCCCCCCCCCACCCCCCCCCCCCCCCACCCCCCCCCCCCCCCACCCCCCCCCCCCCCCACCCCCCCCCCCCCCCACCCCCCCCCCCCCCCACCCCCCCCCCCCCCCACCCCCCCCCCCCCCCACCCCCCCCCCCCCCCACCCCCCCCCCCCCCCACCCCCCCCCCCCCCCACCCCCCCCCCCCCCCACCCCCCCCCCCCCCCACCCCCCCCCCCCCCCACCCCCCCCCCCCCCCACCCCCCCCCCCCCCCACCCCCCCCCCCCCCCACCCCCCCCCCCCCCCACCCCCCCCCCCCCCCACCCCCCCCCCCCCCCACCCCCCCCCCCCCCCACCCCCCCCCCCCCCCACCCCCCCCCCCCCCCACCCCCCCCCCCCCCCACCCCCCCCCCCCCCCACCCCCCCCCCCCCCCACCCCCCCCCCCCCCCACCCCCCCCCCCCCCCACCCCCCCCCCCCCCCACCCCCCCCCCCCCCCACCCCCCCCCCCCCCCACCCCCCCCCCCCCCCACCCCCCCCCCCCCCCACCCCCCCCCCCCCCCACCCCCCCCCCCCCCCACCCCCCCCCCCCCCCACCCCCCCCCCCCCCCACCCCCCCCCCCCCCCACCCCCCCCCCCCCCCACCCCCCCCCCCCCCCACCCCCCCCCCCCCCCACCCCCCCCCCCCCCCACCCCCCCCCCCCCCCACCCCCCCCCCCCCCCACCCCCCCCCCCCCCCACCCCCCCCCCCCCCCACCCCCCCCCCCCCCCACCCCCCCCCCCCCCCACCCCCCCCCCCCCCCACCCCCCCCCCCCCCCACCCCCCCCCCCCCCCACCCCCCCCCCCCCCCACCCCCCCCCCCCCCCACCCCCCCCCCCCCCCACCCCCCCCCCCCCCCACCCCCCCCCCCCCCCACCCCCCCCCCCCCCCACCCCCCCCCCCCCCCACCCCCCCCCCCCCCCACCCCCCCCCCCCCCCACCCCCCCCCCCCCCCACCCCCCCCCCCCCCCACCCCCCCCCCCCCCCACCCCCCCCCCCCCCCACCCCCCCCCCCCCCCACCCCCCCCCCCCCCCACCCCCCCCCCCCCCCACCCCCCCCCCCCCCCACCCCCCCCCCCCCCCACCCCCCCCCCCCCCCACCCCCCCCCCCCCCCACCCCCCCCCCCCCCCACCCCCCCCCCCCCCCACCCCCCCCCCCCCCCACCCCCCCCCCCCCCCACCCCCCCCCCCCCCCACCCCCCCCCCCCCCCACCCCCCCCCCCCCCCACCCCCCCCCCCCCCCACCCCCCCCCCCCCCCACCCCCCCCCCCCCCCACCCCCCCCCCCCCCCACCCCCCCCCCCCCCCACCCCCCCCCCCCCCCACCCCCCCCCCCCCCCACCCCCCCCCCCCCCCACCCCCCCCCCCCCCCACCCCCCCCCCCCCCCACCCCCCCCCCCCCCCACCCCCCCCCCCCCCCACCCCCCCCCCCCCCCACCCCCCCCCCCCCCCACCCCCCCCCCCCCCCACCCCCCCCCCCCCCCACCCCCCCCCCCCCCCACCCCCCCCCCCCCCCACCCCCCCCCCCCCCCACCCCCCCCCCCCCCCACCCCCCCCCCCCCCCACCCCCCCCCCCCCCCACCCCCCCCCCCCCCCACCCCCCCCCCCCCCCACCCCCCCCCCCCCCCACCCCCCCCCCCCCCCACCCCCCCCCCCCCCCACCCCCCCCCCCCCCCACCCCCCCCCCCCCCCACCCCCCCCCCCCCCCACCCCCCCCCCCCCCCACCCCCCCCCCCCCCCACCCCCCCCCCCCCCCACCCCCCCCCCCCCCCACCCCCCCCCCCCCCCACCCCCCCCCCCCCCCACCCCCCCCCCCCCCCACCCCCCCCCCCCCCCACCCCCCCCCCCCCCCACCCCCCCCCCCCCCCACCCCCCCCCCCCCCCACCCCCCCCCCCCCCCACCCCCCCCCCCCCCCACCCCCCCCCCCCCCCACCCCCCCCCCCCCCCACCCCCCCCCCCCCCCACCCCCCCCCCCCCCCACCCCCCCCCCCCCCCACCCCCCCCCCCCCCCACCCCCCCCCCCCCCCACCCCCCCCCCCCCCCACCCCCCCCCCCCCCCACCCCCCCCCCCCCCCACCCCCCCCCCCCCCCACCCCCCCCCCCCCCCACCCCCCCCCCCCCCCACCCCCCCCCCCCCCCACCCCCCCCCCCCCCCACCCCCCCCCCCCCCCACCCCCCCCCCCCCCCACCCCCCCCCCCCCCCACCCCCCCCCCCCCCCACCCCCCCCCCCCCCCACCCCCCCCCCCCCCCACCCCCCCCCCCCCCCACCCCCCCCCCCCCCCACCCCCCCCCCCCCCCACCCCCCCCCCCCCCCACCCCCCCCCCCCCCCACCCCCCCCCCCCCCCACCCCCCCCCCCCCCCACCCCCCCCCCCCCCCACCCCCCCCCCCCCCCACCCCCCCCCCCCCCCACCCCCCCCCCCCCCCACCCCCCCCCCCCCCCACCCCCCCCCCCCCCCACCCCCCCCCCCCCCCACCCCCCCCCCCCCCCACCCCCCCCCCCCCCCACCCCCCCCCCCCCCCACCCCCCCCCCCCCCCACCCCCCCCCCCCCCCACCCCCCCCCCCCCCCACCCCCCCCCCCCCCCACCCCCCCCCCCCCCCACCCCCCCCCCCCCCCACCCCCCCCCCCCCCCACCCCCCCCCCCCCCCACCCCCCCCCCCCCCCACCCCCCCCCCCCCCCACCCCCCCCCCCCCCCACCCCCCCCCCCCCCCACCCCCCCCCCCCCCCACCCCCCCCCCCCCCCACCCCCCCCCCCCCCCACCCCCCCCCCCCCCCACCCCCCCCCCCCCCCACCCCCCCCCCCCCCCACCCCCCCCCCCCCCCACCCCCCCCCCCCCCCACCCCCCCCCCCCCCCACCCCCCCCCCCCCCCACCCCCCCCCCCCCCCACCCCCCCCCCCCCCCACCCCCCCCCCCCCCCACCCCCCCCCCCCCCCACCCCCCCCCCCCCCCACCCCCCCCCCCCCCCACCCCCCCCCCCCCCCACCCCCCCCCCCCCCCACCCCCCCCCCCCCCCACCCCCCCCCCCCCCCACCCCCCCCCCCCCCCACCCCCCCCCCCCCCCACCCCCCCCCCCCCCCACCCCCCCCCCCCCCCACCCCCCCCCCCCCCCACCCCCCCCCCCCCCCACCCCCCCCCCCCCCCACCCCCCCCCCCCCCCACCCCCCCCCCCCCCCACCCCCCCCCCCCCCCACCCCCCCCCCCCCCCACCCCCCCCCCCCCCCACCCCCCCCCCCCCCCACCCCCCCCCCCCCCCACCCCCCCCCCCCCCCACCCCCCCCCCCCCCCACCCCCCCCCCCCCCCACCCCCCCCCCCCCCCACCCCCCCCCCCCCCCACCCCCCCCCCCCCCCACCCCCCCCCCCCCCCACCCCCCCCCCCCCCCACCCCCCCCCCCCCCCACCCCCCCCCCCCCCCACCCCCCCCCCCCCCCACCCCCCCCCCCCCCCACCCCCCCCCCCCCCCACCCCCCCCCCCCCCCACCCCCCCCCCCCCCCACCCCCCCCCCCCCCCACCCCCCCCCCCCCCCACCCCCCCCCCCCCCCACCCCCCCCCCCCCCCACCCCCCCCCCCCCCCACCCCCCCCCCCCCCCACCCCCCCCCCCCCCCACCCCCCCCCCCCCCCACCCCCCCCCCCCCCCACCCCCCCCCCCCCCCACCCCCCCCCCCCCCCACCCCCCCCCCCCCCCACCCCCCCCCCCCCCCACCCCCCCCCCCCCCCACCCCCCCCCCCCCCCACCCCCCCCCCCCCCCACCCCCCCCCCCCCCCACCCCCCCCCCCCCCCACCCCCCCCCCCCCCCACCCCCCCCCCCCCCCACCCCCCCCCCCCCCCACCCCCCCCCCCCCCCACCCCCCCCCCCCCCCACCCCCCCCCCCCCCCACCCCCCCCCCCCCCCACCCCCCCCCCCCCCCACCCCCCCCCCCCCCCACCCCCCCCCCCCCCCACCCCCCCCCCCCCCCACCCCCCCCCCCCCCCACCCCCCCCCCCCCCCACCCCCCCCCCCCCCCACCCCCCCCCCCCCCCACCCCCCCCCCCCCCCACCCCCCCCCCCCCCCACCCCCCCCCCCCCCCACCCCCCCCCCCCCCCACCCCCCCCCCCCCCCACCCCCCCCCCCCCCCACCCCCCCCCCCCCCCACCCCCCCCCCCCCCCACCCCCCCCCCCCCCCACCCCCCCCCCCCCCCACCCCCCCCCCCCCCCACCCCCCCCCCCCCCCACCCCCCCCCCCCCCCACCCCCCCCCCCCCCCACCCCCCCCCCCCCCCACCCCCCCCCCCCCCCACCCCCCCCCCCCCCCACCCCCCCCCCCCCCCACCCCCCCCCCCCCCCACCCCCCCCCCCCCCCACCCCCCCCCCCCCCCACCCCCCCCCCCCCCCACCCCCCCCCCCCCCCACCCCCCCCCCCCCCCACCCCCCCCCCCCCCCACCCCCCCCCCCCCCCACCCCCCCCCCCCCCCACCCCCCCCCCCCCCCACCCCCCCCCCCCCCCACCCCCCCCCCCCCCCACCCCCCCCCCCCCCCACCCCCCCCCCCCCCCACCCCCCCCCCCCCCCACCCCCCCCCCCCCCCACCCCCCCCCCCCCCCACCCCCCCCCCCCCCCACCCCCCCCCCCCCCCACCCCCCCCCCCCCCCACCCCCCCCCCCCCCCACCCCCCCCCCCCCCCACCCCCCCCCCCCCCCACCCCCCCCCCCCCCCACCCCCCCCCCCCCCCACCCCCCCCCCCCCCCACCCCCCCCCCCCCCCACCCCCCCCCCCCCCCACCCCCCCCCCCCCCCACCCCCCCCCCCCCCCACCCCCCCCCCCCCCCACCCCCCCCCCCCCCCACCCCCCCCCCCCCCCACCCCCCCCCCCCCCCACCCCCCCCCCCCCCCACCCCCCCCCCCCCCCACCCCCCCCCCCCCCCACCCCCCCCCCCCCCCACCCCCCCCCCCCCCCACCCCCCCCCCCCCCCACCCCCCCCCCCCCCCACCCCCCCCCCCCCCCACCCCCCCCCCCCCCCACCCCCCCCCCCCCCCACCCCCCCCCCCCCCCACCCCCCCCCCCCCCCACCCCCCCCCCCCCCCACCCCCCCCCCCCCCCACCCCCCCCCCCCCCCACCCCCCCCCCCCCCCACCCCCCCCCCCCCCCACCCCCCCCCCCCCCCACCCCCCCCCCCCCCCACCCCCCCCCCCCCCCACCCCCCCCCCCCCCCACCCCCCCCCCCCCCCACCCCCCCCCCCCCCCACCCCCCCCCCCCCCCACCCCCCCCCCCCCCCACCCCCCCCCCCCCCCACCCCCCCCCCCCCCCACCCCCCCCCCCCCCCACCCCCCCCCCCCCCCACCCCCCCCCCCCCCCACCCCCCCCCCCCCCCACCCCCCCCCCCCCCCACCCCCCCCCCCCCCCACCCCCCCCCCCCCCCACCCCCCCCCCCCCCCACCCCCCCCCCCCCCCACCCCCCCCCCCCCCCACCCCCCCCCCCCCCCACCCCCCCCCCCCCCCACCCCCCCCCCCCCCCACCCCCCCCCCCCCCCACCCCCCCCCCCCCCCACCCCCCCCCCCCCCCACCCCCCCCCCCCCCCACCCCCCCCCCCCCCCACCCCCCCCCCCCCCCACCCCCCCCCCCCCCCACCCCCCCCCCCCCCCACCCCCCCCCCCCCCCACCCCCCCCCCCCCCCACCCCCCCCCCCCCCCACCCCCCCCCCCCCCCACCCCCCCCCCCCCCCACCCCCCCCCCCCCCCACCCCCCCCCCCCCCCACCCCCCCCCCCCCCCACCCCCCCCCCCCCCCACCCCCCCCCCCCCCCACCCCCCCCCCCCCCCACCCCCCCCCCCCCCCACCCCCCCCCCCCCCCACCCCCCCCCCCCCCCACCCCCCCCCCCCCCCACCCCCCCCCCCCCCCACCCCCCCCCCCCCCCACCCCCCCCCCCCCCCACCCCCCCCCCCCCCCACCCCCCCCCCCCCCCACCCCCCCCCCCCCCCACCCCCCCCCCCCCCCACCCCCCCCCCCCCCCACCCCCCCCCCCCCCCACCCCCCCCCCCC
This sequence comes from Sphaerodactylus townsendi, assembly GCF_021028975.2. Lineage (NCBI taxonomy): Eukaryota > Metazoa > Chordata > Lepidosauria > Squamata > Sphaerodactylidae > Sphaerodactylus > Sphaerodactylus townsendi. Next base: position 48,255,663 of record NC_059438.1, on the reverse strand, counting down.
CCCACCCCCCCCCCCCCCCACCCCCCCCCCCCCCCACCCCCCCCCCCCCCCACCCCCCCCCCCCCCCACCCCCCCCCCCCCCCACCCCCCCCCCCCCCCACCCCCCCCCCCCCCCACCCCCCCCCCCCCCCACCCCCCCCCCCCCCCACCCCCCCCCCCCCCCACCCCCCCCCCCCCCCACCCCCCCCCCCCCCCACCCCCCCCCCCCCCCACCCCCCCCCCCCCCCACCCCCCCCCCCCCCCACCCCCCCCCCCCCCCACCCCCCCCCCCCCCCACCCCCCCCCCCCCCCACCCCCCCCCCCCCCCACCCCCCCCCCCCCCCACCCCCCCCCCCCCCCACCCCCCCCCCCCCCCACCCCCCCCCCCCCCCACCCCCCCCCCCCCCCACCCCCCCCCCCCCCCACCCCCCCCCCCCCCCACCCCCCCCCCCCCCCACCCCCCCCCCCCCCCACCCCCCCCCCCCCCCACCCCCCCCCCCCCCCACCCCCCCCCCCCCCCACCCCCCCCCCCCCCCACCCCCCCCCCCCCCCACCCCCCCCCCCCCCCACCCCCCCCCCCCCCCACCCCCCCCCCCCCCCACCCCCCCCCCCCCCCACCCCCCCCCCCCCCCACCCCCCCCCCCCCCCACCCCCCCCCCCCCCCACCCCCCCCCCCCCCCACCCCCCCCCCCCCCCACCCCCCCCCCCCCCCACCCCCCCCCCCCCCCACCCCCCCCCCCCCCCACCCCCCCCCCCCCCCACCCCCCCCCCCCCCCACCCCCCCCCCCCCCCACCCCCCCCCCCCCCCACCCCCCCCCCCCCCCACCCCCCCCCCCCCCCACCCCCCCCCCCCCCCACCCCCCCCCCCCCCCACCCCCCCCCCCCCCCACCCCCCCCCCCCCCCACCCCCCCCCCCCCCCACCCCCCCCCCCCCCCACCCCCCCCCCCCCCCACCCCCCCCCCCCCCCACCCCCCCCCCCCCCCACCCCCCCCCCCCCCCACCCCCCCCCCCCCCCACCCCCCCCCCCCCCCACCCCCCCCCCCCCCCACCCCCCCCCCCCCCCACCCCCCCCCCCCCCCACCCCCCCCCCCCCCCACCCCCCCCCCCCCCCACCCCCCCCCCCCCCCACCCCCCCCCCCCCCCACCCCCCCCCCCCCCCACCCCCCCCCCCCCCCACCCCCCCCCCCCCCCACCCCCCCCCCCCCCCACCCCCCCCCCCCCCCACCCCCCCCCCCCCCCACCCCCCCCCCCCCCCACCCCCCCCCCCCCCCACCCCCCCCCCCCCCCACCCCCCCCCCCCCCCACCCCCCCCCCCCCCCACCCCCCCCCCCCCCCACCCCCCCCCCCCCCCACCCCCCCCCCCCCCCACCCCCCCCCCCCCCCACCCCCCCCCCCCCCCACCCCCCCCCCCCCCCACCCCCCCCCCCCCCCACCCCCCCCCCCCCCCACCCCCCCCCCCCCCCACCCCCCCCCCCCCCCACCCCCCCCCCCCCCCACCCCCCCCCCCCCCCACCCCCCCCCCCCCCCACCCCCCCCCCCCCCCACCCCCCCCCCCCCCCACCCCCCCCCCCCCCCACCCCCCCCCCCCCCCACCCCCCCCCCCCCCCACCCCCCCCCCCCCCCACCCCCCCCCCCCCCCACCCCCCCCCCCCCCCACCCCCCCCCCCCCCCACCCCCCCCCCCCCCCACCCCCCCCCCCCCCCACCCCCCCCCCCCCCCACCCCCCCCCCCCCCCACCCCCCCCCCCCCCCACCCCCCCCCCCCCCCACCCCCCCCCCCCCCCACCCCCCCCCCCCCCCACCCCCCCCCCCCCCCACCCCCCCCCCCCCCCACCCCCCCCCCCCCCCACCCCCCCCCCCCCCCACCCCCCCCCCCCCCCACCCCCCCCCCCCCCCACCCCCCCCCCCCCCCACCCCCCCCCCCCCCCACCCCCCCCCCCCCCCACCCCCCCCCCCCCCCACCCCCCCCCCCCCCCACCCCCCCCCCCCCCCACCCCCCCCCCCCCCCACCCCCCCCCCCCCCCACCCCCCCCCCCCCCCACCCCCCCCCCCCCCCACCCCCCCCCCCCCCCACCCCCCCCCCCCCCCACCCCCCCCCCCCCCCACCCCCCCCCCCCCCCACCCCCCCCCCCCCCCACCCCCCCCCCCCCCCACCCCCCCCCCCCCCCACCCCCCCCCCCCCCCACCCCCCCCCCCCCCCACCCCCCCCCCCCCCCACCCCCCCCCCCCCCCACCCCCCCCCCCCCCCACCCCCCCCCCCCCCCACCCCCCCCCCCCCCCACCCCCCCCCCCCCCCACCCCCCCCCCCCCCCACCCCCCCCCCCCCCCACCCCCCCCCCCCCCCACCCCCCCCCCCCCCCACCCCCCCCCCCCCCCACCCCCCCCCCCCCCCACCCCCCCCCCCCCCCACCCCCCCCCCCCCCCACCCCCCCCCCCCCCCACCCCCCCCCCCCCCCACCCCCCCCCCCCCCCACCCCCCCCCCCCCCCACCCCCCCCCCCCCCCACCCCCCCCCCCCCCCACCCCCCCCCCCCCCCACCCCCCCCCCCCCCCACCCCCCCCCCCCCCCACCCCCCCCCCCCCCCACCCCCCCCCCCCCCCACCCCCCCCCCCCCCCACCCCCCCCCCCCCCCACCCCCCCCCCCCCCCACCCCCCCCCCCCCCCACCCCCCCCCCCCCCCACCCCCCCCCCCCCCCACCCCCCCCCCCCCCCACCCCCCCCCCCCCCCACCCCCCCCCCCCCCCACCCCCCCCCCCCCCCACCCCCCCCCCCCCCCACCCCCCCCCCCCCCCACCCCCCCCCCCCCCCACCCCCCCCCCCCCCCACCCCCCCCCCCCCCCACCCCCCCCCCCCCCCACCCCCCCCCCCCCCCACCCCCCCCCCCCCCCACCCCCCCCCCCCCCCACCCCCCCCCCCCCCCACCCCCCCCCCCCCCCACCCCCCCCCCCCCCCACCCCCCCCCCCCCCCACCCCCCCCCCCCCCCACCCCCCCCCCCCCCCACCCCCCCCCCCCCCCACCCCCCCCCCCCCCCACCCCCCCCCCCCCCCACCCCCCCCCCCCCCCACCCCCCCCCCCCCCCACCCCCCCCCCCCCCCACCCCCCCCCCCCCCCACCCCCCCCCCCCCCCACCCCCCCCCCCCCCCACCCCCCCCCCCCCCCACCCCCCCCCCCCCCCACCCCCCCCCCCCCCCACCCCCCCCCCCCCCCACCCCCCCCCCCCCCCACCCCCCCCCCCCCCCACCCCCCCCCCCCCCCACCCCCCCCCCCCCCCACCCCCCCCCCCCCCCACCCCCCCCCCCCCCCACCCCCCCCCCCCCCCACCCCCCCCCCCCCCCACCCCCCCCCCCCCCCACCCCCCCCCCCCCCCACCCCCCCCCCCCCCCACCCCCCCCCCCCCCCACCCCCCCCCCCCCCCACCCCCCCCCCCCCCCACCCCCCCCCCCCCCCACCCCCCCCCCCCCCCACCCCCCCCCCCCCCCACCCCCCCCCCCCCCCACCCCCCCCCCCCCCCACCCCCCCCCCCCCCCACCCCCCCCCCCCCCCACCCCCCCCCCCCCCCACCCCCCCCCCCCCCCACCCCCCCCCCCCCCCACCCCCCCCCCCCCCCACCCCCCCCCCCCCCCACCCCCCCCCCCCCCCACCCCCCCCCCCCCCCACCCCCCCCCCCCCCCACCCCCCCCCCCCCCCACCCCCCCCCCCCCCCACCCCCCCCCCCCCCCACCCCCCCCCCCCCCCACCCCCCCCCCCCCCCACCCCCCCCCCCCCCCACCCCCCCCCCCCCCCACCCCCCCCCCCCCCCACCCCCCCCCCCCCCCACCCCCCCCCCCCCCCACCCCCCCCCCCCCCCACCCCCCCCCCCCCCCACCCCCCCCCCCCCCCACCCCCCCCCCCCCCCACCCCCCCCCCCCCCCACCCCCCCCCCCCCCCACCCCCCCCCCCCCCCACCCCCCCCCCCCCCCACCCCCCCCCCCCCCCACCCCCCCCCCCCCCCACCCCCCCCCCCCCCCACCCCCCCCCCCCCCCACCCCCCCCCCCCCCCACCCCCCCCCCCCCCCACCCCCCCCCCCCCCCACCCCCCCCCCCCCCCACCCCCCCCCCCCCCCACCCCCCCCCCCCCCCACCCCCCCCCCCCCCCACCCCCCCCCCCCCCCACCCCCCCCCCCCCCCACCCCCCCCCCCCCCCACCCCCCCCCCCCCCCACCCCCCCCCCCCCCCACCCCCCCCCCCCCCCACCCCCCCCCCCCCCCACCCCCCCCCCCCCCCACCCCCCCCCCCCCCCACCCCCCCCCCCCCCCACCCCCCCCCCCCCCCACCCCCCCCCCCCCCCACCCCCCCCCCCCCCCACCCCCCCCCCCCCCCACCCCCCCCCCCCCCCACCCCCCCCCCCCCCCACCCCCCCCCCCCCCCACCCCCCCCCCCCCCCACCCCCCCCCCCCCCCACCCCCCCCCCCCCCCACCCCCCCCCCCCCCCACCCCCCCCCCCCCCCACCCCCCCCCCCCCCCACCCCCCCCCCCCCCCACCCCCCCCCCCCCCCACCCCCCCCCCCCCCCACCCCCCCCCCCCCCCACCCCCCCCCCCCCCCACCCCCCCCCCCCCCCACCCCCCCCCCCCCCCACCCCCCCCCCCCCCCACCCCCCCCCCCCCCCACCCCCCCCCCCCCCCACCCCCCCCCCCCCCCACCCCCCCCCCCCCCCACCCCCCCCCCCCCCCACCCCCCCCCCCCCCCACCCCCCCCCCCCCCCACCCCCCCCCCCCCCCACCCCCCCCCCCCCCCACCCCCCCCCCCCCCCACCCCCCCCCCCCCCCACCCCCCCCCCCCCCCACCCCCCCCCCCCCCCACCCCCCCCCCCCCCCACCCCCCCCCCCCCCCACCCCCCCCCCCCCCCACCCCCCCCCCCCCCCACCCCCCCCCCCCCCCACCCCCCCCCCCCCCCACCCCCCCCCCCCCCCACCCCCCCCCCCCCCCACCCCCCCCCCCCCCCACCCCCCCCCCCCCCCACCCCCCCCCCCCCCCACCCCCCCCCCCCCCCACCCCCCCCCCCCCCCACCCCCCCCCCCCCCCACCCCCCCCCCCCCCCACCCCCCCCCCCCCCCACCCCCCCCCCCCCCCACCCCCCCCCCCCCCCACCCCCCCCCCCCCCCACCCCCCCCCCCCCCCACCCCCCCCCCCCCCCACCCCCCCCCCCCCCCACCCCCCCCCCCCCCCACCCCCCCCCCCCCCCACCCCCCCCCCCCCCCACCCCCCCCCCCCCCCACCCCCCCCCCCCCCCACCCCCCCCCCCCCCCACCCCCCCCCCCCCCCACCCCCCCCCCCCCCCACCCCCCCCCCCCCCCACCCCCCCCCCCCCCCACCCCCCCCCCCCCCCACCCCCCCCCCCCCCCACCCCCCCCCCCCCCCACCCCCCCCCCCCCCCACCCCCCCCCCCCCCCACCCCCCCCCCCCCCCACCCCCCCCCCCCCCCACCCCCCCCCCCCCCCACCCCCCCCCCCCCCCACCCCCCCCCCCCCCCACCCCCCCCCCCCCCCACCCCCCCCCCCCCCCACCCCCCCCCCCCCCCACCCCCCCCCCCCCCCACCCCCCCCCCCCCCCACCCCCCCCCCCCCCCACCCCCCCCCCCCCCCACCCCCCCCCCCCCCCACCCCCCCCCCCCCCCACCCCCCCCCCCCCCCACCCCCCCCCCCCCCCACCCCCCCCCCCCCCCACCCCCCCCCCCCCCCACCCCCCCCCCCCCCCACCCCCCCCCCCCCCCACCCCCCCCCCCCCCCACCCCCCCCCCCCCCCACCCCCCCCCCCCCCCACCCCCCCCCCCCCCCACCCCCCCCCCCCCCCACCCCCCCCCCCCCCCACCCCCCCCCCCCCCCACCCCCCCCCCCCCCCACCCCCCCCCCCCCCCACCCCCCCCCCCCCCCACCCCCCCCCCCCCCCACCCCCCCCCCCCCCCACCCCCCCCCCCCCCCACCCCCCCCCCCCCCCACCCCCCCCCCCCCCCACCCCCCCCCCCCCCCACCCCCCCCCCCCCCCACCCCCCCCCCCCCCCACCCCCCCCCCCCCCCACCCCCCCCCCCCCCCACCCCCCCCCCCCCCCACCCCCCCCCCCCCCCACCCCCCCCCCCCCCCACCCCCCCCCCCCCCCACCCCCCCCCCCCCCCACCCCCCCCCCCCCCCACCCCCCCCCCCCCCCACCCCCCCCCCCCCCCACCCCCCCCCCCCCCCACCCCCCCCCCCCCCCACCCCCCCCCCCCCCCACCCCCCCCCCCCCCCACCCCCCCCCCCCCCCACCCCCCCCCGCCCCCCACAGCCCCCCACACCCCCACCCCCCCCCCCACCCCCACCCCCCCCCCCTACGACCCCCCCCCCCCTCCCCACCCCCCCCCCCCCATCCACCAGGGAGGAGCCAGGGCCGTAAAAGCCCTGGCCCGGGTGGAAGCCAGCCGGATCATGTATTGTGTAATTATTATGTTATTAACCGCCCAGTGTCTGTAAGAAGAGGGGTGGTATAAAAATATAATAAATGAAATGAACATTCTAGGGAAATGAAACCAGGTGATGGCTACATTCTCTATCAGACTGAATCCCTCTTGACCATGTCAGTATATCCCAGTGTTGGCGAACCTTTGGCACTCCAGATGTTATGGACTACAATTTCCATCAGCCCTTGCCAGCATGGCCAATTGGCAGGGGCTGATGGGAATTGTAGTCCATAACATCTGGAGTGCCAAAGGTTCGCCAACACTGGGATATCCTGACTGGATATACCGGATTTGTGAATTTGACTGCACTCTTATAGATGCATCATCATCCCAAGATGACAATCGTTATTCCATGAAGGTGCCTGGGATTCCAATGCTGGGATTAGTACTTGAATCCACAGATTTTCCTACCAAACTGAATGCGCTGTGAACAAAGATCTCTATACCAGTGATCTGTGAAACAAATGATCGATCCGCTGCTGGAACTGAGAAGGGGAACAGAAGATAAAACATGGGTAAAGGTGAGCCTGAATTCAAGAAATGTGAGCCTCTTTAGGTTAAACACTATCGTGATGCCTAGGTAAATAAAAAAGAGCAAATAAGGCTAGGGGGATGTAAATCCACAAGCATGCAATTTAGAAAAGAAGAAGAAGAGTTTGGATTTATGTCCCCCCTTTCTCTCCTGCAGGAGACTCAAAGGGGCTGACAATCTCCTTGCCCTTCCCCCCTCACAACAAACACCCTGTGAGGTAGGTGGGGCTGAGAGAACTCCAAGAAGCTGTGACTAGTCCAAGGTCACCCAGCTGGCGTGTGTGGGAATGTACAGGCTAATCTGAATTCCCCAGATAAGCCTCCACAACTCAAGCGGCAGAGTGGGGAATCAAACCCGGTTCCTCCAGATTAGATACACGAGCTCTTAACCTCCTACGCCACTGCTGCTCCTCAGGAATTAACGCCCCTGTATATTTGGTTACTTTAAAAAATCATGTCAAAAATTGCTTTGTGGACTGAAGGGCCTCTAAAGAAATCTCGTCTGATCCTACTATGATTCCAACCATTTGTCCAGAAATCTCTCAACTTTGCATTATCTGTTTCTACAGTGGTCACAGAACAGGCTGAGAATTTGGACTGGGGGGGCAGGGGCAGAAAACACAACATACCACATCACTGACCTTCTTTGCGACACCAAATTCATACACAACTTCTTTCTCTGGATCAGTCATTATTGGGATGTTTGACTTATTCCCTGCGTAGACACGACTGTGAATGACCGGCAGCAGGTCAAAACAGGACTTGGAGATTTTCTCCAGAGCCACAGTCACAGCCCTGCTTTCAGGATCAGTTTCTTCCACCGGCAAAATCAGTCTGGAACTGCCTATGGACTGAATGGCATCCCCACTTGTTAGACCGGCTGCTTCCTCAGTAGGGCCCTGGGTACCAGTCTCCGAGTCTCTAGCTGAAGGCTCTTCCTTGCTGAGATCTGCTTTTAACAATTTGCTATCTAGCCGGAGCCTTTTGGCACTTTTTGGCATGGCTGGTGACGCCACCGTTCTTTTCCCAGTCTCGCTCACAGTGGAAGATGACAGCTCTGAAAATAAAGTGCTCCCTGTTTTGACAAAAGCAGTGGAGGAAGAAGCAATTTCCTTAAAGCCGCTGATTGGACGGACGGGTGGCGGGGTTTTTTTGCTTTCTCGAGAAGACGACCGACTGAGCTGAATATTGCCTCTGAGGATGTTGAGTGTGATTGCTCGGGCAGACAGCTCGGGGTACATACTGTCCAAAATTTTCACGGAGTTTTCCTGGGACACGACTGGAGTGGCGCTGGCAGCTGCAGAAGGAGGAAATCGGCCTGGGACTGGAAGGGCGTGCTTAGGGGTGACGGCGCAGAACTGAAGAGGGGAAGACAGCGTTTTCTCGCCCGTTGTCGTTTTTGAGGGGGACAGAGTGGTTTGCAGGGCAGGAAGTTTATGTTTGGGTAGATCTGACAGCAGTGACGTCAGAGGAGCGATGGGAGTTTTGCGTAAGGGAGAAATCAGTTCGCTTAGTGGGGACAGCAAAGACCATTGGCTGGTGGATGACACTGTGGGGGAAACAGGTTCAGCAGTTCTTGGGGGGGTGGCGACCAAAGGCAGCAGCAAAGGAGGCAACGGGGCTCCCACTTCTCGCCTAATTTTTTCCAGACTTTTAGGAGAGCATTTCGTTGATGTGGAGGTATCTGTATTTGCTATAATCATCTCAGCTAGCAAGCTCTGCCGACTTTTCCTCCTCCCTCTGCGGCTGGGTATGCACGGGAGAGGCCGGCCAGAGCCACCTTCGGCTCCGGCCTTTGCAGAAAGGTTGCTAAAATCTGACTGCTGTTGTGTTTGCTGAGCTCCGTTTTGTTTGGACGATTTAATGAGCAACTCTGATTCTTGAGATAAGACTTCCTGCTTTCCCGAGCTGGAACTTTCCGAGTTGACCGGAATGGAATCCTCACTGGCTAAAGCAGCAAGAATATCACTTTCCTTTTCAAGATGGGATCCTTTCTTAAAGGGTGCATTAGGGTCCTCATCAACGTGGTGGTCTGTTAAATGGTTCTGTGCCACGTCTGAGTTCCACTCCGAGGCAGCGGAGGTCCTCTCTTGCTTGGCACTCACAGCTGAGGATGCTGCCGAGGGCTCTGCACTTAAACAACGGGGCTCCGCCTCCGGTGAAAGGACGTCACCATTAACCTCTAGATCACAGGCAGGCAATCTCCCTGAGGCAGGTTCCCTGCTATCCACCTCTGCCCTCTTTGTCCGCGCAACACTTTTACCTGCTTCCTTCTCGACGGATTCCGAGGCTTCCAAAACGGAGGAGCCCTTTCCACTGCCATACGGAGCTGCATACGAATGTTCCCACGCATTTGCAATGGCTTTGGGGGCACAGGAGTCACTGTTGTGCGACTGCTCGTCTTTTGGAGAGGCGTCTTCTGTGAGACACGGCAGCTCATGAACGCCGTAAGATACAATCAGGCTGGATGGTACATCTGCCTGGCTGCTCCGGACAGTATCCAGTTCCTCTTTGAATGACAGAAGCCTTGAATGCTTATTGGGGGGATTCACCTTTTTGAGAGGATATTCTTCCGGTGAACTGGAGGCGGAGACACGCGCCACTGCAACAGCATCGTCTGGGGCCTCCACCTCTATGGACTTCACCCCACCGCTCAACATTTCATCTGTTTCTTTAAACATTGCTTCATTCAGAGAATGTTCTACCATACAGCTTCTTGAAGGACTCCCTATTTTCTCCCTGGAAGTAGTAACAAGCCCCTGGTCATTGCTTAAAATGGTTTGGTTTGCCACAGAAGTGGGCCCTGGGCTAGCAGTGTTGGGACACGGAGCCTCCAAAATCTCTTCACTGTCTTTTCCATCCCAACAGCCTTCAACATGAACTTGTGCCCGGGTTTCACTGCTGGCTGACTGTTCTCCAGCTCTTTTAATTTCTACCTCGTCTTGACCATCACGACTGCAATCATCCAGGGACTTGTGCTGGTTTCCCCCTGTGTGTTCAGCATCTGCTTCTTTATCCATTAAGTGTTCTCTGGAGTTACGACGATTGATGGGATCGGCTCTGGTCGAAGGAGAACTAAATGGAGGGTCAGAAGATTGTCCATTTGCAGCCGCACTGCAGCCTGAGCCACTTCTGGCAAAAAACAATGCTGTAGAGGATTCTGACCTGACAGCCAGGGGAACAGGGCCAGCTGCTCCGGGGGCTGCATTTTCTGCCTGAGGTGCCTCCTGTACTGACGGAGCTGAGCTTCCGTTAAGATTCACTTCCACCGCAGCCTCGTTTGCTACAGAGCACTCATCCATCTCCATGTCCTCCACAGAGCTCTTCCTTGGCTTAGGGGAGCGGCTCTTGTCATTCTGCTTGGTCATCTCTTGAGATGGGGCATCATTTAGTGAGTTTCCAGTGACCAAACAGAACTGTGCAGGCCTCTCAAACACAACACCTGCAGTGGTTCTCTTTGTACATTCCGTTGCTGAAACCAACTCTGTAGTACCTGTTGCGGCGGTTTTCAAAGGTCCATCACAATCCCCCCCAAGTCTCCCTGACGTCAAACATCTACCTTCCATTATAAGCTCAACAGACAGAATGCTATTTGAAGCACTACGTATTACAGGCGCATGTTTCAATTTATCATCTGGATCTTCAAACTGCTCCAGTTCTGAAGCATTCCCAGCAACAGTCTCCAACTGAGAGGAGGCCGGCCTGGCTTGGACAAGTCCCACAGGTCGTGACAAGCCATCTTTGACAACAGACACTTGGGTTGGTAACACAGGAGAATTCATGCTAGCTGGCTCCTCTTGTAACAGTCCACTAGAACCTTTTTGGTCAACCCAGTCTTGCAGCTGTAGGCCACCTTCTGTTATGATCGGAGACGGGGTTTCCTCTAAAACGCTTTCAACCGTTTTATCATGGCCTATAACATTTTCAACTTCAATTTTTGGCACATTGCCCTCTGCATTCTGAGGAGCACGAGGAGCATCGCTGCATTTATTCTTCGTCTGGATCGCTTCATCAGAACAAGAGAATGAATTCTCCCCTCCGTCTACTGCCTGTGGATTATGAACCTCTGGCCTCAAAACATCAACACTGCCCAATTCAGTCTTTTTATTTACATCACACTTGCTGTCGTTGTGGCTTCCGTCTTTATTGCTGTAACTGTTTTGGGCCCAGAACGATTTGATGGACGCACTGGAAGCCTGAACATCTTTTTCAACAGCCTGTGCTAACATAACCTCAGTTTGCTCATCCTGGGCCAGATCAATGTGACGATTAGTTTTAGAGTGAAGTTTAACAGGGTAAAGGTTCATTCTTCCGTCTATGAACTCTAGTTCACCATTACACCATGTACCTGATTCTTCTGTTGTATTTTGCTCAGGGGAGTTACGTTCAGGGAGAGGTCTTCCTCTTCCAAAATCAGATTCTGTCTGGATGTCTTCCTTCATCGCTGCTGCTCCGATCACATCACTGGAGTCACCTTTGCCAGGTACTACCAGAACATTTGCAGTAGCAAAAAAAGACTCTTCGGTGTGCTGTGGACTACTACCTTTGTGAGATGGAGGCTGATGATCTTCTAGTAGACCAGATATGGAAGCTTCTGCTGTTCTTGTGAGCTTTCCTTGCTTCTCTTTTTTAATTAAGTCAGTAGACTCATTAAGTGCTTGTTCAATGCTACTTGTAACTACTTCCAGTGCATGCCCTGGTCCAACACTTTTCTCTTGTCCCTGAAAGCAGTTACCAGACATTAAATCACAAACCAAAGTTTTGCTTTCTGTTTGTGTCACATCAGCAATTTTTTGTGTGATGTTTTCTATACTGTGAACTGATATTTCTGTGTTCCCTTCAATAAATTCACAGTTTTGTTCTAGCTGTTTCTCTCCATCCTTTGCTTTGGCACGTATCTTATGAAGGAATCCTGATTTTGCCAAAGGATCAGAACACGACACTGATGAATTATGCTTTAAGGCTGTTGGTCTTCCAGATAGCTCACAAGGATCACTGCTCTTATTTACATCAAAAGAATCATATTCGCTGAGCAGTTCTTTGGGATACTTTTTGGACATTGCATGCACTTCTGATGTGCTTTCATCACAGCCTTCTACCATGCTTTCCAGCTTTTGAGCATTCTGGTCCATTTCTTCATCACTGGATTCTGTCAGTTCATCAACCAATGTGATCTTAAAGAGATAAATGAGAATAGGTGATAAGGTAATATACAGTCACGTAGTCTATAGCCAAATTGCTGTAATGATTGTATAAGCAACTATGAATCATGGTTACTGAAAATTAGGACTAATAAAAGGAAACACTTCTTCACGCAACGTGTGATTGGTGTTTGGAATATGCTGCCACAGGAGGTGGTGATGGCCACTAACCTGGATAGCTTTAAAAGGGGCTTGGACAGATTGATGGAGGAGAAGTCGATCTATGGCTACCAATCTTGATCCTCTTTGATCTGAGCTTGCAAATGCCTTAGCAGACCAGGTGCTCGGGAGCAGCAGCAGCAGAAGGCCGTTGCTTTCACATCCTGCATGTGAGCTCCCAAAGGCACCTGGTGGGCCACTGCGAGTAGCAGAGAGCTGGACTAGATGGACTCTGGTCTGATCCAGCTGGCTTGTTCTTATGTTCTTAAAAAAAACCCCTCTCTGTGAATGTGTGTTGTAACCACAACTGGAGTCTATTCTTCCTGAAGTTAAAAAACTTAAATGTGTACACTTTCCAATGCTGTATGAGTTAAGGCGTGGCTTATTTTGGATTTCCACAACAAACCCATTTCTCATTTTTGAGACCTCTAGTACTTTTGTACTCGCTTTCCCAGATTTTCAGAGGTATGTGTTTTCATACCAGTCTCAGGACGACATGAACCACAAGGCAGAGGTAGTACTTCAGGTGACTCTTACTCCACACCTGCTGACTTCAGAAACGGGGGGAAGGAGAAAAAACTTCCCTCCGTCAACTGCTGCACTCCTCACCCCCACCGCTTCCGATTCATGTAGTATCACAGTGATGGCGAACCTATGGCACGGGTGCCAGAGGTAGCACTCGGAGCCCTCTCTGTGGGCATGCGCACACAGAGTTCATCATGTAGGGGGCGGAAAATCACCCTCCCCTCACACACATCTAGGCTGGCCTGGGCCACTGAGCACGATGTGTACGCACCATGCTGAGAAGGGAAGACTCGGCTGGCGGGCCTGGTGCCTGTGCCCTGGGTGGCTGCTGCCCGAGGGGGGGAGGCGCAGAGGAGGCAGAGATGCTAGAGAGGCACAGAGCGGTGCGCGCAGAACTTGCTGGAGGCTAGAGCAGGCTGGCCCCTGCACGAGCGGGTGGGGCGGAGGAAGAGGGAGCCAACTGTTTTTTTCTAAACTAAAACCTCAGCATTCACATTAAATTGCCTAGATCCCGCAAAAAATATTTCTGGAAACTAAACAATGTTCTTCTTGAGCAAGTTTATTGTTTTAAATACCTTGGCATCACCTTTTCACACAATCTTTCCTGGTCCTTGCACCAAAAGGTAGTGCTCACTCTGTCCTCCCCTAGTATCTCTGGAATCCTTCGATTCTTTCATAGCAGAGGGCACTCATTTGTTCCGGCTGCATTAAGGATCTTCAATGCAAAGGTTGAATCCCAACTACTCTATGGGGTGCAATGGTAAAGGCTCCATACCTTAACGAACCCACGCGCAAGGAGAGCCTTACCATTGCGCGTTTTAACGTTATGCCCTCTGCCCTATTAAAGGGTAGGTTCAGCAATTTAGATAAATCTGCAAGGCTATGCAGTTGCAAACTTAGTATGGTTGAAACCCTGACTCACCAACTCTTGCACTGCACCAGATTTGATAACAACGGATCTAAATATACCAACCTACACTTTTTCTTTCAATCTGGGCTGCCTGATCTGACTAGGTTATCTCTATTGTTAAACAACTCGAACCCGGTCTTTGTGAAGAGATCGCCAATTTCATTGCGGAGATAGTTGAGAGTTCCCAGTAGAACGTATTTGTTGTGCTCCCCGTGGGGCCTTTTATCTATCATGTATCCATGCAATTGTTCCTGATTTATGTAACTTTTTCTGACTATGCCAATAAAGGCTTATGTATGTATGTAAGTTAAACTGCCGGGTTGGTACTTTGCAATAAATAAGTGGAGTTTGGGTTGCAATTTGGGCGACACTCGGTCTCAAAAAGGTTCGCCCTCACTGTAGTATCAGGTACTGTCAAGTCACATATGGCTTAGGGCAGTGATGGCGAACGTTTGGCACTCCAGATGTTATGGACTACAATTCCCATCAGCCCCTACCAGCATGGCCAATTAGGGGCTGATGGGAATTGTAGTCCATAACATCTGGAGTGCCAAACGTTCGCCACCACGGGCTTAGGGTGATGCTTGGTGGGATTTTCCTGTTTGGAGGCGGACTGCCATTGCCCGCCACCATGCCACGCCCCTGGTCTCCCTTGGAGGTCCCCCATCCAAATACTAGCCAGGATTGAGGCTGAGAGTGTGTGACTGACTCAAGGCCACCCGGCACGTTTCCATGGCAGTGGGGATTCAAGCCTGGCACTCCCAGATCCTCCCCTGACATCTTAACCGCTATACCGTGCTGGCTGATCTATTCCCCAGCACAAGGAATACAAATAACGCAGGAGCATCTGAAGGGCAGCTAGGCATTCAAACCCATGTTATCCAATCAATACCAGGCAATTACCGTGTTTCCTCGAATATAAGACAGTGTCTTATCTATTAATTTTTGCTCCCAAAGATGCGCTATGTCTTATTTTCAGGGGATGTCTTATATTTCTGTGTTCTGCTCGTCGGGCGTGCTTCCAAACAAAAACGTTGCTACGTCTTACTTTCGGGGGATGCCTTATATTTCACACTTCAGCAAAACCTCTACTACGTCTTATATTCGGGGAAACAGGGTAGAAATGACTACCAACTCTTTCCTATCAGCAGGTTCCAATGAACTGCCTGCTGCAACTGTGCTCAGCCAGGGATGAAGACTTCCCCCCAGCCTAAAGGTTCTTCCCCCAGAAAGGGGAATTTGGAAAAGTCACCACGGGAAGGCTTCAAACTTGGCTGAGTGAAGTTGTAGGATACAGGCCAATTGTAATGGCCCTGCAGGCTTGTACCAAATCATTGGCTTCAGCATGTTAAAAAAAAAGAAAAAATTGGGTGGTGTTATATATTAAACCATGTTTTGAATCTGAACTGATATTAACTTATGAACAAGGGAGATAAGTGAGGGTGGAAATCAATGTGTTGGGATTTTAAATTGACATTTTAGCTTTTCTAGCTCTCCTCCTTGATTGCAGCCTGGTTGGGGTTGTGCCAGCACCATCCCATTCTCTGGTTGCAATGGGCTGCTGATTGCAGCAGCTGGGGCTGTACCTATCTCCGTCTTTCCTTGGAGCTGCTGGGAAAAAACTTGCTCACTGCCCAGGCCTTCTGCAATTTCCCTGCAGTTTCTCCCAGCTTCTGACTTCCTGGAGGTCCCTGCTTCTGCTGGTAGGTCCAAGGGTGGGGCTGCCAGTTGTGGGGTGGTCCAGTGTCCCTGAGTGAGTGTCTGTGACAAGGAGAGGACTGCAATGGGTTGTCTGGTGCTGGAAAGCAGC
The DNA here is from genome assembly GCF_021028975.2 of Sphaerodactylus townsendi. Classification (NCBI taxonomy): domain Eukaryota; kingdom Metazoa; phylum Chordata; class Lepidosauria; order Squamata; family Sphaerodactylidae; genus Sphaerodactylus; species Sphaerodactylus townsendi. The sequence continues at coordinate 48,240,075 of NC_059438.1, read as the reverse complement.
CCTTTTCCTGGACACAACTGTTGGTGGGGAAGGACAGGGGAAGCATTGATCAGTGTTTGTAAAGTGCTGTCAAATCGAAACCAACTTGTAGCAACCCAGTAGGGTTTTCAAGGCAAGGAACTAAGTGATTTGATTTTGCCTTCCTCTGCATAGCACCCATTGTATTCCTTGGCTAACCCTGCTTAGCTTCAGAGATCTGACAAGATGAGGCTGGTCTGGACCATCCTGGCCAGAGCAAAGCATTGGTTGGCATCTGCAATGATTCATTGGGAAGAAAGATTCATTTAACATTCTTTTAATTGAGGTTTTGATGGGGAAAGGTGAAATGGGAATGAGGCATGGTGTAGCCATATCACTGAATGCCAAATGATGGATGCTGGAGAACTCTTGACCTGCTGCTGGCAACCAGAAATGCCAAATTACTTGCATGGTTTTCATTGCAATCTGTCACCGTGCACAAAAGGTACAATGAATGCCAAATGGATTTCAGTTGAGCATCTCTGGGCAGAGACAGAGCATTCTGGCAGTGGAAGAATAGTCATTACAGTCCGAGACCACCTCTGCTCTGTTACGAAGGATGCTGGAGGCTCTGAGAGTTATACTGCACATCCTCACATCTGAGCCTCCTCCCGTGGCCTTCTTTCCTCCTCCACCACTGATGGTGGTGGCCAGCGGGTGGGGAACAGCCACACTCAGGAGTTGCAGGTAAGAAAAGGACACCTGTGGCTACCCAGACTGCTAATGATATCTCCTCCTTTCTCTTCCAAAGTATGACCCTGCTTTTCCATTTGAGCAGGTGGGCCGGCTTGGAGTGTCCATGGCGGGGGATGCTGGGACCCATGACAACACTGGCAGATGTTCAGGGACATCCATTGCAAATCAGACCCATAAAGGGGGATACTGACGGTGAGCCAGCATCAATGGCCACACCCATTTCTACCTCCCATGCCTCTGATTGATTCCGATCTCCTCACAAGAGAGATTAGTTCCCCTAGAGAATATGGCTGCTTTGATTAGGTATCCTCTCTGGTATTATATCTCATTACCAAAAACTGCCATAGCAGACTGTAGCCCCAAATCACTAGGAATTTCCCAGTCCAAATCTGGAAGCCCAAGAAAGCTCACCCATACAGATTCTCCATATCTATTTTCACATCAGAATCAGATTTTACAAGAAGCCAAAGAGCATAGATGTTAGATCCCCCAAGTACCAGTTCCACACTGTCTCACTGAGGGCTGAGTGCTGTTGAATGGTAGGCACTGCTTCATAAGATTAAGAAGGAGATGGTTCTATGGTCATGCCTTCAAGGATCTTCTCCAGAGATTAGCTCCCCTGGAGAATAGGCTGCTTTGGAGAATTATCTTGTCTGGTATTATATCTCACTGAGATCCTTCCCTGTGACCAAATCTTGCCCCCCCCAGGCTGTACACCCAGATCACCAGGAATTTGCCAACCTGTCTAGACCACTTAACTGTATAGATTTCCCATATTGATCCATCCACTTATGTAACACCTTGATTTAGGGAGCAGAAACTGACAGAGACCTCAAGAATCAGATTTTCCAACATACCGAGTTTATATCGGCGTGGAAGCCTACGCATTTGGGCTTCCGGGTATAGAATCCAATTCCACATTTTGTTACTGGGGTAACTGCTGTTGAATGGTGGGCTCTTGGATGTCATAGGATGAAGAGGAGATGGCTGCATGGCCATGCCTTCTTGTATCTTCTGCTTCATGTTGCATAACAAGTTATAAGTACTTAGGAGATAACTTTTATTTTTCAAACACATTGTATCTACTGTTGTATCAGTTTAGATCCGCCTTAGTTCTGTTAAGTTTAGTATTCAGTTGCCTCAAGTTTCATTAGATCTAGGTTATACCAAGGCACCTCGGAGAATTCAAAATCATCTTCCAAGCAAGATGAGGGGAAGGTGGGGTCGAGGCTCAGATGCACTCCAAACTGTTTTTACAAATGGTTGTGGAAATTCCCACTCCCCAACTAGGCAGAGGAGACTGGTTGCTTCACTGTGAAACCCACCATACACAGTAACAACAAATATGGAACTAGAAGTCAGCCATATTATGGAGGCGAATAAATATAATTCAGATAGTGAAGTTGCTGAATTTAGCTAAAGATTACATCTACATGCTAGTAGGTCAACCATCTCCCCTTTGAGTTGGCTCTCAGCTGCATGGCACTGTCAACTGAATTTTGATCAATGTTTCCTTTGTATTTATATGTGTTTCCTGAATAGGCTCTTCATACATTGTGCATAGTTGGGAGATAGTTGTGCTATAGCACTTATTTTAGTTTATTTTAGTGGTGGCATTTGAAAAAGTTGGATGACTTTTCCAGCATTGGTCCAACAGCTGAATTGCTTAGTGGTACCCCAGGATGAGAAGATTTACACCACTATCCCACGCTGGTGAGAAGCTCTGCTTTTGGAGAATGTGCAAAATTGCTGCTCCTTCATCAGCAAGAAACCACCATTTGCCCCATCAACAAACTGAAAGAGAGTGAGGGAGGAGAAGCAATCTAATCCAGAGAGCTGGGGGTACAGGGAAATAGCTGTAAGGCAAGGAAGAAGATGCCAGAACCAGCTCAGCTACATAGGGTGGGTCCTGCTACCAATAATTTCCACATAAAAAAAAAAAGCAACAGAATTTTTAGCCACCTCTTTTGTTCGAATCATGTCTTTATTGGTTTGGGATAAGAACAGTCAAAGGTGTTGGTTCAGAATTTCACAAGAAAGCTTATCAACAGAATGTATGGAGTTTAACCATTTCACAATCTAAGCTGTCCTTGGGCACATCCATATGACAAACTGAAGCCTAATTAAAAGTGGAATACCAGGGCTTAGTTCTACATATATAACGCAGAATGTAGTGCAGTGAAATAGAAACCAAGATGCTGCCGCCATCTTTCCCCTTCTGGCAAAGCTTGCCCCTTCAGCTTCACAATTGACCTGCGGATACGGGACTTGGACACACTTTCATGCGTTGAATTCCTGCTTGCCCCTCCATTGACACAGGCCTGCAGACGGTGTTGCCAACATGGCTGGGGAAGAATGCCCGGGCCCTTTACCAGAGGCTGCATGACTGGAAATGGACATTTGGAGCCTTTTACATAGGAGGACTTCCCCTCTTATTCCTTCATTGCTGAGTTTTCTCAACAGTCTCTGGTGAGGAACTTTGTCAAAAGCCTTTTGGAAATCCAAGTAGACAATGTCCACCGGTTCACCCCTGTCCACATGCCTGTTTACACCCTCAAAGAACTCTAGTAAGTTTGTAAGACAGGATTTGCCTCTGCAAAAGCCATGCTGACTCTTTCTCAGCAGGTCTTGCTTTTCTACATGTTTTATAATTTTATCTTTAATGATAGATTCTACTAATTTACCAATTTATCTTCATTGTTACTGCCATGCCACAGACTTCTCTGTGACTCACATGCCAGGCTACACAGCACCCCAATATCAAAATTCAAGGTACCGAATCAACAAAGAGCCAAAATAAAAAAAAAAACATTTGTAGAACTGAAACTCTTCTACTTAACATTGCTGATAACTGCATATTGATTAATCCCATTATATAAAAGGCTAGCCCTAGTGGCAGCAACTCACTTTCAGCCAATCATCATGCATGATCCACTTCCAGCCAATTGCCACACACACGGCTTGGGATCGGAGCTTACACATAAAAACAACACAAACAAAACTGCAGAATGCAGTGTACCTGGGGGGGGAGAGGGTGACACCCCAGATACGGTCATGTGGGGGTGCATTTGGTCACCACTTCCCCCCTCTGTGCCCCCACCCATTAGCCTTCGCCCACCTCCACCTGCCTGGCTCACCTGTTTACTGGGCAGCCCACCTACTCAGGGGGAGGGTGCAATTTTCAGGAGAGAGCACACTTTTGGAGGGTTGGAGGGGGTGCAATTTCAGAACTTGCCCCAGGTGCCATTTTCTGAAGATATACCACTGTGCAGTTACTCACTCTCTCAGACAGTTACTTACTCTCTCACACTATGCAGTTACTCACTGCTCATCCTTCTCCCCCACTGTGGAATAATTACAGTCACTGTTCCATCTGCAGCTGCCTGAGGAGAAGTAGGCACAGGCAATCGTCCACTCCCTGTGAGAGGGTTGTGATTGCTGGTGGCTGTAACTGTGCCATCAACTGTTGGATGGTGATACAGGAGTCCAGGAACAGGAGGAGGAGAAGGAGAGGAAACTAGTGATGTTACTGCTGTTTCTCAGGTAACAACAAGTGATTTCAGCTCAGCAATGTATTGAGGTGCAGGAAGCTGATGTTTCTTCAAGGCAAAGTATTTTATTTGGAAGCGGTGGTGACAGCTCGGGCAGGAGAATCGCTCCTTGCAACCAAGTGCAAGAACTTTTATTCACAAACATCAAAGGGGGCAAAGGGGCAGGTAAAAGGGGAAGGTAAGGGGGCAGGTCCCTTACCGAACACCAATAAAGAAACATTAATACAAAAGAAAGATACAGTTACAACTTTTGTGAATGGGATCATGAAATCCCGCGGTCAAGCGTCTTCCCGTGAGATTTCGCAATGGTGCTGAAAGGAGAGCGGAGAAGGTCCATTCAGAGAATCTGGGTGGCCTTGCTACCGCACCCAGCTATCTGCGTTATCAGATGGCTGTTTCCTTCGGTTATGACCTGAGGCTCCCGCGCCTCAGCTCCGCAACAAAGGGGAGTTCAAGCTGTCCAATGGTGGTCCTGACATGTTTTCCAGTGGCTGGAACCTCTGGGTGCTGCTATCAGATTTAATTTGCAAAACCAAAGAGGGTCTTTGTTTTTGCTAAGGAGTCGGCTGAATTCCAGGGCTAACTTCCTTGTCCCTTAATATCAGCTTCTACAGGCTACTGCTTTTACTAACAAACACAAATATCAAAAATAACATTTCTAAACTTAAACATTAGGGAAAACCTTAGAGAGCCTTCAATGCAGTACAAGCACATAAGAATCTCCTAAATTAACAACAACAAAACCTTAAACTAACTGGAGAACCTAGTCAAACTATAATCCTAAACAGCGGGCAAATCATAAATTCAACTCAAAAGGGGCTTTCGTTACATTCAAAAAAGGCAAAGGCAAGAGGGAAATCATATAACATCGGCACAATCACATATATACGTTCCTTGTTAGCCTCGTGGAGGCTTCTGAACCACACAAGTCTCTGCGTCTTGACATGGAACCAGTGTAGTCATGTAACTTGACTTCAAGAAAATATTTTGGCTATTTTCTTGGGCGGTAACAGTGACACAGGACCAAGGCAGGAAAAAAGACAGGAGGGGTCACCCCTCCCCCACAATATGTGCCATTAACTCTTGTGTACCAATGCAGATATCTGAGAAGAAGATGAGGAGAGAGCTGGTGTCGTGGGACAAAGGGGGAGGAAAGGCAGGAGGAGTTGGCACCATTGGTGGGCACCGTTAACCCACCAACAGTTTTCTAGAGCCTGTTCTATCTGTTCATACAATTGACTTTATTGCTAATAATCCATACAGTTTCTGCAATTGACAGGTTGGTTGTTGTGAATCCTTTGCTAGGAAGTGTCACATACAAAATGACCTGGAAGTAGGGGTGGGTAGCGTGGTGGGCAAGTTTGCAGATGATACCAAATTATGTAGGGTGGTGAGAACCACAAAGGATTGCGAAGAGCTCCAAGTGGACCTTGATAAATTAGGTGAGTGGGCTAAGAAATGGCAAATGCAGTTCAATGTAGCAAAATGTAAAGTGATGCACATAGGGGCAAAAAATCCAAACTTCACATACACGCTACAGGGCTCAGTGGTATCAGTCACAGACCAGGAAAGGGATTTGGGCGTCTTAGTTGATAGTTCCATGGGAATGTCAATTCAATGCATGGCAGCTGTGAAAAAGGCAAACTCTATGCTGGGGATCATTAGGAAAGGAGTTGATAATAAAACTGCAAGGATTGTCATGCCCTTATATAAAGCCGTGGTGCGACCGCACTTGGAGTCCTGTGTCCAGTTCTGGTCACCACATCTCAAAAAGGATATTGAAGAGATAGAAAAAGTGCAGAGAAGGGCAATGAGGATGATTGAAGGATTGGAGCACCTTCCTTATGAGGACAGGCTGCAGCGTTTGGGACTCTTTAGTTTGGAGAGGAGACGTCTGAGGGGGGATATGATTGAAGTCTATAAAATTATGCATGGGTTAGAAAATGTTGAGAGAGACATTTTTCTCTCTTTCTCACAATACTAGAACCAGGGGGGCATTCATTGAAAATACTGGGGGGAAGAATTAGGACTAATAAAAGGAAACACTTCTTCATGCAACGTGTGATTGGTGTTTGGAATCTGCTGCCACAGGAGGTGGTGATGGCCACTCACCTGGATAGCTTTAAAAGGGGCTTGGACAGATTGATGGAGGAGAAGTCGATCTATGGCTACCAGTCTTGATCCTCCTTGATCTCAGATTGCAAATGCCTTAACAGACCAGGTGCTCGGGAGCAGCAGCAGCATGCCATTGCTTTCACATCCTGCCTGTGAGCTCCCCAAGGCACCTGGTGGGCCACTGCGAGTAGCAGAGGGCTGGACTAGATGGACTCTGGTCTGATCCAGCAGGCCAGTTCTTATGTTCTTATGTTCTTAAAATCTCACAATAAGTAGTACATGCACACAGGAATACTCTGTACAGTTGTCTTTGCCAGTCACAGAGCTACCTCGGGGTGCCCTGGGAACAAATGCCCCGGGTGGCTGCCATTGGGTCCTGTGGGGGGCAGAAAATCGCCCCCACCCTCCTCCTTTCCCCCTTGATCCCACCTGGCCTGGCAAGGCTGCTGCCGGGCACCCCCGCCTGGCCCTGCCTGGCCCAGCAGAGGCTGCTGCCGGGCACCCCTCGTCCCAGCCAGGCCTGGCAGAGGCCACAGCTGGGCACCCCTTGGCCCCACCCTGCCTGCCGCTGGCTAAGGTAAGTGGAGCGTGGCAGGGGGGCATAGGGCACCCGGAGCGGGTGTTGCCCTGGGCGCCATTTTCCCTGGGCCAGCAAGCTCTCCCAGCCTGCCTCCCATCCCCAGCAATCCTCCTGCCCCGTGGATCGCAGGGAGCCTCCACCGCTCAAGTGGAAGAGCGCAGAATCAAACCTGGCTCTTCAAATTAGAGTGCACCTGCTCTTTAACACTATGTCACTGCTGGAGTGGTGTTTGTGTCACCCCCATGCTCAGAATGGGTTGACCCAGAAAGGGGTGGAGACTCAAAGCAGCAAAAGGCTGCAGAGCTCCTGTAGTTTGGAGGAGACAAGGCTACCAGACTCGGACCTTGGTTGTATAAGCCCTTAACACCTTGTTACAGTAACTGCAATGTTGTTGGGAACTAGTGGGAAGGTAGTTGTTTATTTTTGCTGTGTTGTAAATGTTGGAGTTTATTGTTTCAGGGTTTCTTTTTGTGGTTGTAATGGGTGAGAGTCCTCCTGGAAACCTTCATCATGTTGAATCCTGTTCATCAAGCCCGTGGAGTCTTCAGGAGCCAACCCACTTGCAAAGAAGAATTGGACTTGGCAGTATCAGTAGACTGTAAATAGAAGGACTTGAAAATGCAACCTGAACAGGACCTTGAAGTGTGATGTTAAATGTTGATGTTTGATGTTATATGTTAAGAAAGTAGAAGAAGAGAGTTTGGATTTATATCCCCCCTTTCTCTCCTGTAGGAGACTCAAAGGGGCTGACAATCTCCTTGCCCTTCCCCCTCACAACAGACACCCTGTGAGGTAGGTGGGGCTGAGAGAGCTCCGAGAAGCTGTGACTAGCCCAAGGTCACCCAGCTGGCATGTGTGGGAGTGCACAGGCTAATCTGAAATTCCCAGAGAAGCCTCCACAGCTCAAGCGGCAGAGCTGGGAATCAAACCCAGTTCCTCCAGATCAGAGTGCACCTGCTCTTAGTCACTGCTCTTAGCCACTACGCCACTGCTGCAAACTCATTCCAAGTTCTGCCCCACAGAACCCACAGATAGAGGTTACATTTGCCTCCTTAAAAAAAAGAAGACACCGAGTACACAGCTTGTTGCTGGAACCATCTCTTGACACCTGTGGATTTTGACCATGTTTTTAAAATCTGTTTTTGGCTGCCTTTTTGATGCTCTGTGGGAATTGGCTTTTCTGCTTAGGGTTGCCTGCATGGGCGGCCGGGGGGGGGGGGGGCGTCCTGCAAAACTCAGATTTTGCCCCAGGCTCCACCTCTGGCCTTAGCAGACAGGTTTTAGTGTGCGGCTAGGGCAGTGGGTGGGGCTCAGTGATGGCGCACCTGTGTGGGCGTGGCATTCAGAAGTTCCCAGGTCCAGCCCCCAGTTTAAAAGGACCAGGTGGGCAGGGATGTGACCAGAGGTGGGATCCAGCAGGTTCTCACCAGTTCCCGAGAGTGGGTTACTAATTATTTGTGTGTGCCGAGAGGGGGTTACTAATGGGGTCCGCTTTTCCATCTCCAAGCCCTCGCCTCCCCGAGAGGCATCTTGCCTTTGAATGTGAAGGTTCCATATAGCAATTGCGACTAATAATGTAACTCCCTGAACTGGGTTAATCCCTTTCAGGTACTGCAATTCATTGATTCTCAGCCTTTTGTACCTTTTATCTCCCCAGTCTCTATCAAAGAACCTGCGTGTTTCACCATTGCTGTGTTCAGATTTGTGAGTTGGGGCATTTTCTATAATGTGATAATGACTTAGAAATGACCTGGTGCAAAAAAATTTGGGGGGGGGGGTTGTGGTGGGGTGGCTGCCCATGGGGGGGGCATCCAACTCAGGTTTTGCCCAGGGCTCAGGTTTGCCTAGGTACGCCTCTGCCCCCTTTGCTGAGTGGGGGGAAGGGCTGGCGAGGGAACCTGTTACTAAAATTTTTGGATCCCACCACTGGATGTGAGGGGCCTGTGCCTGACAGTCTGGAAAGCCCTCGCCATACTGAGCAGAAATACTGACCTGGATGGACTAAGGGTCTGACTCGATACAAGACATCTTCAGGCATGACTTCACGAATGCTGGCAGGGTTCATAGCTGGTTTACTGGCAACTGTTCCGCTCGCTCCCTTCCCTTCAGTGATGGCAAACCTTTTTGAGACCGAGTGCCCAAATTGCAACCCAAACCCCACTTATTTATCGCAAAGTGCCAACCCGGCAATTTAACCTGAATGCTGAGGTTTTAGTTTAGAAAAAACCGGTTGGCTCTCTCTTCCTCCGCCCCACCCGCTCGAGCAGGGGCCAGTCTGCTCTAGCCTCCAGCAAGTCCCGTGCGCACCGCTCTGTGCCTCTCTAGCATCTCTGCCTCCTCTATGCCCCCCCGCTGGTTGGGCAGCAGCCACCGGAGCACAGGCACCAGGCCCGCCAGCCAAATCCTCCCTGCTCACCACGGTGTGCGCACATCGTGCTCAGTGGCCCAGGCCAGCCTAAATGTGTGTGTGTGGGGGGGTGATTTTCCGCCCCCCACATGACAACTCTGTGTGCGCGTGCCCACAGAGAGGGCTCCGAGTGCCACCTCTGGCACCCGTGCCATAGGTTCGCCATCGCTGCTCTAAACGATAGTGAATATCAGAATAAGCTAGTCGGAATCTAGATGATATGCCGACCTCGTGGTCACAACTTCAAGGCTTATCCTGGAAAGAAATGAAAACACGTAAAGACATAGATAACAAGGTTCATTAGGAAAACGCAGTCCCCAAAATAAAATGGTTATATTCACAGATTAATTAGTACCCAAGAATCACATTTATAATACTGATAAGGATAATATACAAGAAACAAGCATTATTCTATTACAATCAGTGACAGAGAAGTCATTAGTATAACATTCATACAATCAAGGAAAATACACAAAAGCAAGAAAAGGAAAGGAACCCGGAACCACCCCTTCCAATTAATTTAACTCAAAGGTGTCTTTTTCTAAAAGAGACCTGTTTCGTTCCATACTCAGCCACATTCAGCTCCAGGGAGCCATAGGAAGCAGCCCCCTGTGCTAACCTGATAAACTCACACCTCCAGAACACACGGATGCTGCCCTACTGTGCCAGGCAGAGGCGTTCCCCCCATTGGGCAAAGGCGCCACCTTGTGGGGGGCGACAAAATCGCAGGTTCGTTTGTGAAGGATTTTGTATTTTCAGAGTTTTCCCGTTTTTGGCCTGCAGGGGGAGCAGATTTTAAACTAGAAGCACCGAAATTTCAGGGATTGTTTGGGAGACTCTCCTGATGATATGACCCAAGTTCCGTGAGGTTTGGTTTACGGAGTCCAAAGTTATGGACTCCCAAAGGGAGTGCCCCCATCCCCCATTGTTTCCAATGGGAGGTAATAGGAGACGGGGGCTACACCTTTGAGGGTCCATAACTTTGGACCCCCTGAACCAAACTTCACCAAACCCGGGTGGTATCATCAGTAGGGTCTCACGAAGATACTCTCAAATTTTGGTGCTGCTATCTTAATAATTGCACCCCTGACAACAGGCACCCCCTAAATTTCCCCAGATTCTCTTTTTAAATCCACTCCCTTCCTGCCAATGCTTGTTTTCATTCTTTCTTTTATTCTCTCAATGCCTAATAAAGGTTGTTGTTGTTGTTGTTGTTGTTAAATCCACCACCTTTGGCATGGATTTAAAGGGAGAATCTGAGGCCCCCAGTTTTAATATTGAAAGTGATGCTGTTTCAGGGTGGGGGAGAATCCACCCCAAAATAGCATCACTTTCAATGTCGTTTAAACTTGGGACCCCAGATTCTCCCTTTAAGGTCGATTGAAAATGATGCTGTTTGGGGGTGGATTCCAGCATCACTTGTTTAAACTAGGGAGCCCAGATTCTCCTTTTAAATCCACCTTAAAGGGAGAATCTGGGGTCCCCAGTTTAAATTACAATGAAAGTGATGCTGTTTCCCCCAATTGGGGGGACTGGATACAACACCATAAAATGTTTTCATAGCAGTAATAAAAAATTTTGAAAGCATTTTGAAAATGTTTTCCAAAAATTATTTCTGCTGTGTGGCATGGCCCATTGCTGTGTTCAGATTTGTGAGTTGGGGGATGTTCTATAATGTGATGGTGACTTTGAAACGACCTGGTGGAAAAAATCATTGTTTGGTCACGGCAGGGGAGGGTGGCATCAAACTCAGGTTTTGCACAGGGCTCCAGTTTGCCTAGGTACGCCTCTGGTGCCAGGCACGTCTGCTGCAGCTTACTGGATCCCAAAGCCTCCCAAACCAGTAGCGATCCCTGCCAATTTCCTATAAGATCAGGTCACATTTTGGTTGGCTTTTCAAGAACCTTACTGTTAAGTATCACATCCCAGTAACCTGTTAGCAGTTTTCCCTGTACAAACTGGATTGATTCAGTTTCCTTCCAAAACTTTCCAAAGGGGCAAAAGCCAACCGTGACTTGGCGCTGCACATTATTCTAATGAGCAGTTTAAACCAACCCTCAACCAGCTGTTCCAGTTCTCTGGAAAAAAAGAAGCCTAATTTGCAATTAAAAGCGAGGAGGGGGTAGAAGAAGAAAGAAGAATTTCAACGTGCGTCTCCAGTGCATGGTCCAAACCGACCCCCAAAAGGGTATCATCTCCTTTCCAAAATTTGCTTCAAATCCTGTCTTCCACAGAATCTCTGTCCTCTTCTGCAGCAAAAGGCCAGGTGAAGAAGAAGAAGAAGAAGAAGAAGAAGAAGAAGAAGAAGAAGAAGAAGAAGAAGAAGAAGAAGAAGAAGAAGAAGAAGAGGAGGAGGAGGAGGAGGAGGAGGAGGAGGAGGAGGAGGAAGAGGAAGAAGAAGAAGAAGAGGAGGAGGAGGAGGAGGAGTAGTTTGGATTTATATCCCCCCTTTCTCTCCTGTAGGAGACTCAATGGGGCTTACAATCTCCTTGCCCTTCCCCCCTCACAACAAACACCCTGTGAGGTAGGTGGGGCTGAGAGAGCTCCGAGAAGCTGTGACTAGCCCAAGGTCACCCAGCTGGCATGTGTGGGAGGGCACAGGCTAATCTGAATCCCCCAGATTAGCCTGCACAGCTCAGGCGGCAGAGCTGGGAATCAAACCCGGTTCCTCCAGATTAGATACACAAGCTCTTAACTTCCTACGCCACTGCTGTTTACACAATACAATGCCTCGGACGTGTAGCAGGGACTCTCTTTTTCCCTTGTTCTCTCCTCCCATCCCAGGGTGTAAATTTTTAAAGCTGTGACTTTTATTTCTTTACAGGGATGAAAGTTTAAAGCACCACACACATTAACAGTACTGTGGTACAAGAAGAACGATGGGACATTATATTGATTCTTTTCTGCATTTGCGCTGGTTTGTTTTCTGCAACACCACAGAAACACCAACTGCTTTATGGACCTGCCCTCTGCTGGCAAGAACCGCGCACAGCCTAAGATAGCAGCCGCATCCATATTTAGAAATCTTTTTAAATGCAAGATGCTCTACTAATAATGGAAGATGGACTCTCCTCTCACTAAAGCTACATAATAGAGCCGGGTGGTTTCATCAGATGAAAGCTCTTTTGGGATGGATACTTTCACCTTGTGGAAGGAGCCGTCTCTGGATGCAAGATCTTCAAAGCAATATCTACCATAATATCTATCAATATATATCATAAGATCCTCTGAAGATGCCAGCCACAGATGCAGGCGAAACATCAGGAGAAAATGCTACTAGAACCTGGCCATGCAGCCCGGAAACCACACAGCACCTCTATCATAGGAGGGCTTGTTCCTGAAGAAAATGACCAGTCTTAGTCAGTGGTGGGATCCAAAAATGTTAGTAACAGGTTCCCATGGTGGTGGGATTCAAACTGTGGCGTAGCACCAATGGGGATGGGTGGGGCACGACGGGGGCGTGGCCAGGCATTCCGGGGGCGGGGCATTGCTGAGCGGGGCTGTGGCAAGGACGCAGCCACTACGCTGGTCCTTGGGTGGGAAACGAATGCACGCAGGCGCAGGCTGCCACGCACGCCGATGCACCTCCTGCTAGACTGCTTCAGGTTCTGCGCGCTACTGCGGAGAGGAGGGGCGTCACTAAGGCAAAAATCATGTGTCAAAATCACCCATTAGTAACCCCCTCCCGGCACACACCAATAATGAGTAACCTACTCTCGGGAACCTGTGAGAAGCGGCTGGATCCCACCTCTGGTCTTAGTGAAGTAGATTTCTTGTGAGGGCCGGATATGTCATAAATGTGACTTGGGGTCAGAACCCCAATAAATCCACAAAACTCTTGTTGTAGAACAGCAGCTTTATTGAAATAAGGGTCTTCGTGGCAAAACCAAGACTGAGGCTTTCCCGCTCAAACAGCACATAAGAGCACAGACCCCCCCCCGCCTGGGAAAGAGCGCCCAACAGAAAACGCATATAGATAACAGTTAAGGAGAGCATTCAGTGACCTTGACGCCACCTGGCCTCATCACACATTCCTCAGTAGTAAGAAAAGACAGTTAGAAACAGAATTAACCCCCACCAACCTCCCTCCAGGGAAACACAAATCCCCTAAACACAGGCCTCCTGGCACTTGGTCAGATAGGGCCCTGGGGTTGGGGGGTCACTGCCTTGATTGGCTTCAGAATGGCAGTGTGTGTGTGTGTGTGTGTGTGTGTGTGTGTGTGAGCCCACAGCAGGAAGAAGTGGCTGTCTTGAGGGGGCTTATCTAGCCTGTGAGCCAGCTGAGGCAAACCCCCTTGCTCTGGATTGGGAGTGAGGGTGTGGGGTTTTCCAGCTGGCTCGCAAACCTGATAAGAACCCTCAAGGGGCCAGATCCAGCCCCTTTGACACCCCTGCTCTAGCCCATAACTTACTTGGGATTTCCCAACCTAAACGACTGAAACTGAACTACATATGCATGTTCTTCTAGCACTGCTGGGCCTCTTTTACAGATTTTTTAAGAAGACGGGATTCCAGGAAAGTCTAATGAGCTCTGGTTAGACAGTGCGGCTGCTCAAGTGTCTTTTGGTGGCATGCATGCCGGACTCATGAGTGGCAGGTTATCGCCTACTTCAGCATTTCTATTTTGTTTTACTGTTCAGCATTAACATCATGGGAGGCATAATTTATAAGCAACACTATTTTTATAACATGCCCCCAAATTGCTAGGCAATATTTTTTAAAAAACAGTAAGACTAGCTGACAGTAGCCACATGCTTACAACGGCAATTGCTACGGAATTGTGGCACTCTGCCAGGCAGATACTGGGATGGATCCAGCGCAGATTTTTTTGCTTGTACTCTTAAGCAAGTGGAAATGCATGAGACACAATGGGAGCCACTAGATTTGAATCTAGGAGGCCACAGTAGCTACTTGTGCCAAGTCGATGGATTGGAACTTACCATGAAGGTGTCTTCTCTTCAGTGGGGCAGAGTCATTCACTGAGGGCTTAGGTCACACTTTCTACTGTTCAGACAGGGTTTTATAACTTTCTGTTTCTCTCCTGGAACAACTGGGGGATGTCTTTTCTTTCCTTCCAGAAGTTACAAGCTCTGCTCCACCTTAAGCATACATCCTTCCCATTCCAACAAACCTCAGGGTGGGAAACAACATGTTTCTGTGTGGTGGGGACAAATGTCCACTGCAGCAAGGTTTCTTGTACAGATGTCTTTCTTCAAGCCCTGCTTTCACTTTTCATTCTCTCTGCAGCAAGCTAAACCATTTCTAGCATGATTTTAATTTTGCTTCACCGCCAGAGTGGGAAGGTTTGCCAGTGAGTACAGCTTTGCCCCGGACAAACCACAGCCAGCCTTCTCACTCTCTCCTACTGCCATCTATGCCTTTCTTTTCGCCCCCCTCCATGTTGCTGACTTGTTCAAGTGAAAGAAAAGAGGCTCACTCATCCTCTACACTGATATCTCGATATAATAATAAGCCTCTCTGTCCTCCAGCGGCAGCAGCAACAGCAGCAGGGAGTGGGGATGAGGAAAGAGAGGATATTGATTTAAAGGCATGGTCACCTTCTTTCGCAGCATGTGGTCCAGGGAATTGCTTACTCTTTCTTTCGTGGTAAGGGGGATGACCAAGTTGCAGCATGGTAGATTTAGTACCAGGAGCTCTGGTAACAAAAACCACTGAGGTTGCCACTGCTCTGGTCAAATGTGCAGTGACATTGCCCAGAAACTGCTGTCCATGAACCTCATGTGTTAAATTTATACATAATGTGACCCAACAAGCAATCGACGACTTAGATGCTTTCCCCCCCTTTGTTTCTCCTCCTTTATAGGACAAATAGGGCGTCTGTATGCCTGAGAGAGTTCTTGCCAAATAAAACTTTAATGCTCCGTGAATGTCTAATGTGCATCATTCCTTTTCTTTAACATGAACCGACTTAGGGCAAAAGGATGGAAGCACCACAGGTTGATTTAAATGGAACCCTGAATTTACCTTGGGTACAAATGAATAACCAAGTCCTGGGAAAACGTCCTCCCAACAACATGACACACCATTGCTTCCTTATAGCTAGAACCCCCAATTTGGAGAACCTAAGGTGATAAGAAAGGCCACCTCCCAAGTTAAGAAGTTAATGCAGTGTTTACCAACCTTTTCGATGTCACGGTACCCTTGACCTCATTCTTCATATCTCACGGTACCCCTGCCATCCCCCCACCTTCCCCTCCCAGTGCCCCTGCTTGCACCACCCCCACCTTCCCCTCCCAGGGTGAAGGGAAGAACTGGGGGGGGGGGCAGGAAGTAGCTGCTGACCTTGTGGCAGGCCCTGCCCTGAGCCAACTCCATGTCCTTGCTGGTGCCGGCAGGAGACACCACAAAAGTGAGGGGGGCTTAGCATTGCCACGGTACCCCTGGGACATGCTCATGGTACCCCAGGGTACCACGGAACCTTGGTTGAAAATCAATGAGTTAATGTCTACCTCCCCCTGGGGTTCAAAGGGCTTTGTGACAATGGTTTCAAACCCTACCCAGATGGAAATCTGTGGGCTATTGAAGGTGCCGTTTGCAAAGTGCCTTTTAGGAATTTCTTAATGATATCATTGTTTGCTGAACGTTTGACACGTCTGCCCCCCAAAAGTGCTGCCAAAGCAGCTGCCTGCCTTTTTAGAGAATTTACATGAAGTTCCATTGTCAATCCCTCGTACAGGAACACAGGAATATCCTTGTGTGAAGATACTCTGGTAGAGATTTTCCAAACCTTGAAAAGTAAACTTCTAGAACAGGAATATCATATCTTGTTGGGGCAAGCAAATAAATCATGCTCACCCCTCTCTGTCGGAATACCGGAACAGGGGCACATAGCCAAATATCTTGAATTATTAACTGAACCCCAACAGAGATGGATTGTCACAAGGGCCAGATCCAATACCTTCCCATCGGCCATCACAAAGGGTTATTACTTATCCATCCCTCTCCAGGATCGGGTTTGTCCACACTGTAAAAACCAAGTGGAGACTCTTGCTCACATTATTCTTGACTGTCCAAGATATGTGGGCATCAGGAATTTCTCTCCCAGGCTGGCCCTAGACAAATCCGAAAGTGACTCTGACTGTTCTGTTGTGGAGCTTCTGTTAAACAACACAGATGTCATGCTCTTGGAAAAAGTAGCAACATTTCTTCTACAAGTGACAGAACTTTCTAAGTAATGTATACTGCTATATAGTCTTCCTGTCTGCGCTTTGAATGTACTCTCGATTTGTATTTCAAAAATGTCTGGCAATGCTCTAGAACCTATTTTTAAATGCCAAATAAAGGTTGTTGTTGTTGTTAAAGATACTCTGGTTGCTCTTCAGATCGTATAAATATTTCGCCTTTTACAGGGTGTTTGTTGTGAGGGGGGAAGGGCAAGGAGATTGTCATCCCCTTTGAGTCTCCTACAGGAGAGAAAGGGGGGATATAAATCCAAACTCTTCTTCTTCCTCCTGACAACCTTCCTTATATGTGGCTATCAAGCCAAGACGTTTTATTTAGAAAGCTACTGTTTGGACCTGCAATATGGATCTCATTTTCAAGCAGTGGTCCTCACTTCACGGCTCACAGAGAGCCAAATTCATAATAGCCATCAACCAAAGACCCACAATGGCCTTCATCTCTGGCATGAGACCTGTGCCCCAGTGAGGCTCAGAGATTATTTATTTATTTATTAAATTTGTAGGCCGCCTCATCCCCGAAGGGCTCGAGGCGGCTCCCAACATGGCTGTTCCCAACAGCAAATAATACAACATAAAATTAAGCCATTAAAACTCAGCAGCAATGAATAAATAAATTAAAACAACCAGATTATGTAAACACATATATACACAGGCGTCCGATCTAAGGCCAAAGAAAGAAAGGAAGGAAGGAAGGAAGGAAGGAAGGGAGGGAGGGAGGGAGGGAGGGAGGGAGGGAGGGAGGGAGGGAGGGAGGAAGGAAGGAAGGAAGGAAGGAAGGAAGGAAGGAAGGAAGGAAGGAAGGAAGGGGAGGAGATAGGCAGGGCCCAAGGTGGAATTAGGGCCCAACCAGATGGTCCAGGCTGGCAGTTTTGATTTAATGGGGGGCGGTGGAACCGCAGCCGGCCCCTCCAAAAGCCCGGTGGAATAGCTCTGCCTTACAGGCCCTGCGGAACTCGCCAAGGTCCCGGACAGCTGGAGGTAGAGCATTCCAACCGGCAGGGGCCAGAGCCGTAAAGATTACCCGTTCCTCTAGCGGTAGCGGTGGCAGTTTCAAGGGGGGAACCACCTACCAACCACATGTTCCACTGGTCTTGGGCCTTGCCTACTTGCCTGAAACACGGGAAGATGCCACATTAGAGAACAGTGCTCCTGAGTCACTGATTATCAGTTTTAGAGTCAGACTTGAGGAATGTGGCTTCTATCACTGCTGGGTTGGTTGATTTTCCTTTTTTTAAAAAAAGATAATTCATAGTGTATATGATTGTAGTTGGTATCAGCGTGCCACCGCCGGTGCTTTATGAAGCATAGACTTTTCTAAAGAATGATGCTATACACTTATATATGCAGCAGTGGCGTAGGAGGTTAAGAGCTCGTGTATCTAATCTGAAGGAACCGGGTTTGATTCCCCGCTCTGCCGCCTGAGCTGAGGAGGCTTATCTGGGGAATTCAGATTAGCCTGTGCACTCCCACACACGCCAGCTGGGTGACCTTGGGCTAGTCACAGCTTCTCGGAGCTCTCTCAGCCCCACCTACCTCACAGGGTGTTTGTTGTGAGGGGGGAGGGCAAGGAGATTGTCAGCCCCTTTGAGTCTCCTACAGGAGAGAAAGGGGGAATATAAATCCAAACTCCTCCTCTTCCTCTTCTTCTTTTTCTTCTTCTTTATTAAGTGTCCAAATGCTGTTGGTACGCAGTTTAAAAAGGGAGGCATTTTTACGGTTGATGTGAAGGGAGACAGAAACTCTGAAGCAGTTATTACATTTTGAAAAGGAGTTTATAAGGATTAGATTACAAAATATGCCAATTTAATGCACAAATCCATTTTGTGTTGAAAAATATTTACAAGACATATAAAAAAGTCTAAATACAAGTAAAGTACACAATGCAAGGTGTCTATTTTTAGATCAGTTTCTATATACAAATAAAATTCCCCAAGTGGAACAACATGAAATGTGAAAAAACATTATAGCAATACACCATTTTTAATTCACATTCTCACAGAGAAGGAATCTCTGAATCTCTCATTTACTGTACATGCAAAGTGACAAAGTCATGCTTATATTAACAAGGGGACGAACAGACTAAATCCAAGGGGGGCATGATTTGATCAAGGTTTTTTGAAGACAATGGTCTTAAGACTTTAAGACAATATGATTTTAGGTTCTCGACGGACAACAGTTTAAGGATGATGGAAGCCATTTGAGAGGGGCTCGTTTTCTGCTCTACTGTGACTTCTCACCAAGCAGGTTTTTTGATACAAAAAACCCTACAAAAATTGTTTGCCTCTGACAACCCTGGGATGGGATGCATCTCAAGCAGCAGCAGCAGCAGCAGCAGCTCCTGTGCCAGTCTCTCCGAGGAAACCGGGGCCTATTTCTACACGGATGATGAACACTCAGGCTAGATGGATGTGTGTTTTTTCTTTTTAAAAATATGAAGTTAAGTTTCAACAGCGCTGTTGATGTGTCATTTGGAGAGCATTTGGCCTGCTTACGGGGAGACCAAGTCATCTCAGGAGGCTGAAATTCACAGGACTGGATCCAGCACTCTCCCTCTGGAAGGTGCTGGTGTTTGCGGCCTTCTCTACTTCCCTTCTCCTCTCAGTTGCCACTTCCGTCTATCGGCTGGGAGGCTGCCATGAGGAGAAGAAACGGGGTTAAGTTGGCCTTCCTGCCTTTTCCTCTCTTAATGGAAGAGAAGAATGGGAGGGACTTCTGGCAGCTCACCAACCCAAACAGCTATTACTTCATACAGTGAAGGTGACCTTGGTCAGAAATGGCTACGGGGGGTGGGGGGTGGGGCTGGAACCAGGAAAACCTTTGTGCTGGATCCAACCCGTATATATCCTGGAAGACCAAAGCAGTTCTTGTTTGCATAGCAGAGCAATGTTTATTTCCCCCAGAGTTTTCTGGTTAATACAACAATAATGCCTCTCTTTTCCCTTGCTAGAAGACACAGCAATGCTCGATTGTGGTTCTGACTTCAGAGCGATGCGCTGGAGGCTTAATGGTTCTCAGAACATCGCTATTTTCAGCTGTCCTTCAAGAAGAGGGGCGGGGCTTCATTCCTGTAGCACTTTATGCGGATGCAAGAAACAGTCTGTTTGACAAGTTGTCGTCTGTGGTCGTTGTGGGGGAGACGAACGGAACGTGATACTGATGACCGGCCTATGGCTTTAGCAGGCGACTGACTTCGGCGATGTCAGTGCTGACCGCTGGGGGAAGGCGCTTTCTAGTCACTGTTTCCCAGGCTCCAATGGCTTCTAATATTTCAGATGGGCTGCTGGGGCCCAACTCACAGAGTGCAGATACCGCTGCCAACTGGACCCCCCAGGGCACATCTGCAAGCAACACCAAGCAGAAAATCAGGAACACTGTGGCCCCAAAGCCAGCCAACACATTAACAAGTAAACATGGCCAGGAACAGTCTCCAGCATTCTGGACCTGAAGAAACTGGGCTCCCCAAAGCAAACTTTGCTTTTGCTTCCCCCCACAGAAGCTAATCTGCGTGGGATCTCATTGCTGGAACTTCACTGCCCCGGCAGAATGTCTATGAACATTCCACAATGTCCTTCCGACCCAGAGCAACAGCTGGCAGACACGTCACCATTCCCTGCACATGAAACACAAAGCACGAAGGGAAACCGTTACCTTGCTCTTTGGCATGTCGCAAGAAATCTCCAATAACGGAACTGATATTCTTTACAGTGGAAGAAAATCCTTCTTTCAGTCCGATTTGACCGAGACGACCTACAAGACAAAAAGAGCAAAGAAAGAGGTGGAGGGTAAAGGCAAGTTCTCCCCAAGATGTGAAATCCATCTCTGCACTGTACTGCTTCAAAGTGTATGCGAGTTAGCACAACCGAACGCTCCTCCATAGAAACACCGAAATGAACGGGAAACCACGTAAAGACGGTAAGTGGTACCTTTTAACAGTTTTAGAAGGCAATTTTATGTATACATTGTTTACTTTGTTGTTTTAAGTTTGAACAGAAATCTTTTTTCTAAGATTTTTGCAGTTATATATATGGAATGGTCCAGTGGTGGGATTCAAATAATTTATCAACCGGTTCTGGTGGTAGGATTCAAATAATTTAACAACTGGTTGTTTACGAGCACCATTTTAACAATCGGTTCTACCGAAGTGGTGCGAACCTGCTGAATCCCACCACTGGAACGGTCTGCATACATTCTGTTTTTATAATGTAAGGATCTACTGCTACATGCAATAAAGAATGACTGACGGGAGACCATTCCTCCATCTCCCTTCCATCTAAGATGATTTAAGAGTTTCGTGAGGCTGTTCTTAGGGAGTTTCATAAAGTTATGCACGTTACTGGGCACTGAGAACCGGTGGAAACCTCACACTCAAAACTCCCGCCCTCTTCACAAAGAACTCACGGAACAGCAGCAGGGAGGGGCTCTCTCTCTCTCTCTCATCCAGTCCCTGCTGCGTCCCTTCTCTGTGCCTGACCCTTCAGGAGGGGGTGCAAAGGGCCACATGGGGAAGAAGAAGAAGAAGAGTTTGGATTTATATCCCCCCTTTCTCTCCTGCAGGAGACTCAAAGGGGCTTACAATCTCCTTGCCCTTTCCCCCTCACAACAAACAACCTGGGAGGTGGGTGGTGCTGAGAGAGCTCCGAGAAGCTGTGACTAGCCCAAGGTCACCCAGCTGGCGGGTGTGGGAGTGCACAGGCTAATCTGAATTCCCCAGATAAGACTCCACAGCTAAAGCGGCAGAGCTGGGAATCAAACCCGGTTCCTCCAGATTAGATACACAAGCTCTTAACCTCCTACACCACTGGTGTCAAAGTTCCCTTCATAAGAAATCAGAGCCGTCCCGCTGCAAACAGAGCTAACTTGCTATTAGTACTAATAAACTACAGATTCAGCCAGATTGGGGGAGAGCAGTAAACGTTAATTATGTTAAATCACAGCACTTCCCCACCAGACTGGTAAGTGGGGCAACTGAACGAAGGTACTCGAGCCTTCTCCCTCGGCTGTCCTGGCAGAAGAAACCTGAGGTGGGAACTAAAGTTCTCTCGGCAATCTGCGGCCAACACATCGGCACAATTTGTGGACTGGAAGAACAGCCAGGCCCGGCTGCCTTCCTGGGAGCCATGATAATAATCAAGGCAGGTGTACAACAGGTACTGTCACAAATATTACACCCATGCGTACTCCAACTCACTAGGTGAGTAACATTTCAACATTATCTTACAATCATAAATATACAAGAAAGATTTTTGTAAGTCAGTACACCGTCAGGTATGGCTATAAAACCTCTAGATTAGGTTTCTATTAACATCAAATTTAAAATCAATCACATGGCAGATTATTTGAGTTTAGTCCAGGAGCTCAAGCAGAGATGGATAATCACTAGGGCTCGTTGTAACTCCTTCCCTTGCTCTATGTTACAAGGAAGGTTCCGAAAAATCGACCTGCAAGAGCGGAAATGTCCTCATTGTATCACAGCGATTCAAACCATGGAACATATATTGCTCGACTGCCCCAAATACGAGGGACTTTTTGCTCTTTGTCCTGTAATCTTTAATGAATACTCTGCTGTGGGGAAGATTACGTTTCTACTTAACAATTCCGCCTCCGAGATTTTAACTTTTGAAGCTAGGTTCCTTATAGAAACTTTGAAATGATTACCTGCGATGGTTCTCATGTATGGGATACTTGTTTGGACAATGTTGGCTGTTATATGGATTCTATGCCTAATAAAGGTTTATCTATATAATTAAAGGCGATGGGGTGAAGAGAAGGATTTCTCCCCCAGTTCCTGCAGGTTCCAACTGGTGCCTGGTTTTGGAACAGAGAAGCAGAGCAATCCCAACGCGCTCAGCTCTTTCACTCTTGGAAACCCCAACCAGGATGTAGAACCCCAGGAAGACTGGCTCAGCTGAGCCGCTCTCTCAGTCCCTGCAAACAGAGGCAGGGTGTGGGCAGCAAACGCTCGGCAACGGCCAAGGGGCGTGTCACCTTCCTGGTAGGAAAACCAAAGGCAGATTCTCAGCAGCCCGGGGTTTACAGAGGAGGTTACTCGGTGTGACATACTCACCAATCAGCCTGAGCACCGTTGCTACAATCACATCGGAAGGGGAGGAAGCGCTTCCGCTGCGTTTTCTGTTCTTTATCCACTTATCCATGATAGGCCAGAGTTCCTTACTGTGGAAGGAAATGGGCAATGAATCCAAGCCCCTGGCCAAGTGCGCACACACCGGCTCTGACATCCCTCTCCCTTTTGAAACCAGCTTGACATGTCAGGCTCCCAACAACCACACTCAAAAACCACAACAACACCCCCCCCCCCGGTTCCTCCAGATCAGAGTGCACCTGCTCTTAACCACTATGCCACTGCTGCTCTGCCAGACCTGCAGTGGTTGGGAACACCAGATGTGGTCGTCTACGAGACAAAACATACTCGTGAGGAAAACTAACCATACCTTATGACATGATCATGGGTCCAGCCCCACTTTTGATAGGAGCACAGCAGATCAATAGCAAAGACGTATTCCCACATACTCTCTTTCAGGTCTTCTCCGCGTTGTTCACTCATCTGAAATTCCATTTGTGGACACCGCTGGATTGCCAAGAGCAAACTGGAGATCATTACACCAATATCCACTGGCCTACTCTAGGGGAATAAAAAAATGCAGCTTAAACCCTGGTGTATTTTCATGTTGGAAGGATAAAGCGATTGGGCTTTTGGAGAACGATGACTCTGGTAACGTACAACCAATAAAGCCTGTTTTTGATGATGCGTCACCCTAGAGCTAAATCATTCACTGCTAATCTTGCTAACAGGTTCAAAAGGTTGTTGCAACTTGGGGACATGTAAATCAGGCAAGATTTATATGGTCGGCTGAACCCTGAAAGCCTTCGGCTGGTCACTGATATTACTGCTTTGATCAAGTTGCTATTTTCTCACTTGATGAGAAGCAAGATAAACAATGTGGCTTCTCTCCATTGGTGATGAAGCCAGCATGGAAGTAACCCTGTCATTTGCCTCTTCCAATGTGTCCCTCCACCGAGGTATTCATGATCAGAGCTGCATGGGGAAAAGCAGCAAGAAAAAGTGTGTGCAGGAGTTGGGTTTGTTGCAGCTTCCCTCGTCAGGAAGGCTCCAAGCCTGTTGAAACCACAACTGGCGCCTTGTGTTTTTGTATGAATGGGCGCTGGAAGGAAGCTCAGAGCCACGCAGGCTTGCCATGGCAGGGGGACTCATTCCACAGCTCGCAGACATCTGCATTAGATCAACAGACACCTTTGCTTGTGAAAAAGGCAAACTCTATGCTGGGGATAATTAGGAAAGGAGTTGATAATAAAACTGCAAAGATTGTCAAGCCCTTATATAAAGCCGTGGTGCGACCGCACTTGGACTACTGTGTTCAGTTCTGGTCGCCACATCTCAAAAAGGATATTGAAGAGATAGAAAAAGTGCAGAGAAGGGCAACGAGGATGATTGAGGGACTGGAGCACCTTCCTTATGAGGACAGGCTGCAGCGTTTGGGACTCTTTAGTTTGGAGAGGAGACGGCTGAGGGGGGATATGATTGAAGTCTATACAATTATGCATGGGGTAGAAAATGTTGACAGAGAGAAATTTTTCTCTCTTTCTCACAATACCAGAACCAGGGGGCATCCATTGAAAATGCTGGGGGGAAGAATTAGGACTAATAAAAGGAAACACTTCTTCATGCAACGTGTGATTGGTGTTTGGAATCTGCTGCCACAGGAGGTGGTGATGGCCAATCACCTGGATAGCTTTAAAAGGGGCTTGGACAGATTTATGGAGGAGAAGTCGATCTATGGCTCCCAATCTTGATCCTCCTTGATCTGAGATTGCAAATGCCTTAACAGTCCAGGTGCTCGGGAGCAACAGCCACAGAAGGCCATTGCTTTCACATCCTGCATGTGAGCTCCCAAAGGCACCTGGTGGGCCACTGTGAGTAGCAGAGAGCTGGACTAGATGGACTCTGGTCTGATCCAGCTGGCTTGTTCTTTTGTTCTTGTGCTCCTGACGTGAAGGCTCACGGCATATCCACTGGGCGTGGGGTCAGCGCCTTTTTCAAGGTGGGAACCAACTGCCGATGATAAGCTTCGCTGGACAAGGGGGTCATGACCTGGCCCAATCCTGTCATGTCTCCCAACTGGGAGGTGGGATTCCCTTCTTGGAATGGTTGTCTCTGGATTGCTTATTAGTTTCACTGAGTCATTCATCACCGGCTGGTGCCTATACTTCAAAGAGTTGGGTAGTATGGATCGTTTGCTTTCGCTTTCCCATGAGAACGGAGGGGTGCTGTTCCCCCGCTTGGACCTGGCGGTGGGAATCTGTTGTCAAGCTACCGGGGGGGGGGGGGGGGGGGGGGATGGCGAGAGGGTATAAAGGAAGCTGTTTGGGCCCTAATTCTGTCAATTGAAATCCAAATGCTTTATCCTGAACATCGTTTGAACATGAAGTCTCATTATTGAACAGCCCAGGGGCAAGACAAAGGGTCTCAAATGTGGGGCAGGTGCCACATTGGGCAACAGTGCTCAGCAACACATCAAAGAGTCCCGTGGGGCTAGTAAGCCACTGAGTATAACTAAGGGATCAGAAGCAGGCTGTGGGACCCCATGTGGTGCACCTTCTGGAGCACAAATGACACTTGATCCTTCATACCTGCCATGGTTAATGCTAAGCAGGGTTTGGGAACGTGGGCAAAATCTCAGCCACACAGCAGCCAAGGTGAGGCTGGGCACTATTGTAAGCCTTAGCCATGCTTTTTGCTTACTTTGGAAATATGCATCCTGCCCCATAGCTTAAAAGGAGCAGCAGTGGCATTGGAGGTTAAGAGCTTGTGTATCTAATCTGGAGGAACCGGGTTTGATTCCCAGCTCTGCCGCCTGAGCTGTGGAGGCTTATCTGGGGAATTCAGATTAGCCTGTACACTCCCACACACACCAGCTGGGTGACCTGAGGGGGGATATGTATGGCCTGAGGGGGGGATATGATTGAAGTCTACAAAATTATGCATGGGGTAGAAAATGTTGACAGAGAGAAATTTCACCTAACCTCAATAACGTAGTGATGATACTGCGGACCCAGCAGCACCGTGATAGAAGCGTTGGAACACCAACGGACCCTACAGCCTTCTGAAAATTAAGCACCGCGACCCCCCACTCCTCAACCCGTATAGATCACGGGTCATGAACTATCTGGCTCAGTCACGGAAGCTGTCCCAGACAAAGGGACAATGATCTGCCCCTGAGGTGAAGGGATTAGGCCCAGGCGGCTTACTCTCTCTGCCTCCGCGACGTAGTAGCAGCCAGGTGGGATCATGCATCACATTTGATCTCCGCCCTCGGCCTCCCGGACTCCTCCCGTCCGCCCCTCTACTGCGCCCCCATTAGAATCATAATAAAGGTGCCAGGAACCAGCCACTTGCCGTTGAGACTTCGCTAGGAACCACGAGAAGCTCCTCAGCATTCCAGCTGCTGGCGATCTCCACCAGATATTATCTCGCCTTCGTCTCGCTCTACCGTTCATGGCATGCGATAGATGCGACTACACAATACCGGTCATTGTAGAACCAGGGGACATTCATTGAAAATGCTGGGGGGAAGAATTAGGACTAATAAAAGGAAACACTTCTTCACGCAACGTGTGATTGGTGTTTGGAATATGCTGCCACAGGAGGTGGTGATGGCCACTAACCTGGATAGCTTTAAAAGGGGCTTGGACAGATTTATGGAGGAGAAGTCGATTTATGGCTACCAATCTTGATCCTCTTTGATCTGAGATTGCAAATGCCTTAACAGTCCAGGTGATCGGGAGCAACAGCCGCAGAAGGCCATTGCATTCACATCCTACATGTGAGCTCCCAAAGGCACCTGGTGGGCCACTGCGAGTAGCAGAGAGCTGGACTAGATGGACTTTGGTCTGATCCAGCTGGCTTGTTCTTATGTTCTTATGTTCTTATGACCTTGGGCTAGTCACAGCTTCTCGGAGCTCTCTCGGCTCCACCTACCTCGCAGGGTGTTTGTTGTGAGGGGGGAAGGGCAAGGAGATTGTCAGCCCCTTTGAGTCTCCTATAGGAGAGAAAGGGGGGATATAAATCCAAACTCTTCTAAATGCAGGCTTACGGCCCAAGATATGTAGGCCTGGTCCCCACCAGGAATGGAGACCTCCTGGGAAATCAGAGATCTCCTGCAGGAGAGGAGGATCGGTGAAAACCACACACTCTCTCGTGCATGTAGAAAGCAGGGTGGGATCCGAACTGTGCCTCATAGCACAAGTAAGAGGGAGGAAAAATTATGAAAAGATTTTTTAAAAAGGCACATAAAAAGCAGGATTATAATAACAGAAAAACAAACAGCCACTGAACTTTCCAATAAAATACTGCAAGGTGGGAGGAAAATAAGCAATAAGATGTATAGGATCTCATGGTGTTCTTTTAACCAAAAGAAAATGGATCGCATTACAGCCATCAAAGCTTCGGAAATAAGTTAAATACAAAGTGCTGCACCCAGGCATTTATTCTGGTTCATTTTCCCTTCGACATCTACTCTTTTTGTCCTGAAAAATGGTAAGCCTTGCTTTTTAATCTGAGGTTGGGAAATAAGGATTTCACAATTTATGCTCAGCGAAAGGTAATGTGATCTAGAGAAATATCCACAGTACTCCCCGCACCCCCACCCGAAGGATGGGAGGCCAAGCAACGCTGAGCTGGCTCAAACTCAGATTGTGAACTACATGCAAAATAAGTAAAGATCTCTGTATGCTGACACCCAGAGAGATTTTCCAAACCTTAAAAAGTAGACTTCTAGAACAGGAATATCATATCTTGTTGGGGCAAGCAAATAAATCATGCTCACCCCCTCTCTGTCGAAATAATACCGAATAGGGGCACATAGCCAAATATCTTGAATTATTAACTGAACCCCAACAGAGATGGATTATCACAAGGGCCAGATCCAATACCTTCCCATGGGCCATTACAAAGGGTCGTTCCTTATCCATCCCTCTCCAGGATTGGGTTTGTCCACACTGTAAAAATCAAGTGGAGACTCTTGCTCACATTATTCTTGACAGTCCGAGATATGTGGGCATCAGGAATTTCTCTCCCAGGCTGGCCCTAGACAAATCTGAAAGCGACTCTGACTGTTCTGTTGTGGAGCTTCTGTTAAACAACACAGATGTCATGCTCTTGGAAAAAGTAGCAAAATTTCTTTTACAAGTGACAGAACTTTCTAAGTAATGTATACTGCAATATACAGTCTTCCTGTCTGCGCTTTGAATGTACTCTCGATTTGCATTTCAAAAATGTCTGGCAACGCTCTAGAACCTATTTTTAAATGCCAAATAAAGGTGGTGGTTGTTAATAAGTAAAAAAGGATCCTGTCCAACCCTCTCTTACCTCTTCCCAGTTCAGAAAAGTTTCCAGGTATTCCAGCACTTGTCCCGTTGAACACTTTCTGGCTACTAGCTGGATAGATCTGTTGATCACTTCTTTGGAAGTGAATATGTCGCTCCACATGTTTCCCATGAACAAAATTAACTTGCCAGGTTGAGGAAAGCCTGGAGGGAGGGAAAGAGATTGAAATAAGGAGGTGTGATTCTAAGATACAAGACGTTCTTCAAAATGAAAAATAAAAACCCTGACATTGTATGTGTCGAAGGCTTTCACAGCCAGAATCACTGGGGTGTTGTGTGGTTCCTGGGTTGTATGGCCGTGTCCTAGTAGCATTTTCTCCTGACGTTTCGCCTGCAGCTGTGGCTGGCATCTTCAGAGGATCTGATGGTAGTAAAGCAAGTGGAGTATCTAGACCTGTGGAATGTCCAGGGTGGGAGAAAGAACCATTTGCCTGTTAACAAGTGTAGAGGGTGCCATTGGCAAGCTTGATTTGCATGTGCTGGGCGGGATCCACCTATTTGGCATGTGAGTAACCCTGATATTTCTCTCCATGGATACGTGAGATCCCTGCCTTGGGGATTTGTGTATGGAAATGTGGCACTGTGAAGAGAAGAGCCTGTCGTGCTTTCAAGGGCTTCCGTTGAGTTTCCTGCAACAAAATCCAGTAGACTGAAACACAGCGCACAGCAGCCTTATTCTAATTCCAGGACTTCTGGGGTCTTAAACATCAGGATGAGCTCCGACTGAACATCATTTTACTAAATTAAAGCAGACACAACACAAGAGCGTATCTCACATTTAAGCAATCCAATTTGGGCCAGGCAGAGGCGTTCCTCCCATTGGGCAAAGTGGGCAGCTGCCCAAGGCGCCCCCTTGTGGTGGGAGACAAAATTGCAGGTTTGTTTGTGGGGGATTTTGTATTTTCAGTGTTTTTTCCCGTTTTTGGCCTGCAGGGGGAGCAGATTTTAGGCTAACAGCACCAAAATTTCGGGGATTTTTTGGGAGACTCTCCTGATGATATGACCCGGGTTTGGTGAGGTTTGGTTTAGGGAGCCCAAAGTTATGGACTCCCAAAGGGAGTTCCCCCATCCCCCATTGTTTCCAATGGGAGCTAATAGGAGATGAGGGCTACACCTTCGAGGGTCCATAACTTTGGACTCCCTGAACCAAACTTCACCAAACCCGGGTGGTATCATCAGTAGGGTCTCACAAAGATACTCTGAAATTTTGGTGCTGCTATCTTAATAATTGCACCCCTGACAACAGGCATCCCCTAAATTTCCCCAGATTCTCTTTTTAAATCAACTCCCTTCCTGCCAATGCTTGTTTTCATTCTTTCTTTTATTCTCTCAAATGCCTAATAAAGGTTGTTTTATTGTTATTGTTATTATTATTAAATCCATCCCCTTCAGCATGGATTTAAAGGGAGAATCTGAGGTCCCCAGTTTTAACATTGAAAGGGATGCTGTTTCAGGGTGGGGGAGAATCCACCCCAAAATAGCATCACTTTCAATGTTTTTTAAACTGGGGACCCCAGATTCTTTAAGGTGGATTTAAAAGGAGAATCTGGGCTCCCTACTTTAAAACACCATTGAAAATGATGCTGTTTGGGGGTGGATTCCAGCATCACTTGTTTAAACTAGAGAGCCCAGATTCTCCTTTTTAAATCCACCTTAAAGGGAGAATCTGGGGTCCCCAGTTTAAAAAACATTGAAAGTGATTCTGTTTCCCCCAATTGGGGGGACTGGATACAACACCATAAAATGTTTTCATAGCAGTAATAAAACATTTTGAAAGCATTTTGAAAATGTTTTCCAAAAATTATTTCTGCTGTGTGGCATGGCCCATTGCTGTGTTCAGATTTGTGAGTTGGGGGATGTTCTATAATGTGATGGTGACTTTGAAACGACCTGGTGGAAAAAATCATTGTTTGGTCACGGCAGGGGAGGGTGGCCGCCCATGGGGGGGGGGGATCAAACTCAGGTTTTGCACAGGGCTCCAGTTTGCCTAGGTACGCCTCTGGGGCCAGGCTTGTAGGAGAAAGGAAGGTCAGCCTTACCCACCATACAGCAGATGGGGTGAAGAAACATTAAAGATCCAAATCACCGCAAATGGATTAAAGTGTGAGGAGGTTTTCCCATCTCTCCCTTCCCCTCCCAGCCCGTGATATTCTGCTCCGGGATGAAGAGCTCAAGAAACAAGCCGAGGGCTGCAGTGAGAGGAATCAGCAAGCATCTTGCTGATTCCTTTAACTGAGCAGCAGTGGCATAGGAGGTTAAGAGCTCGTATATCTAATCTGGAGGAACCGGGTTTGATTCCCCGCTCTGCCGCCTGAGCGGTGGAGGCTTATCTGGGGAATTCAGATTAGCCTGTGCACTCCCACACACGCCAGCTGGGTGACCTTGGGCTAGTCACAGCTTCTCGGAGCTCTCTCAGCCCCACCCACCTCACAGGGTGTTTGTTGTGAGGGGGGAAGGGCAAGGAGATTGTAAGCCCCTTTGAGTCTCCTGGAGGAGAGAAAGGGGGGATATAAATCCAAACTCTTCTTCTTCTCTTCTTCTCCCCCCCCGGGTCCTCCTCCCAATCCCTCTTGTTCTCTGGCTTCTTATTCCCCCCCCCTCCCACACCTTCCCCAAATCCTGCCCCCCAGTTCCGCATTGGGCCATGGGCTAACACTCTGGCCTGACTTGGCCTCCTACTGGACCCCTGGTCCACGGACCCCCCTCCACTCTTGGGCCCTGGGACGGGCACTGCATCCTCCTCCCTCTCCCTGGGCATTGGTGGCGTGGCCAACCTGACACTGGCAGGCCCAAGTTATGGACCTTGGCTGATAGGCTGGACTTCCCCAGGCCCTTGCTGGCCGGCCTGCTGTCCACTTGGCGCTGGCAACTCTTATCTCTTCCCCACAGAAGCTGGGCCAGTTGTGGCTGCATCCCATAGTCTTGAGGCAGGAGGCTTGGAGGGGCAGGTGCTGCCATCTACAGACAACCTGTAAAGAGCTTTTCTCAGAGTGGGAATCACTCCTTATGCTCACAAAGGTGGAAGCCTTCAGACTAGTTAAGAATAGGCTCTTGGATCTTGATTTTCATAATTTGACTCTTGCTGCCAAGACAACCTGTTCTCCGACTACATTATTAATCCCATGCGAGCGAGGAATTATGGCAGCATATCTTCGTCTGATGATTAATCCCACCCAGAGGAGAGCCTTGGCTACTGCAAGATGTAATGTGCTGCCATCAGCTCTGCTGGAGGGAAGATTTAAGAATGTGGAACGTTCTAAAAGAGTTTGTTCATGTGATAGGACTACGGTCGAAACACTTGACTATTCTTTGTTTCTATGCCCTAAATACAATAGGATACTCATGAAATACATGAATTCCATTTTCTTGCAATGCTCTCAGTGGCATGAGTGTTATAAGATACCCAGTCTCCTGAACAGCTCTGATATGCTCTTTTGTGAAACTGTTGCAAATTTTATACTGGAAATTAGTAGTTTTAACTGCATTTCTTAACCTTGTTTTGTTTTAAAATTTTGTCCTGTTTTATATGCCAATAAAGGCTTTTGTTAATTTTCTCAGAGTGGGAAGTAAAAAGGAATAATCCTAAATATTGCTAATGCACTATTCCACATAATCTTTAACCTTACCCTGTTTTCTACTAAAACCCAACAGACCCCCCTGCAGAGGAGTTGACTACAATTATGGCCCAAGGACACCTCCTGATTTCTCATCTTATCTGGAATCTTACCTAGAATGTAATAACTGCAGATAGGGAAGCCCAGGCAACGGATTTCTCCTCTGCTCCAAGGAAGGTGGAGAAACTATGCAGACCCAGAGAAAGGCCCAGCTTGCACTGTGGAGGGAAAGGATGGGTGCTCCACCTTAAGAAGAGCAATAATTTCCATGGCTGAACACACACTCACTGGAGCTGTAAATTCTTCAGGCAGTGGGCTATTCTCCTAACCCAGTGGTGGCGAACCTTTGGCACTCCAATTGACCATGCTGGCAGGGGCTGATGGGAATTGAAGTTCATAACATCTGGAGTGCCAAAGATTCGCCACCACGGTCCTAACCAGACCTCTGCCTGAAGCCACAGAACGGGCTGGATGTCCTGGATTCATTCCACCGGAGGAGGTGCCTGTCTCCACTGGTGAAACAGAACAGCAAGATCCAATCCACCGTGAAGGACTTCGTCGGATCACAGAGTGGAAGACGAAACACAGAATGTGCGCTTTCAACCTCGGAACGACTAAGTCACACCCTACCTTCCTTGAGCAGGCTGTAGCAAAACAGGCGCGCTTTTTCCAGGTCTCCCAGCTGCCGACATATCCCAACATACACCCGGCACAGAGACTGAATGTGGGAGGGGTCCAAGGACATCTTCTGGTGCTTCAGCTTATTACGAATAGTCTGCAAGGCTGGCTCAGCTAAGCCCTGTAATTAGCAAAATGACATTTTTTTAACACTTGCTACTCAAGGCATGAATCCTATTATAAGAAAATAAAACATGATTGTCCCTGAAAAGTAATCACAATGATTTTTAAGAGAAAGGAATTTTTTAAAAAGAGATACTGTATATACTCATGTATCAGTCGACCCGCATATAAGTCGAGGCACCTAATTTTACCACAAAAAACCTGGGAAAACTTATTGACTCGCGTATAAGTCGAGGGTGGGAAATGCAGTAGCTACTGGTAAATTTCAAAAATAAAAATAGATACCAATAAAATTACATTAATTGAGGCATCAGCAGGTTAAATGTTTTTGAATATTTATTTCAAAGAAAAACAGAAAAATAGCTCTGTAAGTGGAAAAGAGGGTCAACAAGAACAATATGGTATCAACAATAAATTTAAAAGTACAGAAACCTTAGCTTTTTTGTAAGGAAGGGTTTTAAACAATGGATGTTACAATAAAAACTGGAATGAACATGCCTGTTCACTGTGACTCAAAACTACCCTGCTTTTTAAAAGAATAGTTCATTATTTTTAGTGTACATATTTTTAAAATTGCACATGGCAGGTGTCATTTTGTGCTGAAAAATGTGCTGAAAAACTCGACTTATACACGAGTATATACGGTAACTATTAAATTAGAGAAGGACCGACTGGTGCAAGCAAGCACACTTACAGACATTATAATTCAAACCTCTAGCTCCCCTTTTCTTAAGTGAAAAACAGCATACAAATTAAGCTAATATACTATAAGGCTTAAAACGGACAATCAACGATTTAACAAAACAGCAGCAGCAAATGAAAATGCCGCAGTTGATAGTCTTAAGAGCCAGGAATCTTAAGTGCACAAAAACGATGCTATGAGCC
The DNA here is from genome assembly GCF_021028975.2 of Sphaerodactylus townsendi. Lineage (NCBI taxonomy): Eukaryota > Metazoa > Chordata > Lepidosauria > Squamata > Sphaerodactylidae > Sphaerodactylus > Sphaerodactylus townsendi. The sequence continues at coordinate 48,206,785 of NC_059438.1, read as the reverse complement.
ATGAAAAGTGACACACACAGAAGACCTTAAGAGATGCACCAAAAGGCCTGCCAGAGAAAGGGAAGTCACAATTTGTCAAGACCTGTTCAGTTCTTGCAACATCTCAGGGAAGGGTTGTGACATCTGCAGTGGCAGCACCAAAGGGGCCGTGGGGGGACACCATGGGGGCACGCCTTTGCGGGGGCGTGGCCAGGGCATTCTGGGGCATGGCAGGGGTGCACTCGTGCCCTGGACGCAGTTCCCCCTCGCTCCGCCCCTGGACAGAAGTAATCCTAGACTGCGATGCCAATTGCTCTAACTGCTGCTATTGTGTTACTTTCAGGCTCTTTCCCTCCAGGACAGGGACCCTGGAAAAGTTTTTTTGCCACCTTCTGAGCACAAAGCAAGGGTCACTGAGAGTGGGGAAGTAATTATGGATTTCCTGCAGGGGGTTGGAGCAGATGGATCTGGAGGTCCCTCTTGTACGTTATCGATGAGATCACACTTTGATGCCACGGTAGAACATGAAACTGAGGAAGAGGCGGGAGCTAAGGCAGCTAGAGCAGTGGTTCTCAACCTTCCTAATGCCGTGACCCTTTAATATAGTTCCTCATGTTGGGGTGACCCCCAACCATAAAATTGGTATACATAAAATATAAAAAGACCTGGGGCACTGCGTGGTTTCTGGGCTGTTTTCCGATGGTCTTAGGCAACCCCTGTGAAAGGGTCGTTCAACCCCCAAAGGGGTCACGACCCCCAGGTTGAGAACCACTGAGCTAAAGCGAGTCTGGAGGAAGACTCGTGACGAAAAACAAGAACTTCTTACAGGAATTTATGAGAGCTTATGAGGTGGTGGGCAAAGCTGTGAACAGAGATTATTTTGAAGCCAACATTGCATCTGCAAACTCGTGTCTAGTGCAATTGTTCAGGATAATGTGGCAGCCGGGAGCCCTGACAGACGGGTCCCAAATGGACAGGGAACTGGCATTTAGTTGGGAAGATTTTATGAGCCACTTTGAAGATAAGATCATGTCTCTCAACCAAGACCTACTTGCCAGCTTTGACACAGTAGGTAAAGCAGAGGCCTGTAGGCTGTCTTCTGGTCCATCATGGGACCAATTCAGCCATCTGTCCCAGGATGATCTGGACAGAATCCTGTGACTTGCTAGATTCACTACGTGCCCAGAGGTGGGATCCAGCAGGTTCTCACCAGTTCCCGAGAGTGGGTTCCCCCCCCCACCCCCCCCCCCCCCCACCCCCCCCCCCCCCCACCCCCCCCCCCCCCCACCCCCCCCCCCCCCCACCCCCCCCCCCCCCCACCCCCCCCCCCCCCCACCCCCCCCCCCCCCCACCCCCCCCCCCCCCCACCCCCCCCCCCCCCCACCCCCCCCCCCCCCCACCCCCCCCCCCCCCCACCCCCCCCCCCCCCCACCCCCCCCCCCCCCCACCCCCCCCCCCCCCCACCCCCCCCCCCCCCCACCCCCCCCCCCCCCCACCCCCCCCCCCCCCCACCCCCCCCCCCCCCCACCCCCCCCCCCCCCCACCCCCCCCCCCCCCCACCCCCCCCCCCCCCCACCCCCCCCCCCCCCCACCCCCCCCCCCCCCCACCCCCCCCCCCCCCCACCCCCCCCCCCCCCCACCCCCCCCCCCCCCCACCCCCCCCCCCCCCCACCCCCCCCCCCCCCCACCCCCCCCCCCCCCCACCCCCCCCCCCCCCCACCCCCCCCCCCCCCCACCCCCCCCCCCCCCCACCCCCCCCCCCCCCCACCCCCCCCCCCCCCCACCCCCCCCCCCCCCCACCCCCCCCCCCCCCCACCCCCCCCCCCCCCCACCCCCCCCCCCCCCCACCCCCCCCCCCCCCCACCCCCCCCCCCCCCCACCCCCCCCCCCCCCCACCCCCCCCCCCCCCCACCCCCCCCCCCCCCCACCCCCCCCCCCCCCCACCCCCCCCCCCCCCCACCCCCCCCCCCCCCCACCCCCCCCCCCCCCCACCCCCCCCCCCCCCCACCCCCCCCCCCCCCCACCCCCCCCCCCCCCCACCCCCCCCCCCCCCCACCCCCCCCCCCCCCCACCCCCCCCCCCCCCCACCCCCCCCCCCCCCCACCCCCCCCCCCCCCCACCCCCCCCCCCCCCCACCCCCCCCCCCCCCCACCCCCCCCCCCCCCCACCCCCCCCCCCCCCCACCCCCCCCCCCCCCCACCCCCCCCCCCCCCCACCCCCCCCCCCCCCCACCCCCCCCCCCCCCCACCCCCCCCCCCCCCCACCCCCCCCCCCCCCCACCCCCCCCCCCCCCCACCCCCCCCCCCCCCCACCCCCCCCCCCCCCCACCCCCCCCCCCCCCCACCCCCCCCCCCCCCCACCCCCCCCCCCCCCCACCCCCCCCCCCCCCCACCCCCCCCCCCCCCCACCCCCCCCCCCCCCCACCCCCCCCCCCCCCCACCCCCCCCCCCCCCCACCCCCCCCCCCCCCCACCCCCCCCCCCCCCCACCCCCCCCCCCCCCCACCCCCCCCCCCCCCCACCCCCCCCCCCCCCCACCCCCCCCCCCCCCCACCCCCCCCCCCCCCCACCCCCCCCCCCCCCCACCCCCCCCCCCCCCCACCCCCCCCCCCCCCCACCCCCCCCCCCCCCCACCCCCCCCCCCCCCCACCCCCCCCCCCCCCCACCCCCCCCCCCCCCCACCCCCCCCCCCCCCCACCCCCCCCCCCCCCCACCCCCCCCCCCCCCCACCCCCCCCCCCCCCCACCCCCCCCCCCCCCCACCCCCCCCCCCCCCCACCCCCCCCCCCCCCCACCCCCCCCCCCCCCCACCCCCCCCCCCCCCCACCCCCCCCCCCCCCCACCCCCCCCCCCCCCCACCCCCCCCCCCCCCCACCCCCCCCCCCCCCCACCCCCCCCCCCCCCCACCCCCCCCCCCCCCCACCCCCCCCCCCCCCCACCCCCCCCCCCCCCCACCCCCCCCCCCCCCCACCCCCCCCCCCCCCCACCCCCCCCCCCCCCCACCCCCCCCCCCCCCCACCCCCCCCCCCCCCCACCCCCCCCCCCCCCCACCCCCCCCCCCCCCCACCCCCCCCCCCCCCCACCCCCCCCCCCCCCCACCCCCCCCCCCCCCCACCCCCCCCCCCCCCCACCCCCCCCCCCCCCCACCCCCCCCCCCCCCCACCCCCCCCCCCCCCCACCCCCCCCCCCCCCCACCCCCCCCCCCCCCCACCCCCCCCCCCCCCCACCCCCCCCCCCCCCCACCCCCCCCCCCCCCCACCCCCCCCCCCCCCCACCCCCCCCCCCCCCCACCCCCCCCCCCCCCCACCCCCCCCCCCCCCCACCCCCCCCCCCCCCCACCCCCCCCCCCCCCCACCCCCCCCCCCCCCCACCCCCCCCCCCCCCCACCCCCCCCCCCCCCCACCCCCCCCCCCCCCCACCCCCCCCCCCCCCCACCCCCCCCCCCCCCCACCCCCCCCCCCCCCCACCCCCCCCCCCCCCCACCCCCCCCCCCCCCCACCCCCCCCCCCCCCCACCCCCCCCCCCCCCCACCCCCCCCCCCCCCCACCCCCCCCCCCCCCCACCCCCCCCCCCCCCCACCCCCCCCCCCCCCCACCCCCCCCCCCCCCCACCCCCCCCCCCCCCCACCCCCCCCCCCCCCCACCCCCCCCCCCCCCCACCCCCCCCCCCCCCCACCCCCCCCCCCCCCCACCCCCCCCCCCCCCCACCCCCCCCCCCCCCCACCCCCCCCCCCCCCCACCCCCCCCCCCCCCCACCCCCCCCCCCCCCCACCCCCCCCCCCCCCCACCCCCCCCCCCCCCCACCCCCCCCCCCCCCCACCCCCCCCCCCCCCCACCCCCCCCCCCCCCCACCCCCCCCCCCCCCCACCCCCCCCCCCCCCCACCCCCCCCCCCCCCCACCCCCCCCCCCCCCCACCCCCCCCCCCCCCCACCCCCCCCCCCCCCCACCCCCCCCCCCCCCCACCCCCCCCCCCCCCCACCCCCCCCCCCCCCCACCCCCCCCCCCCCCCACCCCCCCCCCCCCCCACCCCCCCCCCCCCCCACCCCCCCCCCCCCCCACCCCCCCCCCCCCCCACCCCCCCCCCCCCCCACCCCCCCCCCCCCCCACCCCCCCCCCCCCCCACCCCCCCCCCCCCCCACCCCCCCCCCCCCCCACCCCCCCCCCCCCCCACCCCCCCCCCCCCCCACCCCCCCCCCCCCCCACCCCCCCCCCCCCCCACCCCCCCCCCCCCCCACCCCCCCCCCCCCCCACCCCCCCCCCCCCCCACCCCCCCCCCCCCCCACCCCCCCCCCCCCCCACCCCCCCCCCCCCCCACCCCCCCCCCCCCCCACCCCCCCCCCCCCCCACCCCCCCCCCCCCCCACCCCCCCCCCCCCCCACCCCCCCCCCCCCCCACCCCCCCCCCCCCCCACCCCCCCCCCCCCCCACCCCCCCCCCCCCCCACCCCCCCCCCCCCCCACCCCCCCCCCCCCCCACCCCCCCCCCCCCCCACCCCCCCCCCCCCCCACCCCCCCCCCCCCCCACCCCCCCCCCCCCCCACCCCCCCCCCCCCCCACCCCCCCCCCCCCCCACCCCCCCCCCCCCCCACCCCCCCCCCCCCCCACCCCCCCCCCCCCCCACCCCCCCCCCCCCCCACCCCCCCCCCCCCCCACCCCCCCCCCCCCCCACCCCCCCCCCCCCCCACCCCCCCCCCCCCCCACCCCCCCCCCCCCCCACCCCCCCCCCCCCCCACCCCCCCCCCCCCCCACCCCCCCCCCCCCCCACCCCCCCCCCCCCCCACCCCCCCCCCCCCCCACCCCCCCCCCCCCCCACCCCCCCCCCCCCCCACCCCCCCCCCCCCCCACCCCCCCCCCCCCCCACCCCCCCCCCCCCCCACCCCCCCCCCCCCCCACCCCCCCCCCCCCCCACCCCCCCCCCCCCCCACCCCCCCCCCCCCCCACCCCCCCCCCCCCCCACCCCCCCCCCCCCCCACCCCCCCCCCCCCCCACCCCCCCCCCCCCCCACCCCCCCCCCCCCCCACCCCCCCCCCCCCCCACCCCCCCCCCCCCCCACCCCCCCCCCCCCCCACCCCCCCCCCCCCCCACCCCCCCCCCCCCCCACCCCCCCCCCCCCCCACCCCCCCCCCCCCCCACCCCCCCCCCCCCCCACCCCCCCCCCCCCCCACCCCCCCCCCCCCCCACCCCCCCCCCCCCCCACCCCCCCCCCCCCCCACCCCCCCCCCCCCCCACCCCCCCCCCCCCCCACCCCCCCCCCCCCCCACCCCCCCCCCCCCCCACCCCCCCCCCCCCCCACCCCCCCCCCCCCCCACCCCCCCCCCCCCCCACCCCCCCCCCCCCCCACCCCCCCCCCCCCCCACCCCCCCCCCCCCCCACCCCCCCCCCCCCCCACCCCCCCCCCCCCCCACCCCCCCCCCCCCCCACCCCCCCCCCCCCCCACCCCCCCCCCCCCCCACCCCCCCCCCCCCCCACCCCCCCCCCCCCCCACCCCCCCCCCCCCCCACCCCCCCCCCCCCCCACCCCCCCCCCCCCCCACCCCCCCCCCCCCCCACCCCCCCCCCCCCCCACCCCCCCCCCCCCCCACCCCCCCCCCCCCCCACCCCCCCCCCCCCCCACCCCCCCCCCCCCCCACCCCCCCCCCCCCCCACCCCCCCCCCCCCCCACCCCCCCCCCCCCCCACCCCCCCCCCCCCCCACCCCCCCCCCCCCCCACCCCCCCCCCCCCCCACCCCCCCCCCCCCCCACCCCCCCCCCCCCCCACCCCCCCCCCCCCCCACCCCCCCCCCCCCCCACCCCCCCCCCCCCCCACCCCCCCCCCCCCCCACCCCCCCCCCCCCCCACCCCCCCCCCCCCCCACCCCCCCCCCCCCCCACCCCCCCCCCCCCCCACCCCCCCCCCCCCCCACCCCCCCCCCCCCCCACCCCCCCCCCCCCCCACCCCCCCCCCCCCCCACCCCCCCCCCCCCCCACCCCCCCCCCCCCCCACCCCCCCCCCCCCCCACCCCCCCCCCCCCCCACCCCCCCCCCCCCCCACCCCCCCCCCCCCCCACCCCCCCCCCCCCCCACCCCCCCCCCCCCCCACCCCCCCCCCCCCCCACCCCCCCCCCCCCCCACCCCCCCCCCCCCCCACCCCCCCCCCCCCCCACCCCCCCCCCCCCCCACCCCCCCCCCCCCCCACCCCCCCCCCCCCCCACCCCCCCCCCCCCCCACCCCCCCCCCCCCCCACCCCCCCCCCCCCCCACCCCCCCCCCCCCCCACCCCCCCCCCCCCCCACCCCCCCCCCCCCCCACCCCCCCCCCCCCCCACCCCCCCCCCCCCCCACCCCCCCCCCCCCCCACCCCCCCCCCCCCCCACCCCCCCCCCCCCCCACCCCCCCCCCCCCCCACCCCCCCCCCCCCCCACCCCCCCCCCCCCCCACCCCCCCCCCCCCCCACCCCCCCCCCCCCCCACCCCCCCCCCCCCCCACCCCCCCCCCCCCCCACCCCCCCCCCCCCCCACCCCCCCCCCCCCCCACCCCCCCCCCCCCCCACCCCCCCCCCCCCCCACCCCCCCCCCCCCCCACCCCCCCCCCCCCCCACCCCCCCCCCCCCCCACCCCCCCCCCCCCCCACCCCCCCCCCCCCCCACCCCCCCCCCCCCCCACCCCCCCCCCCCCCCACCCCCCCCCCCCCCCACCCCCCCCCCCCCCCACCCCCCCCCCCCCCCACCCCCCCCCCCCCCCACCCCCCCCCCCCCCCACCCCCCCCCCCCCCCACCCCCCCCCCCCCCCACCCCCCCCCCCCCCCACCCCCCCCCCCCCCCACCCCCCCCCCCCCCCACCCCCCCCCCCCCCCACCCCCCCCCCCCCCCACCCCCCCCCCCCCCCACCCCCCCCCCCCCCCACCCCCCCCCCCCCCCACCCCCCCCCCCCCCCACCCCCCCCCCCCCCCACCCCCCCCCCCCCCCACCCCCCCCCCCCCCCACCCCCCCCCCCCCCCACCCCCCCCCCCCCCCACCCCCCCCCCCCCCCACCCCCCCCCCCCCCCACCCCCCCCCCCCCCCACCCCCCCCCCCCCCCACCCCCCCCCCCCCCCACCCCCCCCCCCCCCCACCCCCCCCCCCCCCCACCCCCCCCCCCCCCCACCCCCCCCCCCCCCCACCCCCCCCCCCCCCCACCCCCCCCCCCCCCCACCCCCCCCCCCCCCCACCCCCCCCCCCCCCCACCCCCCCCCCCCCCCACCCCCCCCCCCCCCCACCCCCCCCCCCCCCCACCCCCCCCCCCCCCCACCCCCCCCCCCCCCCACCCCCCCCCCCCCCCACCCCCCCCCCCCCCCACCCCCCCCCCCCCCCACCCCCCCCCCCCCCCACCCCCCCCCCCCCCCACCCCCCCCCCCCCCCACCCCCCCCCCCCCCCACCCCCCCCCCCCCCCACCCCCCCCCCCCCCCACCCCCCCCCCCCCCCACCCCCCCCCCCCCCCACCCCCCCCCCCCCCCACCCCCCCCCCCCCCCACCCCCCCCCCCCCCCACCCCCCCCCCCCCCCACCCCCCCCCCCCCCCACCCCCCCCCCCCCCCACCCCCCCCCCCCCCCACCCCCCCCCCCCCCCACCCCCCCCCCCCCCCACCCCCCCCCCCCCCCACCCCCCCCCCCCCCCACCCCCCCCCCCCCCCACCCCCCCCCCCCCCCACCCCCCCCCCCCCCCACCCCCCCCCCCCCCCACCCCCCCCCCCCCCCACCCCCCCCCCCCCCCACCCCCCCCCCCCCCCACCCCCCCCCCCCCCCACCCCCCCCCCCCCCCACCCCCCCCCCCCCCCACCCCCCCCCCCCCCCACCCCCCCCCCCCCCCACCCCCCCCCCCCCCCACCCCCCCCCCCCCCCACCCCCCCCCCCCCCCACCCCCCCCCCCCCCCACCCCCCCCCCCCCCCACCCCCCCCCCCCCCCACCCCCCCCCCCCCCCACCCCCCCCCCCCCCCACCCCCCCCCCCCCCCACCCCCCCCCCCCCCCACCCCCCCCCCCCCCCACCCCCCCCCCCCCCCACCCCCCCCCCCCCCCACCCCCCCCCCCCCCCACCCCCCCCCCCCCCCACCCCCCCCCCCCCCCACCCCCCCCCCCCCCCACCCCCCCCCCCCCCCACCCCCCCCCCCCCCCACCCCCCCCCCCCCCCACCCCCCCCCCCCCCCACCCCCCCCCCCCCCCACCCCCCCCCCCCCCCACCCCCCCCCCCCCCCACCCCCCCCCCCCCCCACCCCCCCCCCCCCCCACCCCCCCCCCCCCCCACCCCCCCCCCCCCCCACCCCCCCCCCCCCCCACCCCCCCCCCCCCCCACCCCCCCCCCCCCCCACCCCCCCCCCCCCCCACCCCCCCCCCCCCCCACCCCCCCCCCCCCCCACCCCCCCCCCCCCCCACCCCCCCCCCCCCCCACCCCCCCCCCCCCCCACCCCCCCCCCCCCCCACCCCCCCCCCCCCCCACCCCCCCCCCCCCCCACCCCCCCCCCCCCCCACCCCCCCCCCCCCCCACCCCCCCCCCCCCCCACCCCCCCCCCCCCCCACCCCCCCCCCCCCCCACCCCCCCCCCCCCCCACCCCCCCCCCCCCCCACCCCCCCCCCCCCCCACCCCCCCCCCCCCCCACCCCCCCCCCCCCCCACCCCCCCCCCCCCCCACCCCCCCCCCCCCCCACCCCCCCCCCCCCCCACCCCCCCCCCCCCCCACCCCCCCCCCCCCCCACCCCCCCCCCCCCCCACCCCCCCCCCCCCCCACCCCCCCCCCCCCCCACCCCCCCCCCCCCCCACCCCCCCCCCCCCCCACCCCCCCCCCCCCCCACCCCCCCCCCCCCCCACCCCCCCCCCCCCCCACCCCCCCCCCCCCCCACCCCCCCCCCCCCCCACCCCCCCCCCCCCCCACCCCCCCCCCCCCCCACCCCCCCCCCCCCCCACCCCCCCCCCCCCCCACCCCCCCCCCCCCCCACCCCCCCCCCCCCCCACCCCCCCCCCCCCCCACCCCCCCCCCCCCCCACCCCCCCCCCCCCCCACCCCCCCCCCCCCCCACCCCCCCCCCCCCCCACCCCCCCCCCCCCCCACCCCCCCCCCCCCCCACCCCCCCCCCCCCCCACCCCCCCCCCCCCCCACCCCCCCCCCCCCCCACCCCCCCCCCCCCCCACCCCCCCCCCCCCCCACCCCCCCCCCCCCCCACCCCCCCCCCCCCCCACCCCCCCCCCCCCCCACCCCCCCCCCCCCCCACCCCCCCCCCCCCCCACCCCCCCCCCCCCCCACCCCCCCCCCCCCCCACCCCCCCCCCCCCCCACCCCCCCCCCCCCCCACCCCCCCCCCCCCCCACCCCCCCCCCCCCCCACCCCCCCCCCCCCCCACCCCCCCCCCCCCCCACCCCCCCCCCCCCCCACCCCCCCCCCCCCCCACCCCCCCCCCCCCCCACCCCCCCCCCCCCCCACCCCCCCCCCCCCCCACCCCCCCCCCCCCCCACCCCCCCCCCCCCCCACCCCCCCCCCCCCCCACCCCCCCCCCCCCCCACCCCCCCCCCCCCCCACCCCCCCCCCCCCCCACCCCCCCCCCCCCCCACCCCCCCCCCCCCCCACCCCCCCCCCCCCCCACCCCCCCCCCCCCCCACCCCCCCCCCCCCCCACCCCCCCCCCCCCCCACCCCCCCCCCCCCCCACCCCCCCCCCCCCCCACCCCCCCCCCCCCCCACCCCCCCCCCCCCCCACCCCCCCCCCCCCCCACCCCCCCCCCCCCCCACCCCCCCCCCCCCCCACCCCCCCCCCCCCCCACCCCCCCCCCCCCCCACCCCCCCCCCCCCCCACCCCCCCCCCCCCCCACCCCCCCCCCCCCCCACCCCCCCCCCCCCCCACCCCCCCCCCCCCCCACCCCCCCCCCCCCCCACCCCCCCCCCCCCCCACCCCCCCCCCCCCCCACCCCCCCCCCCCCCCACCCCCCCCCCCCCCCACCCCCCCCCCCCCCCACCCCCCCCCCCCCCCACCCCCCCCCCCCCCCACCCCCCCCCCCCCCCACCCCCCCCCCCCCCCACCCCCCCCCCCCCCCACCCCCCCCCCCCCCCACCCCCCCCCCCCCCCACCCCCCCCCCCCCCCACCCCCCCCCCCCCCCACCCCCCCCCCCCCCCACCCCCCCCCCCCCCCACCCCCCCCCCCCCCCACCCCCCCCCCCCCCCACCCCCCCCCCCCCCCACCCCCCCCCCCCCCCACCCCCCCCCCCCCCCACCCCCCCCCCCCCCCACCCCCCCCCCCCCCCACCCCCCCCCCCCCCCACCCCCCCCCCCCCCCACCCCCCCCCCCCCCCACCCCCCCCCCCCCCCACCCCCCCCCCCCCCCACCCCCCCCCCCCCCCACCCCCCCCCCCCCCCACCCCCCCCCCCCCCCACCCCCCCCCCCCCCCACCCCCCCCCCCCCCCACCCCCCCCCCCCCCCACCCCCCCCCCCCCCCACCCCCCCCCCCCCCCACCCCCCCCCCCCCCCACCCCCCCCCCCCCCCACCCCCCCCCCCCCCCACCCCCCCCCCCCCCCACCCCCCCCCCCCCCCACCCCCCCCCCCCCCCACCCCCCCCCCCCCCCACCCCCCCCCCCCCCCACCCCCCCCCCCCCCCACCCCCCCCCCCCCCCACCCCCCCCCCCCCCCACCCCCCCCCCCCCCCACCCCCCCCCCCCCCCACCCCCCCCCCCCCCCACCCCCCCCCCCCCCCACCCCCCCCCCCCCCCACCCCCCCCCCCCCCCACCCCCCCCCCCCCCCACCCCCCCCCCCCCCCACCCCCCCCCCCCCCCACCCCCCCCCCCCCCCACCCCCCCCCCCCCCCACCCCCCCCCCCCCCCACCCCCCCCCCCCCCCACCCCCCCCCCCCCCCACCCCCCCCCCCCCCCACCCCCCCCCCCCCCCACCCCCCCCCCCCCCCACCCCCCCCCCCCCCCACCCCCCCCCCCCCCCACCCCCCCCCCCCCCCACCCCCCCCCCCCCCCACCCCCCCCCCCCCCCACCCCCCCCCCCCCCCACCCCCCCCCCCCCCCACCCCCCCCCCCCCCCACCCCCCCCCCCCCCCACCCCCCCCCCCCCCCACCCCCCCCCCCCCCCACCCCCCCCCCCCCCCACCCCCCCCCCCCCCCACCCCCCCCCCCCCCCACCCCCCCCCCCCCCCACCCCCCCCCCCCCCCACCCCCCCCCCCCCCCACCCCCCCCCCCCCCCACCCCCCCCCCCCCCCACCCCCCCCCCCCCCCACCCCCCCCCCCCCCCACCCCCCCCCCCCCCCACCCCCCCCCCCCCCCACCCCCCCCCCCCCCCACCCCCCCCCCCCCCCACCCCCCCCCCCCCCCACCCCCCCCCCCCCCCACCCCCCCCCCCCCCCACCCCCCCCCCCCCCCACCCCCCCCCCCCCCCACCCCCCCCCCCCCCCACCCCCCCCCCCCCCCACCCCCCCCCCCCCCCACCCCCCCCCCCCCCCACCCCCCCCCCCCCCCACCCCCCCCCCCCCCCACCCCCCCCCCCCCCCACCCCCCCCCCCCCCCACCCCCCCCCCCCCCCACCCCCCCCCCCCCCCACCCCCCCCCCCCCCCACCCCCCCCCCCCCCCACCCCCCCCCCCCCCCACCCCCCCCCCCCCCCACCCCCCCCCCCCCCCACCCCCCCCCCCCCCCACCCCCCCCCCCCCCCACCCCCCCCCCCCCCCACCCCCCCCCCCCCCCACCCCCCCCCCCCCCCACCCCCCCCCCCCCCCACCCCCCCCCCCCCCCACCCCCCCCCCCCCCCACCCCCCCCCCCCCCCACCCCCCCCCCCCCCCACCCCCCCCCCCCCCCACCCCCCCCCCCCCCCACCCCCCCCCCCCCCCACCCCCCCCCCCCCCCACCCCCCCCCCCCCCCACCCCCCCCCCCCCCCACCCCCCCCCCCCCCCACCCCCCCCCCCCCCCACCCCCCCCCCCCCCCACCCCCCCCCCCCCCCACCCCCCCCCCCCCCCACCCCCCCCCCCCCCCACCCCCCCCCCCCCCCACCCCCCCCCCCCCCCACCCCCCCCCCCCCCCACCCCCCCCCCCCCCCACCCCCCCCCCCCCCCACCCCCCCCCCCCCCCACCCCCCCCCCCCCCCACCCCCCCCCCCCCCCACCCCCCCCCCCCCCCACCCCCCCCCCCCCCCACCCCCCCCCCCCCCCACCCCCCCCCCCCCCCACCCCCCCCCCCCCCCACCCCCCCCCCCCCCCACCCCCCCCCCCCCCCACCCCCCCCCCCCCCCACCCCCCCCCCCCCCCACCCCCCCCCCCCCCCACCCCCCCCCCCCCCCACCCCCCCCCCCCCCCACCCCCCCCCCCCCCCACCCCCCCCCCCCCCCACCCCCCCCCCCCCCCACCCCCCCCCCCCCCCACCCCCCCCCCCCCCCACCCCCCCCCCCCCCCACCCCCCCCCCCCCCCACCCCCCCCCCCCCCCACCCCCCCCCCCCCCCACCCCCCCCCCCCCCCACCCCCCCCCCCCCCCACCCCCCCCCCCCCCCACCCCCCCCCCCCCCCACCCCCCCCCCCCCCCACCCCCCCCCCCCCCCACCCCCCCCCCCCCCCACCCCCCCCCCCCCCCACCCCCCCCCCCCCCCACCCCCCCCCCCCCCCACCCCCCCCCCCCCCCACCCCCCCCCCCCCCCACCCCCCCCCCCCCCCACCCCCCCCCCCCCCCACCCCCCCCCCCCCCCACCCCCCCCCCCCCCCACCCCCCCCCCCCCCCACCCCCCCCCCCCCCCACCCCCCCCCCCCCCCACCCCCCCCCCCCCCCACCCCCCCCCCCCCCCACCCCCCCCCCCCCCCACCCCCCCCCCCCCCCACCCCCCCCCCCCCCCACCCCCCCCCCCCCCCACCCCCCCCCCCCCCCACCCCCCCCCCCCCCCACCCCCCCCCCCCCCCACCCCCCCCCCCCCCCACCCCCCCCCCCCCCCACCCCCCCCCCCCCCCACCCCCCCCCCCCCCCACCCCCCCCCCCCCCCACCCCCCCCCCCCCCCACCCCCCCCCCCCCCCACCCCCCCCCCCCCCCACCCCCCCCCCCCCCCACCCCCCCCCCCCCCCACCCCCCCCCCCCCCCACCCCCCCCCCCCCCCACCCCCCCCCCCCCCCACCCCCCCCCCCCCCCACCCCCCCCCCCCCCCACCCCCCCCCCCCCCCACCCCCCCCCCCCCCCACCCCCCCCCCCCCCCACCCCCCCCCCCCCCCACCCCCCCCCCCCCCCACCCCCCCCCCCCCCCACCCCCCCCCCCCCCCACCCCCCCCCCCCCCCACCCCCCCCCCCCCCCACCCCCCCCCCCCCCCACCCCCCCCCCCCCCCACCCCCCCCCCCCCCCACCCCCCCCCCCCCCCACCCCCCCCCCCCCCCACCCCCCCCCCCCCCCACCCCCCCCCCCCCCCACCCCCCCCCCCCCCCACCCCCCCCCCCCCCCACCCCCCCCCCCCCCCACCCCCCCCCCCCCCCACCCCCCCCCCCCCCCACCCCCCCCCCCCCCCACCCCCCCCCCCCCCCACCCCCCCCCCCCCCCACCCCCCCCCCCCCCCACCCCCCCCCCCCCCCACCCCCCCCCCCCCCCACCCCCCCCCCCCCCCACCCCCCCCCCCCCCCACCCCCCCCCCCCCCCACCCCCCCCCCCCCCCACCCCCCCCCCCCCCCACCCCCCCCCCCCCCCACCCCCCCCCCCCCCCACCCCCCCCCCCCCCCACCCCCCCCCCCCCCCACCCCCCCCCCCCCCCACCCCCCCCCCCCCCCACCCCCCCCCCCCCCCACCCCCCCCCCCCCCCACCCCCCCCCCCCCCCACCCCCCCCCCCCCCCACCCCCCCCCCCCCCCACCCCCCCCCCCCCCCACCCCCCCCCCCCCCCACCCCCCCCCCCCCCCACCCCCCCCCCCCCCCACCCCCCCCCCCCCCCACCCCCCCCCCCCCCCACCCCCCCCCCCCCCCACCCCCCCCCCCCCCCACCCCCCCCCCCCCCCACCCCCCCCCCCCCCCACCCCCCCCCCCCCCCACCCCCCCCCCCCCCCACCCCCCCCCCCCCCCACCCCCCCCCCCCCCCACCCCCCCCCCCCCCCACCCCCCCCCCCCCCCACCCCCCCCCCCCCCCACCCCCCCCCCCCCCCACCCCCCCCCCCCCCCACCCCCCCCCCCCCCCACCCCCCCCCCCCCCCACCCCCCCCCCCCCCCACCCCCCCCCCCCCCCACCCCCCCCCCCCCCCACCCCCCCCCCCCCCCACCCCCCCCCCCCCCCACCCCCCCCCCCCCCCACCCCCCCCCCCCCCCACCCCCCCCCCCCCCCACCCCCCCCCCCCCCCACCCCCCCCCCCCCCCACCCCCCCCCCCCCCCACCCCCCCCCCCCCCCACCCCCCCCCCCCCCCACCCCCCCCCCCCCCCACCCCCCCCCCCCCCCACCCCCCCCCCCCCCCACCCCCCCCCCCCCCCACCCCCCCCCCCCCCCACCCCCCCCCCCCCCCACCCCCCCCCCCCCCCACCCCCCCCCCCCCCCACCCCCCCCCCCCCCCACCCCCCCCCCCCCCCACCCCCCCCCCCCCCCACCCCCCCCCCCCCCCACCCCCCCCCCCCCCCACCCCCCCCCCCCCCCACCCCCCCCCCCCCCCACCCCCCCCCCCCCCCACCCCCCCCCCCCCCCACCCCCCCCCCCCCCCACCCCCCCCCCCCCCCACCCCCCCCCCCCCCCACCCCCCCCCCCCCCCACCCCCCCCCCCCCCCACCCCCCCCCCCCCCCACCCCCCCCCCCCCCCACCCCCCCCCCCCCCCACCCCCCCCCCCCCCCACCCCCCCCCCCCCCCACCCCCCCCCCCCCCCACCCCCCCCCCCCCCCACCCCCCCCCCCCCCCACCCCCCCCCCCCCCCACCCCCCCCCCCCCCCACCCCCCCCCCCCCCCACCCCCCCCCCCCCCCACCCCCCCCCCCCCCCACCCCCCCCCCCCCCCACCCCCCCCCCCCCCCACCCCCCCCCCCCCCCACCCCCCCCCCCCCCCACCCCCCCCCCCCCCCACCCCCCCCCCCCCCCACCCCCCCCCCCCCCCACCCCCCCCCCCCCCCACCCCCCCCCCCCCCCACCCCCCCCCCCCCCCACCCCCCCCCCCCCCCACCCCCCCCCCCCCCCACCCCCCCCCCCCCCCACCCCCCCCCCCCCCCACCCCCCCCCCCCCCCACCCCCCCCCCCCCCCACCCCCCCCCCCCCCCACCCCCCCCCCCCCCCACCCCCCCCCCCCCCCACCCCCCCCCCCCCCCACCCCCCCCCCCCCCCACCCCCCCCCCCCCCCACCCCCCCCCCCCCCCACCCCCCCCCCCCCCCACCCCCCCCCCCCCCCACCCCCCCCCCCCCCCACCCCCCCCCCCCCCCACCCCCCCCCCCCCCCACCCCCCCCCCCCCCCACCCCCCCCCCCCCCCACCCCCCCCCCCCCCCACCCCCCCCCCCCCCCACCCCCCCCCCCCCCCACCCCCCCCCCCCCCCACCCCCCCCCCCCCCCACCCCCCCCCCCCCCCACCCCCCCCCCCCCCCACCCCCCCCCCCCCCCACCCCCCCCCCCCCCCACCCCCCCCCCCCCCCACCCCCCCCCCCCCCCACCCCCCCCCCCCCCCACCCCCCCCCCCCCCCACCCCCCCCCCCCCCCACCCCCCCCCCCCCCCACCCCCCCCCCCCCCCACCCCCCCCCCCCCCCACCCCCCCCCCCCCCCACCCCCCCCCCCCCCCACCCCCCCCCCCCCCCACCCCCCCCCCCCCCCACCCCCCCCCCCCCCCACCCCCCCCCCCCCCCACCCCCCCCCCCCCCCACCCCCCCCCCCCCCCACCCCCCCCCCCCCCCACCCCCCCCCCCCCCCACCCCCCCCCCCCCCCACCCCCCCCCCCCCCCACCCCCCCCCCCCCCCACCCCCCCCCCCCCCCACCCCCCCCCCCCCCCACCCCCCCCCCCCCCCACCCCCCCCCCCCCCCACCCCCCCCCCCCCCCACCCCCCCCCCCCCCCACCCCCCCCCCCCCCCACCCCCCCCCCCCCCCACCCCCCCCCCCCCCCACCCCCCCCCCCCCCCACCCCCCCCCCCCCCCACCCCCCCCCCCCCCCACCCCCCCCCCCCCCCACCCCCCCCCCCCCCCACCCCCCCCCCCCCCCACCCCCCCCCCCCCCCACCCCCCCCCCCCCCCACCCCCCCCCCCCCCCACCCCCCCCCCCCCCCACCCCCCCCCCCCCCCACCCCCCCCCCCCCCCACCCCCCCCCCCCCCCACCCCCCCCCCCCCCCACCCCCCCCCCCCCCCACCCCCCCCCCCCCCCACCCCCCCCCCCCCCCACCCCCCCCCCCCCCCACCCCCCCCCCCCCCCACCCCCCCCCCCCCCCACCCCCCCCCCCCCCCACCCCCCCCCCCCCCCACCCCCCCCCCCCCCCACCCCCCCCCCCCCCCACCCCCCCCCCCCCCCACCCCCCCCCCCCCCCACCCCCCCCCCCCCCCACCCCCCCCCCCCCCCACCCCCCCCCCCCCCCACCCCCCCCCCCCCCCACCCCCCCCCCCCCCCACCCCCCCCCCCCCCCACCCCCCCCCCCCCCCACCCCCCCCCCCCCCCACCCCCCCCCCCCCCCACCCCCCCCCCCCCCCACCCCCCCCCCCCCCCACCCCCCCCCCCCCCCACCCCCCCCCCCCCCCACCCCCCCCCCCCCCCACCCCCCCCCCCCCCCACCCCCCCCCCCCCCCACCCCCCCCCCCCCCCACCCCCCCCCCCCCCCACCCCCCCCCCCCCCCACCCCCCCCCCCCCCCACCCCCCCCCCCCCCCACCCCCCCCCCCCCCCACCCCCCCCCCCCCCCACCCCCCCCCCCCCCCACCCCCCCCCCCCCCCACCCCCCCCCCCCCCCACCCCCCCCCCCCCCCACCCCCCCCCCCCCCCACCCCCCCCCCCCCCCACCCCCCCCCCCCCCCACCCCCCCCCCCCCCCACCCCCCCCCCCCCCCACCCCCCCCCCCCCCCACCCCCCCCCCCCCCCACCCCCCCCCCCCCCCACCCCCCCCCCCCCCCACCCCCCCCCCCCCCCACCCCCCCCCCCCCCCACCCCCCCCCCCCCCCACCCCCCCCCCCCCCCACCCCCCCCCCCCCCCACCCCCCCCCCCCCCCACCCCCCCCCCCCCCCACCCCCCCCCCCCCCCACCCCCCCCCCCCCCCACCCCCCCCCCCCCCCACCCCCCCCCCCCCCCACCCCCCCCCCCCCCCACCCCCCCCCCCCCCCACCCCCCCCCCCCCCCACCCCCCCCCCCCCCCACCCCCCCCCCCCCCCACCCCCCCCCCCCCCCACCCCCCCCCCCCCCCACCCCCCCCCCCCCCCACCCCCCCCCCCCCCCACCCCCCCCCCCCCCCACCCCCCCCCCCCCCCACCCCCCCCCCCCCCCACCCCCCCCCCCCCCCACCCCCCCCCCCCCCCACCCCCCCCCCCCCCCACCCCCCCCCCCCCCCACCCCCCCCCCCCCCCACCCCCCCCCCCCCCCACCCCCCCCCCCCCCCACCCCCCCCCCCCCCCACCCCCCCCCCCCCCCACCCCCCCCCCCCCCCACCCCCCCCCCCCCCCACCCCCCCCCCCCCCCACCCCCCCCCCCCCCCACCCCCCCCCCCCCCCACCCCCCCCCCCCCCCACCCCCCCCCCCCCCCACCCCCCCCCCCCCCCACCCCCCCCCCCCCCCACCCCCCCCCCCCCCCACCCCCCCCCCCCCCCACCCCCCCCCCCCCCCACCCCCCCCCCCCCCCACCCCCCCCCCCCCCCACCCCCCCCCCCCCCCACCCCCCCCCCCCCCCACCCCCCCCCCCCCCCACCCCCCCCCCCCCCCACCCCCCCCCCCCCCCACCCCCCCCCCCCCCCACCCCCCCCCCCCCCCACCCCCCCCCCCCCCCACCCCCCCCCCCCCCCACCCCCCCCCCCCCCCACCCCCCCCCCCCCCCACCCCCCCCCCCCCCCACCCCCCCCCCCCCCCACCCCCCCCCCCCCCCACCCCCCCCCCCCCCCACCCCCCCCCCCCCCCACCCCCCCCCCCCCCCACCCCCCCCCCCCCCCACCCCCCCCCCCCCCCACCCCCCCCCCCCCCCACCCCCCCCCCCCCCCACCCCCCCCCCCCCCCACCCCCCCCCCCCCCCACCCCCCCCCCCCCCCACCCCCCCCCCCCCCCACCCCCCCCCCCCCCCACCCCCCCCCCCCCCCACCCCCCCCCCCCCCCACCCCCCCCCCCCCCCACCCCCCCCCCCCCCCACCCCCCCCCCCCCCCACCCCCCCCCCCCCCCACCCCCCCCCCCCCCCACCCCCCCCCCCCCCCACCCCCCCCCCCCCCCACCCCCCCCCCCCCCCACCCCCCCCCCCCCCCACCCCCCCCCCCCCCCACCCCCCCCCCCCCCCACCCCCCCCCCCCCCCACCCCCCCCCCCCCCCACCCCCCCCCCCCCCCACCCCCCCCCCCCCCCACCCCCCCCCCCCCCCACCCCCCCCCCCCCCCACCCCCCCCCCCCCCCACCCCCCCCCCCCCCCACCCCCCCCCCCCCCCACCCCCCCCCCCCCCCACCCCCCCCCCCCCCCACCCCCCCCCCCCCCCACCCCCCCCCCCCCCCACCCCCCCCCCCCCCCACCCCCCCCCCCCCCCACCCCCCCCCCCCCCCACCCCCCCCCCCCCCCACCCCCCCCCCCCCCCACCCCCCCCCCCCCCCACCCCCCCCCCCCCCCACCCCCCCCCCCCCCCACCCCCCCCCCCCCCCACCCCCCCCCCCCCCCACCCCCCCCCCCCCCCACCCCCCCCCCCCCCCACCCCCCCCCCCCCCCACCCCCCCCCCCCCCCACCCCCCCCCCCCCCCACCCCCCCCCCCCCCCACCCCCCCCCCCCCCCACCCCCCCCCCCCCCCACCCCCCCCCCCCCCCACCCCCCCCCCCCCCCACCCCCCCCCCCCCCCACCCCCCCCCCCCCCCACCCCCCCCCCCCCCCACCCCCCCCCCCCCCCACCCCCCCCCCCCCCCACCCCCCCCCCCCCCCACCCCCCCCCCCCCCCACCCCCCCCCCCCCCCACCCCCCCCCCCCCCCACCCCCCCCCCCCCCCACCCCCCCCCCCCCCCACCCCCCCCCCCCCCCACCCCCCCCCCCCCCCACCCCCCCCCCCCCCCACCCCCCCCCCCCCCCACCCCCCCCCCCCCCCACCCCCCCCCCCCCCCACCCCCCCCCCCCCCCACCCCCCCCCCCCCCCACCCCCCCCCCCCCCCACCCCCCCCCCCCCCCACCCCCCCCCCCCCCCACCCCCCCCCCCCCCCACCCCCCCCCCCCCCCACCCCCCCCCCCCCCCACCCCCCCCCCCCCCCACCCCCCCCCCCCCCCACCCCCCCCCCCCCCCACCCCCCCCCCCCCCCACCCCCCCCCCCCCCCACCCCCCCCCCCCCCCACCCCCCCCCCCCCCCACCCCCCCCCCCCCCCACCCCCCCCCCCCCCCACCCCCCCCCCCCCCCACCCCCCCCCCCCCCCACCCCCCCCCCCCCCCACCCCCCCCCCCCCCCACCCCCCCCCCCCCCCACCCCCCCCCCCCCCCACCCCCCCCCCCCCCCACCCCCCCCCCCCCCCACCCCCCCCCCCCCCCACCCCCCCCCCCCCCCACCCCCCCCCCCCCCCACCCCCCCCCCCCCCCACCCCCCCCCCCCCCCACCCCCCCCCCCCCCCACCCCCCCCCCCCCCCACCCCCCCCCCCCCCCACCCCCCCCCCCCCCCACCCCCCCCCCCCCCCACCCCCCCCCCCCCCCACCCCCCCCCCCCCCCACCCCCCCCCCCCCCCACCCCCCCCCCCCCCCACCCCCCCCCCCCCCCACCCCCCCCCCCCCCCACCCCCCCCCCCCCCCACCCCCCCCCCCCCCCACCCCCCCCCCCCCCCACCCCCCCCCCCCCCCACCCCCCCCCCCCCCCACCCCCCCCCCCCCCCACCCCCCCCCCCCCCCACCCCCCCCCCCCCCCACCCCCCCCCCCCCCCACCCCCCCCCCCCCCCACCCCCCCCCCCCCCCACCCCCCCCCCCCCCCACCCCCCCCCCCCCCCACCCCCCCCCCCCCCCACCCCCCCCCCCCCCCACCCCCCCCCCCCCCCACCCCCCCCCCCCCCCACCCCCCCCCCCCCCCACCCCCCCCCCCCCCCACCCCCCCCCCCCCCCACCCCCCCCCCCCCCCACCCCCCCCCCCCCCCACCCCCCCCCCCCCCCACCCCCCCCCCCCCCCACCCCCCCCCCCCCCCACCCCCCCCCCCCCCCACCCCCCCCCCCCCCCACCCCCCCCCCCCCCCACCCCCCCCCCCCCCCACCCCCCCCCCCCCCCACCCCCCCCCCCCCCCACCCCCCCCCCCCCCCACCCCCCCCCCCCCCCACCCCCCCCCCCCCCCACCCCCCCCCCCCCCCACCCCCCCCCCCCCCCACCCCCCCCCCCCCCCACCCCCCCCCCCCCCCACCCCCCCCCCCCCCCACCCCCCCCCCCCCCCACCCCCCCCCCCCCCCACCCCCCCCCCCCCCCACCCCCCCCCCCCCCCACCCCCCCCCCCCCCCACCCCCCCCCCCCCCCACCCCCCCCCCCCCCCACCCCCCCCCCCCCCCACCCCCCCCCCCCCCCACCCCCCCCCCCCCCCACCCCCCCCCCCCCCCACCCCCCCCCCCCCCCACCCCCCCCCCCCCCCACCCCCCCCCCCCCCCACCCCCCCCCCCCCCCACCCCCCCCCCCCCCCACCCCCCCCCCCCCCCACCCCCCCCCCCCCCCACCCCCCCCCCCCCCCACCCCCCCCCCCCCCCACCCCCCCCCCCCCCCACCCCCCCCCCCCCCCACCCCCCCCCCCCCCCACCCCCCCCCCCCCCCACCCCCCCCCCCCCCCACCCCCCCCCCCCCCCACCCCCCCCCCCCCCCACCCCCCCCCCCCCCCACCCCCCCCCCCCCCCACCCCCCCCCCCCCCCACCCCCCCCCCCCCCCACCCCCCCCCCCCCCCACCCCCCCCCCCCCCCACCCCCCCCCCCCCCCACCCCCCCCCCCCCCCACCCCCCCCCCCCCCCACCCCCCCCCCCCCCCACCCCCCCCCCCCCCCACCCCCCCCCCCCCCCACCCCCCCCCCCCCCCACCCCCCCCCCCCCCCACCCCCCCCCCCCCCCACCCCCCCCCCCCCCCACCCCCCCCCCCCCCCACCCCCCCCCCCCCCCACCCCCCCCCCCCCCCACCCCCCCCCCCCCCCACCCCCCCCCCCCCCCACCCCCCCCCCCCCCCACCCCCCCCCCCCCCCACCCCCCCCCCCCCCCACCCCCCCCCCCCCCCACCCCCCCCCCCCCCCACCCCCCCCCCCCCCCACCCCCCCCCCCCCCCACCCCCCCCCCCCCCCACCCCCCCCCCCCCCCACCCCCCCCCCCCCCCACCCCCCCCCCCCCCCACCCCCCCCCCCCCCCACCCCCCCCCCCCCCCACCCCCCCCCCCCCCCACCCCCCCCCCCCCCCACCCCCCCCCCCCCCCACCCCCCCCCCCCCCCACCCCCCCCCCCCCCCACCCCCCCCCCCCCCCACCCCCCCCCCCCCCCACCCCCCCCCCCCCCCACCCCCCCCCCCCCCCACCCCCCCCCCCCCCCACCCCCCCCCCCCCCCACCCCCCCCCCCCCCCACCCCCCCCCCCCCCCACCCCCCCCCCCCCCCACCCCCCCCCCCCCCCACCCCCCCCCCCCCCCACCCCCCCCCCCCCCCACCCCCCCCCCCCCCCACCCCCCCCCCCCCCCACCCCCCCCCCCCCCCACCCCCCCCCCCCCCCACCCCCCCCCCCCCCCACCCCCCCCCCCCCCCACCCCCCCCCCCCCCCACCCCCCCCCCCCCCCACCCCCCCCCCCCCCCACCCCCCCCCCCCCCCACCCCCCCCCCCCCCCACCCCCCCCCCCCCCCACCCCCCCCCCCCCCCACCCCCCCCCCCCCCCACCCCCCCCCCCCCCCACCCCCCCCCCCCCCCACCCCCCCCCCCCCCCACCCCCCCCCCCCCCCACCCCCCCCCCCCCCCACCCCCCCCCCCCCCCACCCCCCCCCCCCCCCACCCCCCCCCCCCCCCACCCCCCCCCCCCCCCACCCCCCCCCCCCCCCACCCCCCCCCCCCCCCACCCCCCCCCCCCCCCACCCCCCCCCCCCCCCACCCCCCCCCCCCCCCACCCCCCCCCCCCCCCACCCCCCCCCCCCCCCACCCCCCCCCCCCCCCACCCCCCCCCCCCCCCACCCCCCCCCCCCCCCACCCCCCCCCCCCCCCACCCCCCCCCCCCCCCACCCCCCCCCCCCCCCACCCCCCCCCCCCCCCACCCCCCCCCCCCCCCACCCCCCCCCCCC
Source organism: Sphaerodactylus townsendi (assembly GCF_021028975.2). Classification (NCBI taxonomy): domain Eukaryota; kingdom Metazoa; phylum Chordata; class Lepidosauria; order Squamata; family Sphaerodactylidae; genus Sphaerodactylus; species Sphaerodactylus townsendi. The sequence continues at coordinate 48,184,499 of NC_059438.1, read as the reverse complement.
CCCACCCCCCCCCCCCCCCACCCCCCCCCCCCCCCACCCCCCCCCCCCCCCACCCCCCCCCCCCCCCACCCCCCCCCCCCCCCACCCCCCCCCCCCCCCACCCCCCCCCCCCCCCACCCCCCCCCCCCCCCACCCCCCCCCCCCCCCACCCCCCCCCCCCCCCACCCCCCCCCCCCCCCACCCCCCCCCCCCCCCACCCCCCCCCCCCCCCACCCCCCCCCCCCCCCACCCCCCCCCCCCCCCACCCCCCCCCCCCCCCACCCCCCCCCCCCCCCACCCCCCCCCCCCCCCACCCCCCCCCCCCCCCACCCCCCCCCCCCCCCACCCCCCCCCCCCCCCACCCCCCCCCCCCCCCACCCCCCCCCCCCCCCACCCCCCCCCCCCCCCACCCCCCCCCCCCCCCACCCCCCCCCCCCCCCACCCCCCCCCCCCCCCACCCCCCCCCCCCCCCACCCCCCCCCCCCCCCACCCCCCCCCCCCCCCACCCCCCCCCCCCCCCACCCCCCCCCCCCCCCACCCCCCCCCCCCCCCACCCCCCCCCCCCCCCACCCCCCCCCCCCCCCACCCCCCCCCCCCCCCACCCCCCCCCCCCCCCACCCCCCCCCCCCCCCACCCCCCCCCCCCCCCACCCCCCCCCCCCCCCACCCCCCCCCCCCCCCACCCCCCCCCCCCCCCACCCCCCCCCCCCCCCACCCCCCCCCCCCCCCACCCCCCCCCCCCCCCACCCCCCCCCCCCCCCACCCCCCCCCCCCCCCACCCCCCCCCCCCCCCACCCCCCCCCCCCCCCACCCCCCCCCCCCCCCACCCCCCCCCCCCCCCACCCCCCCCCCCCCCCACCCCCCCCCCCCCCCACCCCCCCCCCCCCCCACCCCCCCCCCCCCCCACCCCCCCCCCCCCCCACCCCCCCCCCCCCCCACCCCCCCCCCCCCCCACCCCCCCCCCCCCCCACCCCCCCCCCCCCCCACCCCCCCCCCCCCCCACCCCCCCCCCCCCCCACCCCCCCCCCCCCCCACCCCCCCCCCCCCCCACCCCCCCCCCCCCCCACCCCCCCCCCCCCCCACCCCCCCCCCCCCCCACCCCCCCCCCCCCCCACCCCCCCCCCCCCCCACCCCCCCCCCCCCCCACCCCCCCCCCCCCCCACCCCCCCCCCCCCCCACCCCCCCCCCCCCCCACCCCCCCCCCCCCCCACCCCCCCCCCCCCCCACCCCCCCCCCCCCCCACCCCCCCCCCCCCCCACCCCCCCCCCCCCCCACCCCCCCCCCCCCCCACCCCCCCCCCCCCCCACCCCCCCCCCCCCCCACCCCCCCCCCCCCCCACCCCCCCCCCCCCCCACCCCCCCCCCCCCCCACCCCCCCCCCCCCCCACCCCCCCCCCCCCCCACCCCCCCCCCCCCCCACCCCCCCCCCCCCCCACCCCCCCCCCCCCCCACCCCCCCCCCCCCCCACCCCCCCCCCCCCCCACCCCCCCCCCCCCCCACCCCCCCCCCCCCCCACCCCCCCCCCCCCCCACCCCCCCCCCCCCCCACCCCCCCCCCCCCCCACCCCCCCCCCCCCCCACCCCCCCCCCCCCCCACCCCCCCCCCCCCCCACCCCCCCCCCCCCCCACCCCCCCCCCCCCCCACCCCCCCCCCCCCCCACCCCCCCCCCCCCCCACCCCCCCCCCCCCCCACCCCCCCCCCCCCCCACCCCCCCCCCCCCCCACCCCCCCCCCCCCCCACCCCCCCCCCCCCCCACCCCCCCCCCCCCCCACCCCCCCCCCCCCCCACCCCCCCCCCCCCCCACCCCCCCCCCCCCCCACCCCCCCCCCCCCCCACCCCCCCCCCCCCCCACCCCCCCCCCCCCCCACCCCCCCCCCCCCCCACCCCCCCCCCCCCCCACCCCCCCCCCCCCCCACCCCCCCCCCCCCCCACCCCCCCCCCCCCCCACCCCCCCCCCCCCCCACCCCCCCCCCCCCCCACCCCCCCCCCCCCCCACCCCCCCCCCCCCCCACCCCCCCCCCCCCCCACCCCCCCCCCCCCCCACCCCCCCCCCCCCCCACCCCCCCCCCCCCCCACCCCCCCCCCCCCCCACCCCCCCCCCCCCCCACCCCCCCCCCCCCCCACCCCCCCCCCCCCCCACCCCCCCCCCCCCCCACCCCCCCCCCCCCCCACCCCCCCCCCCCCCCACCCCCCCCCCCCCCCACCCCCCCCCCCCCCCACCCCCCCCCCCCCCCACCCCCCCCCCCCCCCACCCCCCCCCCCCCCCACCCCCCCCCCCCCCCACCCCCCCCCCCCCCCACCCCCCCCCCCCCCCACCCCCCCCCCCCCCCACCCCCCCCCCCCCCCACCCCCCCCCCCCCCCACCCCCCCCCCCCCCCACCCCCCCCCCCCCCCACCCCCCCCCCCCCCCACCCCCCCCCCCCCCCACCCCCCCCCCCCCCCACCCCCCCCCCCCCCCACCCCCCCCCCCCCCCACCCCCCCCCCCCCCCACCCCCCCCCCCCCCCACCCCCCCCCCCCCCCACCCCCCCCCCCCCCCACCCCCCCCCCCCCCCACCCCCCCCCCCCCCCACCCCCCCCCCCCCCCACCCCCCCCCCCCCCCACCCCCCCCCCCCCCCACCCCCCCCCCCCCCCACCCCCCCCCCCCCCCACCCCCCCCCCCCCCCACCCCCCCCCCCCCCCACCCCCCCCCCCCCCCACCCCCCCCCCCCCCCACCCCCCCCCCCCCCCACCCCCCCCCCCCCCCACCCCCCCCCCCCCCCACCCCCCCCCCCCCCCACCCCCCCCCCCCCCCACCCCCCCCCCCCCCCACCCCCCCCCCCCCCCACCCCCCCCCCCCCCCACCCCCCCCCCCCCCCACCCCCCCCCCCCCCCACCCCCCCCCCCCCCCACCCCCCCCCCCCCCCACCCCCCCCCCCCCCCACCCCCCCCCCCCCCCACCCCCCCCCCCCCCCACCCCCCCCCCCCCCCACCCCCCCCCCCCCCCACCCCCCCCCCCCCCCACCCCCCCCCCCCCCCACCCCCCCCCCCCCCCACCCCCCCCCCCCCCCACCCCCCCCCCCCCCCACCCCCCCCCCCCCCCACCCCCCCCCCCCCCCACCCCCCCCCCCCCCCACCCCCCCCCCCCCCCACCCCCCCCCCCCCCCACCCCCCCCCCCCCCCACCCCCCCCCCCCCCCACCCCCCCCCCCCCCCACCCCCCCCCCCCCCCACCCCCCCCCCCCCCCACCCCCCCCCCCCCCCACCCCCCCCCCCCCCCACCCCCCCCCCCCCCCACCCCCCCCCCCCCCCACCCCCCCCCCCCCCCACCCCCCCCCCCCCCCACCCCCCCCCCCCCCCACCCCCCCCCCCCCCCACCCCCCCCCCCCCCCACCCCCCCCCCCCCCCACCCCCCCCCCCCCCCACCCCCCCCCCCCCCCACCCCCCCCCCCCCCCACCCCCCCCCCCCCCCACCCCCCCCCCCCCCCACCCCCCCCCCCCCCCACCCCCCCCCCCCCCCACCCCCCCCCCCCCCCACCCCCCCCCCCCCCCACCCCCCCCCCCCCCCACCCCCCCCCCCCCCCACCCCCCCCCCCCCCCACCCCCCCCCCCCCCCACCCCCCCCCCCCCCCACCCCCCCCCCCCCCCACCCCCCCCCCCCCCCACCCCCCCCCCCCCCCACCCCCCCCCCCCCCCACCCCCCCCCCCCCCCACCCCCCCCCCCCCCCACCCCCCCCCCCCCCCACCCCCCCCCCCCCCCACCCCCCCCCCCCCCCACCCCCCCCCCCCCCCACCCCCCCCCCCCCCCACCCCCCCCCCCCCCCACCCCCCCCCCCCCCCACCCCCCCCCCCCTCCACCCCCCCCCACCCCCCTCTCCCGTCCCCTTCGACCCCACCCAGCCCCCCACCCCCCCACCCCCCCCCCCCCCCCCCCCCCCTCCCCCTTTCCAGGCCACCCCCCCCCCCCCACCCCCCCCCCCCCAAGGGGTGGCCAACCTATGGTGCTCCAGATGTCCATGGACTACAATCCCCATCAGCCTAACCCTAGCCAATTGGCCATGCTGGCAGGGGCTGATGGGAATTGTAGTCCATGGACATCTGGAGCACCATAGGTTGGCCACCCCGGCTCTAAACTATTATTTTCTCCTACGCAGTGGCAGGGGCGTAACGAGGCAGCCCTGGGCAAACTGTAGCCCTGGGCAAAACCTGAGTTGGATGCCCCCCCATGGGCAGCCACTCCACCACGACCAATTTTTTTTGGCACCAGGACATTGGTGCCTGCAGGGGGTGCATTTTTAAACATATCAGCACCACAATTTCAGCATATCATCAGGAGACTGTCCTTATGCTACTCCCCAGGTTTGGTGAGGTTTGGTTCAAGGAATCCAATGTTATGGACTCCCAAAGGGGGTGCCCCATCCCCCATTGTTTTCAATGGGAGCTAATAGGAGATGGGGGCTACAGTTTTGAGGGTCCATAACTTTGGCCCCCCTGAAACAAAATGCACCAAACCTGGGGGGTATCATCAGGGAAGTCTCCCGATGAAACCATGAAAGTTTTGAGACTGTGCCTTCAGAAATGTCCCCCCCCCCCCCCAGCCTGCAACCCCCATGGACAGCAATACAGAAAACTCAATGCAGAACAAACATTCTTGGGCAAATTTCTGGGATGTTCCTGCAGGGGAAGCATTTTTAGATAATATCAGCACCAACATTTTAGAGATTTATCATCTGGAAACTGTCCTTATGGTACTTACTAGGAACTAGTGCAGTTTGGTTTAGGGGGTCCAAAGTTATGGACCCTCAAAGGAGAGTGCCCCATCCCCCATTCTTTGCTAAGGAGATGGGAGGCACCGCTGAGGGTCCATAACCTGGAACTAACAAGCACCAAACTGCACAAAATTAGCCATCATCTCCAGATGATACCCTGAAATTTTGGTGCCGATACATCCAAAAATGCACCCCCTGCAGGAACATCCCAGAAATTTGGTGCCGCTAGACTAAAAACTGCGCCCCCTGCAGGCCAAAAATGGAAAACCACTAAAATACCCAAAAACGAACCCAGCATTTTGATGCCCCCCACAAGGTGATGCCCTGGGCAGCTGCCCACCTTGCTCAATGGGCATTACGCCAGTGCGCAGTGGCGTAGGAGGTTAAGAGCTCGTGTATCTAATCTGGAGGAACCGCGTTTGATTCTCCGCTCTGCCGCCTGAGCTGTGGAGGCTTATCTGGGGAATTCAGGTTAGCCTGTGCACTCCCACACACGCCAGCTGGGTGACCTTGGGCTAGTCACAGCTTCTCGGAGCTCTCTCAGCCCCACCCACCTCACAGGGTGTTTGTTGTGAGGGGAGAAGGGCAAGGAGATTGTCAGCCCCTTTGAGTCTCCTGCAGGAGAGAAAGGGGGGATATAAATCCAAATTCTTCTTCTTCTCTGTTCAGTGCTGGCCACCGAGAGGCTCCTGGGCCAGCAGAAGCTCCGTTTTCCAGAGGTGGGGGGAAAGGCAGGATGTGTTGCCTGTAAAGACGGCCAAGCAAAAAACAACTGTTTTGGGTGCAACTCTGCAAGAGGGGAGAGAGACTGATGCATACTCACCTTTGTCCAGGGTTGCAACAGGCCACCCTCTCTCACTCTGGGTTTCCACGTGCCTCACCACTGGGGGAACAATCAGGTAGAGAGAGTCACATCAAACCTTAATGCTGGGAAGCCCATCAACCAGTTAATCAATCAAGCGGGTGCCTACCTTTCTTCTGTTTCTCTTTAGGAAAACCTTCAGTTTTTCCCTGTTGGAATTAAATGGGCGGGGGGGGGGGGGGGGGAGAAACAGCCATTACTTACAGACAGCCACAGAAAAGGACATGGACGACCTTTCAAATGCTTTGTTTCAGCAGTCAATTGACACTCCCTGCCATTAACAAATATGGACAACTGCACTAGCTGCCAACTCCGTCCTTTTTACATTTGCTTCTCCACAGACCACTTAGGAGGGCAGCCACGTTCGTCTGCAGCAAAAGAGTGAGATTCAAGTCCGGAAACCCCTTCGAGACCATCAATTTTTGGGGTGGGGGTGGGGGGTGGGTTCAAGCTTCCAAGAATCAAGGCTCTCTTCATCAGATACATGGAGTTTTGACTCTTGCAAGCTTATTATTATTAGGACTCTAAGGTACTCCTGGAATTTAGCTCTCTACACACTGTGATTCTTGCCTTGCACCTCATATTCTCCGGTTTGATATCATAACATCCCCCCTTCCTGAGTTGTCCTATTGCGGAAATTCTGGCCCTTTCCGCACGGGCCATGAACAGCGCCCTGGGGACTGCAAAAACACCGTCCCCAGGGAGCCGTTCGCACGGGGGGCGCAGCTGCTGCGCAGCCGTGCCACCCTCGCTCCCCCCGAGCGGCACAAGGTCGCCGTTTTCCCCCCTCGCTTCCCCAGTGAGGTTTTCGGAAAACGGCAGCAGCTGGAAGGTGCCATCCCTCCCCCCTTTCCCCATTGACTCACCTTCTCTGCGGCCGTCTGGCGCGTTGCCAAGGCCTGGGGACACGCCCCCCCCTGCCCTGCGACTCTGGAGCGGTCGCTGGAGCGTGTCTCAGCAGCGTGGGCAACGCGCCGGAAGCAATCAGAGAACCGGCTTTGCCCGGCTCCAGTGCAGTGCTTGACGCCGTCATCCCGGTAATTTCCTGGGACTGTTGGTGCGAAGCGGTCCCAGGGAGATTGAGTCATGCGTCATGTACGCCGACCCAAGCCCCATAAATAACCGTCTTGAAGCGGCCTCTGAATCTGAAGTCCTGGCATAAAATTGGCGCTGTTCAAAATCAAGACGACCTCCAAACATTAGTCAAGGCATCGACCTACAGGTTGTACCTGCATCCTTCACACTCCTGGCCTGCAAGCCAACAGGCCCAGCTGACCACCAGTAGGCAGCCAAAACACTCTGCAGTTAGAGCCCCACATCGAGACACTTCCTAGCACAAAACGTGTACAAGAAATCACCAAAGAGGAATTCAAACAAATAGCAAGGGAGTGTAGGGAGAAAGTCAGAAAAGCTAAAGCTCACAATGAGCTCAGGCTTGCCGGAGAGGTTGAAAACAACCCAAAAAAGAGGCTTTTTTGGATATGCCCATAGAAAAAGGAAGAAAAAAGATGGGATAGAGTCACTGAATGGAGAAGATGGCAAAATGCTAACAGGGGATGGAGAAAAGGCAGAACTACTTAACTCCTCCTTCGCCTCGGTCTTTTGTCAAAAAGAAAACAGTGCTCATCCAGGGGAAAATGTAACAGAAGATACAGTAGGGGAAATTCAGCACAGAATAAATAAAGAGGTGGTACAGGAATATCTGGGTATCTTAAATGAATTCAAATCTCCAGGTCCTGATGAGCTACATCCCAGAGTATTAAAAGAACTGGCAGAAGTAATCTCAGAACCACTTGCTATAATCTTTGAGAACTCTTGGACAACAGGAGACATCCCAGGGGACTGGAGGAGGGTGAATGTTATCCCCATCTTCAAAAAGGGGAAAAAGGGGGACCCTAATAATTATCATTCAGTCAGCCTGACATCAATACCAGGGAAGATTCTGGAGCAGATCATTAGACAAGACAGTGTGTAAGCACTTAGAAGGGAGCAGTGTGATCACTAAAAGTCAACACGGTTTCTCAAAACCAAATCAAGCCAGACCAATCTTATCTCTTTTTTTGACCGAGTGACTTGCTTGGTAGATGAAGGGAATGCTGTTGATGTAGTATATCTAGATTTTAGTAAAGCCTTTGATAAGGTGCCCCATGACATTCTTGCAAGTAAGCTAGTAAAATGTGGACTAGACAATGCTATTACTAGATGGATTTGCAATTGGTTGACTGACCGAACCCAAAGAGTGATCATCGATGGCTCATCTTCATCCTGAAGAGAAGTGACTAGTGGGGTGCCACAGGGTTCTGTCCTGGGCCCAGTGCTAGTCAATATTTTTATCAATGACTTGGATGATGAAATAGCTAATCAAATTTGCAGATTACACCAAATTAGGAGGAGTAGCAAACAGAGTCAGGGTTCAAAATGACCTGGACAGGTTAGAGAGATGGGCCAAAGCTAACAAAATGAACTTCAACAGAAATCAATGCAGAATAGAGAGGTACTGTTACGTTCTTTGATCTAGACACTATACTCCTATTGATTCATCCCAGAACTGCATTGGCTTTCTTGACTGCTGCATCACACTGCTGATTCGTGTTCAGCTTGTGGTCTGCTAAGACTCCTAGATACCTTTCACATATACTGTTGTCAAGGCAGGTGTCACCCATCCTATATTTGTGCATTTCATTTTTTCTGTCTAAGGCTCAATCCACACATGCAGAATAATTCACTTTCAAACTGCTTTCAATGCTCTTTGAAGCTGTGCGGAATGGGAAAATCCACTTGCAAACAGCTGTGAAAGTGGTTTGAAAACGCATTATTTTGCGTGTGCGGAAGGGGCCTAAGTGTAGTACCTTATATTTATATTATATTTAGACCTCAAATGGAATGCTGTGTTCAGTTCTGGGTACCACAATTCAAGAAGGATATTGACAAGATGAAATGGGTCCAGAGAAGAAGAATTTGGATTTATATCCCCCCTTTCTCTCCTGAAGGAGACTCAAAGGGGCTGACAATCTCCTTACCCTTCCCCCCTCACAACAAACACCCTGTGAGGTAGGTGGGGCTGAGAGAGCTCCGAGAAGCTGTGACTAGCCCAAGGTCACCCAGCTGGCGTGTGTGGGAGTGTACAGGCTAATCTGAATTCCCCAGATAAGCCTCCACAGCTCAGGTGGCAGAGCTGGGAATCAAACCCGGTTCCTCCAGATTAGATACACGAGCTCTTAACCTCCTACGCCACTGCGGGTGACCAAAATGGTAAAAGGTCTGGAATCCACGCCCTATGAGTAGAGACTTAGGGAGCCGGGTATGTTCAGTTTGGCAAAGAGATGGGGCAACATGCTAGCCATGTTCAAAAATTTGAAGGGTTGTCATGTTGAAGAGGGAACAAGCTTGTTTTCTGCTGCTCCAGAGACTAGGACTAGGAGTAATGGTTTCAAGGTGCAGGAAAAGAGATTCCCCTTCCTGACCGTCAGGGCTGTTTGACAGTGGAATGCACTACCTTGGAATGTGGTGGAGTCTCCTTCTTTGGAGATTTTTAAACAGAGGCTGGATGGCCATCTGTCAGGGGTGCTTTGATTGTGTGTTCCTGCATTGCAGGGGGTTGGACTTGATGGCCCTTGTGGTCTCTTCCAACTCTATGGCCCTTTCTGCATGGGCCATATACGGCGCCCTGGGGACAGCAAAAACGCCGTCCCCAGGGAGCCGTTCGCACAGGCGGCGCTGCTAAAACGCAGCAGCGCCGGCCTGGCTCCCCTCCACCACCACCAGGGCGGCGTCAGGCCGCCTCCAAAAACCCCCCTCCTGGAGGGAGGTTTTTGGAAAACACTGCGTTCCCGCCGGCGCGGTGCGAACGGCACCACCGGGAACACGCTGTTTTCCCCATCCTTCTCCCACTCACCTCGTCGCCTTCTGGAGGTTGGAGGGCAGCGTGGGAGGGTCTTAGGAGTCCAGCAGGGCGACGAAGGTGATGAGGTGAGTGGGAGAGGGACGAGGAAGAGGCGGCTCCGTGTGGAGCCGCCTCTCTCGCGCCGGCCTCTGCGGGGGCCGCTCACACGCTCCTGTGCAAACGGCCCCCACCCCTCCACCGGCAGAATTCCTGCCGGTGCAGGGGCGCCCTTTCCGCAGTGCGGAAAGGGCCTATGATTCTATGAAAAACATGGGATGAAGCTTGAAGAGCAAGCTTGCACACCCCACATCTTTCCTGCAACAGCAATCTACAGAAAAGTTGGAGAAGTAAATGGCAGACAATTTTCAGCTGAATTGGATTTACAAAGAAAGAAGTTGTATCTTGCAAAGCAAAAAAAAAATCATTGAACTGTGGCTGAGTGCCACACAGTGAGTAATACTGACAGCTACAGCATACAGAATCAAGATACTCCAACAACCCCTGTTTTAATCCTACTGAGGTGGAAAGGAGCAAAACATTCTACCTGTGCTTTCTTCAGTTCCTTTTCGAGTACTTTCTTCTCCGCTTTTAATTGTCTGAAGTCCTGGTTGTGTTTTTCTGTCGCTTCTTCGTTTAAGGGAGGAAAAAGAATGGAAAAAGCATTTTAAAAAATCACCCCTACGCTAAACTGCAAAATCACAGCAAGTCTATCGTGAGGGCAAAGCAGGCATTTGGTTCAGCAACACCATCCTCTCCTGGTGTGCCAAACTCCGGCAGAGTATTCAGGATTTCAAGTGCTCTGCTCTGCACTGACATGTATTTCATTAGGATTTCATCACACTGGATACATCTTCCAGAAGGACACACAACCGCTAACAGCACACGCCCCAGTTCCACAGCTTGCAAGCTCAAAGGTTTTCCAAGCAGAGATATAAAACATCCACCCATTTTGAACCCATGGGGGGGGGGACCCATTTCCCCCTGTTTTTTTTTGTACAAAAATATATGCAATACTTATTTTCCTATATCACCAAAACTTATTTGATACATTTAACAAACTAACATGCATGATTTATTTAATTTCGACCCTGACTTTCTCCCTAGTAGGGACCCACTGCAGCTTACATCCTTTTCCTCTTTTCTATTTTTCACACAACAACCCAGCAAGGTAGGTTATGCTCAACAACCTAGTGAGGGAGGTTAGGCTGAGTGTGACACAGGTCCAAGGTCCCCCAGCAGGCTTCCTTGGAAGAGTGGGAATTTGAACCCAAGTTGTCCTAATCATAGTTCAACGCTCTAACCACTACACAATACTGTCTCTCGTTCATTTACAACAGGGGTGTCGAAGTCATTTGTCAATTTAAATTTCTGGGCGTCATGATTAAAGAGGACCTGACCTGGGGCATACAGACTGCCGCGGTAGTTAAGAAGGCCCAGCAAAGACTGTACTATCTGAGACTGTTAAGGAAACAACAACTGGATGGAAAACTCCTGGTGTCCTTTTACCGCTGTGCTATAGAGAGTGTCTTAACCTACTGCATCTGTGTATGGTTCTCCAGTTGCACAGTGGCAGATAGGAAGGCGCTCCAAAGGGTGATCACTACTGCACAGAGGATTATCGGCTGCCCTCTCCCCAACTTGGAAGAACTCTATAATTCCCGAAGCCTAAAGAAAGCCCAAAATATTCTGAGAGACCCGTCTCATCCAGCACACTCTCTTTTTGAACAGTTTACCATGCATCCGACCCAGGCGATACAAGGTCTATCAAAACTAGGACAAAGAGGCTTAGAGACAGCTTCTGCTCTAGAGCTGTGGCGATGCTGAACTCTGCCGCTTCATGTTGATGTGTTTGGGGCTGTGGAGGGATGGGTGGAGGAAGGGGAAAGTGAGGATGGGGTATGAGTCTGAAATTGTGTGCATCGAGGACTGCTGCTGTAAATTTCGTTGTGCGTGCACAATGACAATAAAATGCTTATGCTCACGAGGGCCAGATATAACATAACTGCGACTTAGTCAAGTCAGTCCCAGGGCAAGGGATGGCTGCCTTAGATGGCCCCAGAATGGCCCGGGGTGGGGTGGGGGGGTGTTCGATGGACTGACAGGCCTACAGCGGAGTGGGGTGGGTGCCTTGAGGGGGTGCATGAGGCCCACAAACCAGATGAGGCACCCCGCCCCGCTCCTGATCGAGAGTAAGATTGGGCTGTTGCCTCAGCAGGCTTGCAGGCCTGATCAGGCCCCTCAAGGGATCAGATCTGACCCCCAAACTGCATGTTTAACACCCACTGCTGACCTTCAACGCAGCAGCAAAAGCAAAATTGGAGATGGAGGCACTCCAAGCAGCGATGCTCCAAGAATTCGGCCAATGACCTACAGGGACTGGGTGAATTTGCACAGCATGCCCGGTGGACTGTTGCTACTTCTGGGTCTTCACCCAGGATGCTGCAGTACCAAGAGACGTGCCAGGCCCTGAGGCTGGTTAGCCTGAAAGAGAATGACTCTCACCTCTGAGCTTCATAGCAAAGTGGGGATCTGAACTTGGGTCTCCCGGATCATAAGCCAACACAACAACAACTTTTATTGGCATAACAACATTATATACACAGATCCACTTAACCAAGTAGAGGGAAACTAAAATAAATGTACAGGTAGAGAAGGCTGATGTTCAGGATTTGCTCCTAAAACGCTGTTTTATATACAAATCCAAAAATTTGGTGACTGCATCGTTTGCATCACTACTGGGGCTGTCCAACAGAAAGGTAATCTTTTGCAAGTCAGATGCATACTCTTTTTTGAGTAGCAGAGGTGACAAGTATTTGACTCTGGGTACTGTGTAAAGTGGACAATAAAGTAAAATATGGTCTATAGAGTCAACACAGTTCCCATTGCATATGCATAGCCTTTGGCGGTAAGGGGTTTTAGTGAATCTCCCTGTTGTTACGGCTGATGGAAGGGCATTGCAACGGGCCAACGTCATTGCTCTACGGAGCCTGGGCACGGTTATCTGGTGCAGGTATTGAGCCCCCTTATTACCAATGTAGGTGATACCTAGAGCTAAAGGAGAACAAGTCCTGGAAGCCTTTTCGATTAGGATCTGATGTTCCTGGTCAAACAGCCTTCTCTTCAGAAGTTGAAAAGTCTCTTCAGATGGTAGCATGGCCAGATAATCCAAAGAATAGCCTAATTTGTTAATTTTTGTTTCTATAATGCCCCTCCATTCCGAGTGACAAGAAGTCTTGAGGGCTTTATATAACAAGGAGGCTGCATCGCGGTTGAAACAGATGCGCAGCCAAAATTTGAGCGTGGCAAGTCATACTCTTGTCTCTAAGAGATGAAGTCAACACTCTAACCATTATTACACACCATTCCCCCATCCTGACCATGGCATTTCTGCTACGGATCCTTAGGGAAACATGATCCTACACTGGGATCTGCCACACATGCCTATATGCCAGGATAAATCTTCTTGTTTTGACAAACAAAAACAAAAAACCCCTCCCCCAACCCCCCCCCCCAGTAGCAACTCTTACACTTTTCGAATGGGGGAGGGGGAAGAGTCCACCTGCTCAATGCTATGGATGATAATGCTGGGATTGGGGGAGCTCCTGTAGGTGGGAAACCCTCTTGCTTTTAAAAATGTTACCACCACCACCACCTTTGGAACCCAAGTCTGATCACTGGCTCAGATAAAGGCATACGATTGCCTGGCTCTGCCCCTCCCCGTTTCCCATGCCGCATTGCCATTGTACTCTCCCACCCCCCAAAGCAACCATTCGGCAAAGTGAAAGTCTCCCGGTCGGGCCTGTGATCCAGACAAGAGGCCAGTCCTTCAGAACTGTGACTTTCCAAAGGGAGGGGGAGAGAATGTCAGCTCTAAGCTCTGCACCTTTAAAGCTGTTGACGGGTCGAGTTAAGAGAACTGGGAGAAGGATTGGCTGACAAACTGCCATGCAGGCTGTGGCATGCCTCTTCATGTGTAAATGAAAAAAATGCGAGAACAGCCCTCTGCAAGCCCAGTGTGCAGAGGACAGCCCCAAGGTATGTGTCCTCCGGGCAATGGGCCAGCGACAAGGAAAAATAAGCAGAAAACTGAATTACTTTCAAGCTTCTTCACTTTGGCTTCCAGTTTCTTCTTCCTGAAAACATAAAAAGATATAAAGAATGAGGAATGGGCTACCTACCTATAAAGATTTTTAACCATCTCTCACTTGAACACAAGTTGGACCCAACAACGTGCCAGCAAAAAGCACAGGCGGACGAGGATTTCTGCCTCTTTCCCCTTCACACAGATAGCCCTTTCTGAGCCCAGTGAAGCTGATTTCTGGGATTACAAGGAACCACACAAGCAGCCATCTGTGTTAAAAAGCTACAGTCGGGGGGATTAAGGGGACAACACTGCCACTTGATTCCCACGCAGCTGCTTGGAAGACAGGAGGATGAAGCAAAAATAAGACAACCCCAGTGCCTTTGGTGGATGCAAGTAACAGAGTGCAATATTCCTGTGCTATACAAGACCAGAAAGTCTTTAATGCAAGCTTACATTTCGGAATAAGTAAGTCTCTAAATTCACAGCCTGCTCTATCAGCTACCCAATATAGAAAGTTCTTATAAACTATGTTACGCATAACATGTCATTATTTCAAGAGAGAACAGCAGGTAGCCGTTTGAGACAAGGACAGACACTGTACTGTGCCAATTAATAGCTAGATTTGGCCACCGGCCACTCTGAATGGGAGGGAAGTGAACAGCCACGTAGAGTAGTCTAGGAAACACGATCTAATTGCAAATGAATGGGAGCAAAAACATTTTAGAACAAAATGCACAGGAGCAGTGCTTTATCACTCACAAAAAGTCTCTCCCACCTCTTTGTGGTGCTCTTCTTACATGTCAAAAAATGTTATGACAAAAAACTGACATCAAAAACTATTTGAAAGAACAAATTCTCAAGCTTCAAATCCACACCTAAGACTCTGAATGTATACACAACTGGGGGACACTGGCAACATAAATTAAAATGTACTTTGTTTCAAAAATCATATATTTACATTGAAGTATTTCTAATCCAATCCAATCCAAAAACCTTTATTAGGCATAAAACCAGAAGTACCGTACGTTCCAAGTACAATAACAGGATCATTGTTACACATCATGTAGAACACGGATTAAAAATGTGGCATTTAAGTATTTATATTTTCTCTACCAATGATTTCAGACATTGTTGGAGAACTAGTTGGATCTACTGAATCATTAGACCCAATAACCTGTAAAAGTGCAACATAACACGAATGTATAATGTTGCACAAAAAGCTACAACTAAAAGGGCACAAATTATTCCCTCAATGCTGTGAAGAACTCTGAAGAACTTGTTCTGATTAAATTGTATAATTATTCTTTTGATACAGCAAAAAGAGAGCAGACATGACAAAGTTAAGCACAGCAAGAACATCAGGGGAAGGTTCCTTATGTCAATGGAAAGAACCCCAGCTGGGAGAACAGATCTATGGGGCACAACCCATTGTCTTCTATGGAATGAACAGCGCTTATATATGTCTTACATCTGAGTGTTTAGGGCTGTCTGCCTGGATTAGAAATAGGAGGAGGAGGAGGAGGAGGAAGAAGAAGAAGAGTTGGATTTATAGCCCCCCTTTCTCTGCTGCAAGGAGACTCAAAGGGGCTTACCAACTCCTTTCCCTTCCCCCCTCACAACAAACACCCTGTGAGGTAAGTGGGGCTGAGAGAGCTCCGAGAAGCTGTGACTAGCCCAAGGTCACCCAGCTGGCGTGTGTGGGAGTGCACAGGCTAATCTGAATTCCCCAGATAAGCTTCCACAGCTCAAGCGGCAGAGCTGGGAATCAAACCCGGTTCCTCCAGATTAGAGTACACCTGCTCTTAACCACTAGGCCACTGCTGCTCCTAAGCAGAAGTCTATAACTGAAATGTACTGGCACGTTTCCCACTTATACTGCTGAAGTTAGAAAGAAATGTCACAAAGAACACAATTAAGAATACACCCGCACTTTGGTCATACAGTTGCATAGCATAATAAGATAAGTTATAAACGACATGTATAAAATTCACCACTCACATAGCATCACTTTTCCCCATTTCCTCTTTCACACGAAAATATTCTTGATGAGTGTCCTGATATATTTTGAGTGAACTCTGGTTAAAGGAATTGGCAATTATTAGCATACATACACACACAGCTGAAATGCCTGCTCTAGAGATAACATTCCAAACTGGGGGGTGGGGGTGTTCTGCATGAAATGAGTAACTCAGCCAAATACAGAAGTGATCTGAATGCATTTCTTGGTATCCCCTAATAGCCAGGAACTGTTAAAGGAAAAAGAGAAAAACAACAACAACACAGAACCACTTTCCAAACCAAGGACTTAATAATCCCCCCTTCCCCCACCACTTTTTTTTTACTCAGTATGAAAACAAAATGGGTTCTCTGTTATTCCTGGGGTTATGGCAGCATATCTTCGTCTGCTGATTAATCCCACCCAGAGAGCCTTGGCTACTGTAAGATGTAATGTGCTGCCATCAGCTCTGCTGGAGGGAAGATTTAAGAATATGGAACGTTCTAAAAGAGTTTGTTCATGTGATATGACTACGGTTGAAACACTTGACCGTTCTCTGTTTCTATGCCCTAAATACAATAGGATACGCATGAAATACATGAATTCCATTTTCTTGCAATGCTCTCAGTGGCATGAGTGTTATAAGATACCCAGTCTCCTGAACAGCTCTGATGTGCTCTTTTGTGAAACTGTTGCAAATTTTATACTGGAAATTAGTAATTTTAACTGTATTTCTTAACCTTGTTTTGTTTTAAAATTTTGTCCTGTTTTATATGCCAATAAAGGCTTGTGTTGTTGTGTTGTTGGAAATTTAAGGAACGATGTGATGGGGAACAGCTAAACCAGGAGTCAGCAACCTTTACTATCAAAAGAACCATTCCCCACCCCCACCCCCCAAGGGAAAAAACTGTCTGGAGCCACAAAACTTATTTGAGCGTTGTAATGAAGGTCACATGGCCCATTATGTCTACATTGACCTCTCAACTTTACTAGTAGGTTTTATTTATTTATTAGATAGGTACCCTGCTCTTTCCTAGCCAGGTTAAATGGAGTATTCATTGATATGTCTTCCCACCGGAGGTTAGACTGTGCGGGGGACTATTTATGATTACTTGATACTTTAACTTTGCATTTCCATCACAATCATGCCATGTTTTGTTGCATTTGTGAAATAATAGAACTACAATAAATAAAAAAGTTTACATTTCTTGTTACTTTTATTGGGAGATGCTATTCAGGAGTGACCACCTTTTTCAGTATTTTTTCAGATCCAGGTTCAACAGACCCAGAAAATTTTGAAAAACCCCTAAAAGCTGGGGAGGAAAATGAAATTTTCATGTTATTAAATCTGAACTCGAAAAATGTGCCTGTCTCTTAGCTCTCTATGGGTCTGGGAGGCAGAAGGCAGCACCCACAATGCATCCTGTGTGCATCACGTTACATTTTGCTCGGGAGCAGCAGCAGCAGAAGGCCATTGCTTTCACATCCTGCCTGTGAGCTCCCAAAGGCACCTGGTGGGCCACTGCGAGTAGCAGAGTGCTGGACTAGATGGACTCTGGTCTGATCCAGCAGGTTCTTTCTTATGTTCTTATCTAAGAACCATGCAGAGTTCACAGGTGGAGTTGAATGCTGGGCCTGGCCAGGCTGAGACCCGCAGACTGCCCTCCTCACCCTCTGGTCAGTAAAAAGGAAGAGTGCACAGAAAAAGGATGGGGTGTTAGTGGGCGTCTGACTGCACGAAGCAGGTCTGGCTGGTACTTCCATCAGGGCTGCAAAGAGCGCAGCCACTTAAGAAGCTCATAGTCCCTCCCTCCCTCCATCAATCAATCAAGGGTGCAGCCTGCCATGCGCTCAATCTGTCAGAATAGCATCCTGGTGCTGGCTGCTCTGAAGGCCTGACTCTGCTGCCCAGCCCTGCAGCCTCCACGGGCAACTGGCCTCCTGCACTGCTCTGCCTGGCTGGTGTCTACTCAGGTAAGGAGCCACAGCAATACAGCAAAAGAGCCACCTGAACTCCAAAGCTGCAGATTGCAGACAGATCATGATGCCAATCAAGTGCCACACAAAGAGAAAAGGCAGCCCAGACCTCTCCCAGCCTGCCTCTGTGTGTGGTCAAGGAAGAAAAAACTACCTTCTTCTCCTCCAGCTCTGCTTGGACTGAACCCAGCTCTTCTTGACACTTTTCTAAAGGTGACAACTTCTGGAGCATCTGTTCCACTTGCTGACGCAGGGTGTGGTTTTCTCTGAAATGAACAATCAGACAGGGTGAAACAGAAGCAGGGCATGAGTTAAGAGCAACAGTCTGAAGTGAGATTTCAGAGGGGGCTCAGGTATTATGCTCTTTAGGACACTCTTAGGGCGATTCCACACACGAGTAAAATAGGTTCGACCCAGTTCCCTGAGAAGGGTACTGACCTAGGTCGAAGCCATTGTTGTTCCCCACTGCAACCTGCTTGATCCCAGCTCAGAGGGCGGGATCATCCTGTGCCTCTTCGCCGCTCCGTTCTGATTGGCTACTGTTCTACGGCCATGTTCCGTCTATCCCCACACACGTTATTAAAAAAACTGCCAGAGGAATGGAGGGACGAAGGTGGTGTTTTTTGATTGGCCAACAATATGCATATGCCCGAAACACTCAGCTGTGATTGGCTGAATGGGGGGACTCCTGGCACCAGAGATTCCGCACTTTACTGGAATCGAGCTGAGTTCGAGCGTGGTTCCCTGAAAAAGTAGTAGTTCCCAACTGGAGTCGGAAATTTGACGGATTTACAGGCGAAGCTGGTACAAAACTCACGTCGATCCCAGTGGTTGTCTCTGCAGCACATAGGTTGAAACGCCGAAAGCTTGAACTTAGGTAGATAACGCCAATAGTCGTCGGAATCGACCTTAGAGTCACACAGCAAATCCAGATCTCAGGTTCTCATAAAAGAACGTATCTGCTAGTCTACCCCATGCTTCACATTAAAGAAGATGGAAGAAGCACCAGAGTCACTTAACAAAGAACCAGGGAAGGGGGGGGGGAAGACTATACAACAGCAGAGGAGATCATTGCACGGGTAAAAATAAGAAATTCTCTGTTTATTTTGTCAGAAGTATACCTTAAAAATCCTTGAAATGTTTTAAACATCTTCCTCGGGGAAACACAAAAATACCAGCCGAATGTCACCAGCAAACCTCCGTGGCTGAGTGGGGATTCGAATCTGGATCTCCCAGATCCAAGTCTGAAACTCTGATTAGTGCTCCAGGCTGACTTGCACAAATATCGAAGCCACATTTAAGAGAAAAATTAATGCAGTGTCATCTTAAGAACATATTTTAGCATTAAAAGGTATGTGAAAAGTTTTAGATGAATTTTACCAAATGTTCAATTTTTGTTGTAATAGGAATTAGATTTTTCTTATTTTTAAGAGTATTATTCACTCTTACTACTTCCCTAAAAAATAAGTTTCTGATATTTATATGTCTTTGTCTAATCCCTAGACAAAGTCATATAAATTTCAGAAGCTTATATTTGAGGGAAGTAGTAAGGGTGAATAATACTCTTAAAATAAGAAAAATCTAATTCCTATTACAACAAAAATTGAACATTTGGTAAAATTCATCTAAAACTAATCCCTAGACAAAGTCTTTCAAAACATGTCAAGGATTCTTAAGAGTGTATTTCTGATCAGAAAGGCAAATTTCATATTAAATTCCGATCATTATTTTCAGCAGTTATTATAACACCCATATAATCTTTCTGAAGGTTGATTTGAAACTGCCCAGCCCAGCATTGTGGGCAGAATCCTGACTGAGCAAATTCTTACCTTTCAGCACTCTTCAGCTGTGAAATCTGGTTAAGGAAACTTGCAACGCAGGGACCACAAGACTTTATCCAAATGTTTCTTCTATCATAAAACAGCTCAGTTAAAAACTACAATTTCACATTGACTGTCTGCATGGAGACTGCTCTGCCAAAGACAGTAGGATCACCCATGACCAGTCTTAACTGAGATTTCATATACAATGGCAGATTTCTAGGCTTGTACCCCAGTGAAGTCCGTGTAGGAATGAGCTGGAAATACCAGCCCAATTCCTGCAAAGAAGGTGGGGGAAGGAGAAGGCAAATCAGGATTTGAATGTCTGTCTGCAGGTCAAATCCTGGTTACACAAGCTCTAATTAAAATAAACAACAATTTTGCTTTAAGCATGAGAACATAAGAACTAGCCTGCTGGATCAGACCAGAGTCCATCTAGTCCAGCACTCTGCTACTTGCAGTGGCCCACCAGGTGCCTTTGGGAGCTCATGTGCAGGAGGTGAAAGCAATGGCCTTCTGCTGCTGCTGCTCCCGAGCACCTGGTCTGCTAAGGCATTTGCAATCTGAGATCAAGGAGGATCAAGATTGGTAGCCATAGATCGACTTCTCCTCCATAAATCTGTCCAAGCCTGAACTGAGCTAGTACCTATCCATGTAGGAAGTACTAAATTGAAGAGCGCATCTGTCTTTGCACACATGAGAGTAACATCAGGACGACAAGGCGAGTTTTCTTTGTAGAGAGGAACTTTCTAAGATTTTTACCTTTGGCTTGCTTCTCATTATATCACACCACCTGACATTCACCATGGATTTACTGCTGCCATTCCTTTCACAACTTCGCCCTTCCTCTTCCTGTCACATGATTTGTGATGTAACATACTTGCACCTTTGCAGGTCCCAGGCTGCCACCCAGAGGTTCAAAAAGGGTCTTGATCTGGAAGACCACTTACCTCTCGAGTTCACGCTGAAGCAAGTTTTGAACCGTGGACTTCTCAGCTCACAAACTCTTAGAGCTGCTAGGACCATGGTGGCGAACCTTTGGCACTCCAGATGTTATGGACTACAATTCCCAATTGACCTTGCCGGCAGGGGCTGATGGGAATTGTAGTCCATAACATCTGGAGTGCCAAAGGTTCGCCACCACTGTGCTAGGATGTATACCAGTGGTTCTCAACCTTCCTAATGCCGCGACCCTTTCATACAGTTCCTCATGTTGTGGTGACCCCCAACCCTAACATCTATCCATTTTACAGATGGAGAACACTGATGCAGAGAGTCTTAGGCGACCCCTGTGAAAGGGCCGTTCGACCCCCAAAGGGTCCTGACCCCCAGGTTGAGAACCACTGCTGTATACCATTTGTCTGCTTGGGCCCAATGCATTATCCTCAGGCATTTCAAAAGAAAACCTACTGGGTCGAACTATTCACACCTCATAAAGAAGCAGCCTGCAAATACAGAGGCAGAAGGTAAGGCCATGCTGCATTGAAGGCTCACTCAACAGGGCTCCCCGACCGAGGACAGAGGGCTGCAATCGGCAAGACATCTTCCACATGAATTCCGCAGGGCCTGTAAGACTGAGTTGTTCCACCGGGCTTTTGGAGTGTCCGGCCGCTGATCGAGGTGCCCCTTCTATTCTATTCCTCCGGTTTCGGAGTCCCCCTGTCATCGAGGGGACCCACTTTTTGTTCTGTTCCCCCCTCCTTGGGAGGGATTAATTGGGGTTATTGCTGACGCCATTTTTATTGAATTTACCGCTGTGTTTTAAATTCTTAAATTTAAATTTTAATCTAATGGGGTTTTTGTTTGTATATATTGTATGTAGAATCTGTGTTGTGCACCGCCCAGAGCCCTTCGGGGGTTGGGCGGTATAAAAATCCCATAAATAAATAAATGAATGAATGAATGAATGAATGCCATGAGTTGGTGTGTGGGGTCCTGAAAGGGCCAATTCCCTCACCATTGCTATTTAATAACGATATGTACTGTATAGCTGGGTTCATCCAGAGGTTCGAACTGGGTTGTCATCAACATGTTGATGGCACCCAGTTAATATCTGATGAGGGACAGTCATCCTGATACCACCCCAACCGCTTTGGGGGGCTGTCTGGAGGCTGTGGTGGAAAACCAGCTGAAATTAACTCCACCGAAGAGGGAGGTCTTGTGGCTGAGCCGGAGGGGGCAGGTGAGAGGCTGTCGACTGCCATTCCTTGACGGGATGCAGCTTGTTCCCGCATTATCTGTCAGGAGTTTAGGGGTTGTCAAACTTCTGTCGCTAAGGCTACTTGACGCTGAAAACCAACTGCTTTCTACTCAGCACGTGAAGGGCATTTTACCGGAGGGCTCCTACCTTCCCCCCTTTAGTAAAGGGCTACCAAGGTATTTCTACAATATATCTTCGCCGTACCTCCGGCGTACCTTAATGCTAGCCCGACTGAACGTCCTACCCTCAGCAGTCCTGAGTGGCAGATTTCTCCAGATCCCATACCAACAAAGATCGTGCCCCTGCTCACAAAAAGCCATCGAAACAATCGAGCACATCCTCCTAGATTGCGAACTATATGCTTCATCTAGAAGACAATATATAGACCCATACACTGAGAACTATGCCTACTCATCAGACAAGGTCAAATCCTTCTATCTGCTTTGTGATCCGTCTCCTCGAGATCCCTGGACGTTGCCAAATTCCTGGCGCTGGCACAGCAGATTCGCCACAGATTTTAGTTTGTTTATTTATTTGTTTGTTTTAACTGCTGGAAATGCCTGCACCTCCTTGTTTTAACTTGACTCTCCTCAACCTCCCTGTTGTATTTTGAACTCATGCCAATAAAAGGTGGATGATGATGAGTTTAGGGGTTCAGCGGGTCCAGATGAATACCACTGCTCATGCAGCATTTTTGTAATCTTGGCCAAGAGAGACACCTGGCACCCTGCCTGCCTCAGGCTGACTTGGCTACTGGGATGCACGAAATGATCACCTCCGGGCTTGATTACCGCAGCTTGCTCTACGCAGGGCTACCCTTGAGCTTGCTCCAGAATCTCCAGCTGGTCCGGAACGATTCCTCACTGGAATCTCGTCGCAGGCACACATCCAGCCAGTGCTCCACTAGCTGCACTGGCTCTGGCTGCAGTACTGGATCAGGTTTAAGTTGTTAGTACTGACGTACAAAGCCCTAAATCAGTGATGGCGAACCTTTTCGAGACCGAGTGCCCAAATTGCAACCCAAAGCCCACTTATTTATCGCAAAGTGCCAACACAGTAATTTAACCTGAATACTGAGGTTTTAGTTTAGACAAAACGGTTGGCTCTGAGGAGCGCGTTACTCAGGAGAAAGCTTGGTGGTAGTTGGTGGCTTTGCTTTGAAGCAACCGTGCAACTCTTCCAACGGGTGAATCACGACCCTAGGAGGGTTTACTCAGAAGCAAGCCCCATTGCCAGCAACCAAGCTTACTCCCAGGTAAAGGATCGCGCTTTAGTTCTTTAACAGCGCTTAACAGGGTTTAGCAGCGCTTAACACTGCTTCCCCAAAAGTAGGTCTTAGATTTGATGCTAATAATCGAGCCCAGCAGCCCAGATGTGTGGGGGTGGGAGACTCTGTTTGCGTGTGCCCACAGAGAGGGCTCTGAGTGCCACCTCTGGCACCCATGCCATAGGTTCGCCATCACTGCCCTAAATAGTCAGGGACCAACGTCTCTGTGGAACTGCCTCTCCTGCTATGTTCTTTGGCAGACTGTAGGGCACTGTGGCACAGGAGATAGAAGCTCTGTTTCTATTGTTGTGGAACCAGGTGCCTGTTTTCTGCCGGGGGTGCTGTGGCTGCCACAGCCAAATCTGTGTTTCACTGTATGATGCAGCTCAGGGTAATCTGAGCTTTCACAAATTACACCTTTGACTTTTCAGAAATCACCAAGCTACTAGTTTTTCCACAAGCCTGTCAAACTTGCAGTTCATCAAGAAGACACAAATGTGTTCCCAATACAAAAGCCCCCGATACCAGATGGTAAAGATTTCCTGTAACACTTCACCCATCCAACACCAATTACAAATCTCATCTAAGAAGTGAATCACAGAAAGGATATCGTTGCACTTCTGTTCGTAATCTGTCAGCAAGTGGCTGCAAGAAAGAGAAGAAGAAAGAGTGAGGTGCTGTTTCACATTTTAAAAATAACTGCAAACATGATAACAATTTGGCAAAATTAAGGACTTGAAGATCAAATCCAAAACCAAGCCAGCTCTCACGGTCTACTGTCACATCTGCTCTGTATTCAAGCTGGTTTCTGGGTTTTGAAGAGTAGTTAACACAAGCAGGCTGCCGTGGTGTGTGGTTGTGAGTCCTTGGAAATGAGGCTGTGTGGATGGGGCTTGCTTTCTAATTTGCTCACAACTCCGTAATAGGCAAGCTAAGCATAAGGAAGTAAAGCCTTCCCATGTGCTGCTTAGGTTTTACACCTGGTTGCAGGAAACACAATCCTGGCAAAGACAAACATAAGAAGCAGTCCTGGGACAAAGTGATTTAACTCCTAGAGTAAGTCTGAAAGAAGTACAGTGAGGCTATAGATGGTAAAATTGGATAGTTTTGCTTACTCGCACACAGTCACAATAATAGACATTCAGCAACGGTACCCAATAATGTAATGCCCATGTTAAAATGCAAATATTTCAAATTCCTGAAAGTATGGTGCATCATTTAAGAAGGTGGAGGCCAATGGCCAAAAAATCAGAGAAATAAGGTAGAAGTGGGGCTTGTAGCTGCCTATTCTGGAAAAAAGATTTAAATGCAAAGCAGAGGCCCCACAACACCTGGCCAGTGAAAAATCCTCTACACCAGTGATGGCGAACCTATGGCACGGGTGCCAGAGGTGGCACTCAGAGCCCTCTCTGTGGGCATGCGCAAACAGAGAGTCCCCCTGTACACATCTAGGCTGGCCTGGGCCGCTGGGCTTGATTATTAGCATTAAACCTCAGACCTAGTTTTGGGGAAGCAGTGTACGTAACCCTGTTGAGTGCTGTTAAACTAAAGCGCGATCCTTTACCTGGGAGTAAGCTTGGTTGCTGGCAATGGGGCTTGCTTCTGAGTAAACCCTCCTAGGGTCGTGATTCACCCTTTGGAAGAGTTGCACTTGTTGCTTCAAAGGCAAAGCCACCAACTACCACCGACTTACTTCTGAGTAATGCCAGCCCTCCGGAGCCAACCGTTTTTTACCTAAACAAAGGCACCTCAGTGATTCAGGTTAGAATTGCTGTGTTAACTTTGCTTTATAAATAGAGATGGGTTTTGGGTTTGCAAATTTGGGCACCCGATCTTGAGACCGCCATCCTACTCCAGACCCTAACTCCAAAGGGAATAGCAGTGGGCTTGGGCACAGTTGAGCTCTGCCCTTCAGGGTACAAGGTGAAGCGGGACTTGAGGACAAGCACAGCACAGCATCACGGCACACTCTGAAACCCCCTTGAGTCTTAGTGAGAAATGTAAATAAGCACATCAAAATATCAAGCACTTCCAAGGCAGGGCTAAGCACAGAAAGGAACACCCAGCCGGAGTGGAGCACAAGTTGCATCTGGGGACACATTCTGCCCTCAACTACAGGGCAGGAATGAGAATGAGTAATTTTTCTTTCTCAAGTTTGGCAAAAGAGGACCTGATAAGCCAGTGATGGCGAACCTATGGCACGGGTGCCAGAGGTGGCACTCAGAGCCCTCTCTGTGGGCACATGCAAACAGAATGTCCCACCCCCACACATCTAGGCTGGCCTGGGCTGCTGGGCTCGATTATTAGCATCAAACCTAAGATCTACTTTTGGGGAAGCAGTGTAGGTAACCCTGTTAAGCGCTGTTAAACCCCACTGAATTTCATGCGAAGAACTAAAGCGCAGTCCTTTACCTGGGAGTAAGCTCGGTTGCTGGCAATGGGGCTTGCTTCTGAGTAAACCCTCCTAGGGTCGTGATTTACCTGTTGCAAGAGTTGCATGGTTGCTTCAAAGCAAAGCCATCAACTACCACCAAGCTTTCTCCTGAGTAACGCACGCCTCGGAGCCAACCGTTTTTTCTAAACAAAAACCTCAGTATTCAGGTTAAATTACTGTGTTGGCACTTTGCGATAAATAAGTGGGTTTTGGGTTGCAATTTGGGCACTCGGTCTTGAAAAGGCTCGCCATCACTGTGATAATCTGATTGGTGCATTCCTGGCTGAAGGAGGAAATCTCTAGTCTTGCCAATGCTGCTAATGAAGGAATGGGAAAGAAGGTCTTAGAGGTGGGAGAAATGGGAGCTCGAGAAGCTCTTCATTAGCCCATGACCTGGGATCTGTGTCAGGACATTCAAACTAGTCAACGGTTAGTAAGAACGCAGAACCTTTTAAGCAAAGGCTACTACAGAGAGGTTTTCAGTCTAAGGTTTGAGTTCTCCAGTGATCAGAGTTTTCAAGTGAGTATACTATTGATTGCTCATTTTCTTGAGAAGAGCTGGCAGACTCTCAGTCTTGCAAAAAATCACAGCAAACTGTAAGCACATGACTACTCTGCCCCACCCATCAGGCATTCAAAAGTCCGCATTTAAGGACAAAAAGACAGTTGTCTCACTATTTTGCAGTCTCTGGACTGTTCTTCAAACAGAACACACTATACCAGTGATGGCGAACCTTTTTGAGACCGAGTGCCCAAATTGCAATCCAAACCCCACTTAATTATCGCAAAGTGCCAACCCGGCAATTTAACCTGAATGCTGAGGTTTTGGTTTAGAAAAAAACGGTTGGCTCCCTCTTCCTCCGCCCCACCCGCTCGAGCAGGGGCCAGCCTGCTCTAGCCTCCAGCAAGTCCCTTGCGCACTGCTCTGTGCCTCTCTAGAATCTCTGCCTCCTCTGCGCCCCCCCCCCCTCGGGCAGCAGCCACCCAGAGCACAGGCACCAGGCCCACCAGCCGAGTACTCCCTGCTCACTGCAGTGCGCGCATGTTGTGCCCAGTGGCCCAGGCCAGCCTAGATGTGTGTGTATGGGGGTGGGGGTGGTTTTTCAACCCCCACATGACAAACTCTGTGTGCGCGTGCCCACAGAGAGGGCTCTGAGTGCCACCTCTGGCACCCGTGCCATAGGTTCGCCATCACTGCACTATACTGACAAGCTGGCTTTTGAAACAGCACAGAGGCTGCATGTCTATGGCAGTCTTGCATAAGAACATAAGAACTAGCTTGCTGGATCAGACCAGAGTCCATCTAGTCCAGCACTCTGCTACTCACAGTGGCCCACCAGGTGCCTTTGGGAGCTAATGCAGCGAAACTTCTTTCAATTTCATTGACTTTAATAGAATTTAAGTTACTGAACAGCTTGTGAGGTTGAAAACAAAAACAGCCATGCAAGAAAAGAGCCAATACCTTTTGTGCAAAATGTATACTTACTCTGTATCAATTATTTTTTGCTTTAGTGCAATTAAGGCAGCTACATATTCATTTAAGTTCTGAAAGAAGAAACACAACATCATGTTAATCAGGAAATTCAGCCATTAAAAAACCCCCAGAATATTCCTTTCTTCTACATATTATCCAACTGTGTAATACATGACGCACCGCTGAAAAATGTTCAGAAACTATAACTGGTTCAGAATGTAACAGCCAAATGATTGTTTCACAGAGGTAACTATTACATTGCTAACCTTTTGTTGCTGAGTTTACAAGTTAACATGAGTTCAAGCACTAGTCAACACTCAGTTTGCTCAAAGCTACTTTAATCTTGGGCAATTAATTGAAAGTTACAGAAAAGTTAAATTATTGGGTTTTAATAGCGGCCAAGAGTTGAGGCTGGCCTTATCTTGCTGTATGAGATATAACTCATGCACACTTTGTCAACTGGATCATTTGCACTCAGGTTATTATCTCATATTTAGATGAACCAATAACACATCTAGATAGCTGCATTATTGTGATAGAACAGATTGAGAAAAATAACAGGATGGATATTTTTCTGTAAATATGCACTACTGTGATAGGCAAATCATATTTCTCTGAACTCTCAGAAGATTAGGTGAGATGTCTGGGGGTATTAACTCAGGGTTTTTCACATTCCTTAAAAGCAATTAGAGAAAGCTAAAACTTTGCTTTTTAAACCTTTTTTAAACTATTAGTGGCTATAATATGATTAAGCAATGCTACAAACTTTGATACTTTTAGCATTTATTTATAAGGAACTGTCGGGCATAATTTTTGCATGCTTGCATTTTCTGCTATCTCGCATACTAAACAGACCAATGACTTTTCTCAATGAAAGATAAAAGGCACTACAGGTTCTCAATCTGGTTTGCTGGTTATTTATTTATTTATTTATTTATTTTATTAGATTTTTATACCGCCCCATCCCCGGAAGGCTCTGGGCGGTGTACAACATGTAAGACAATACAATTAAATAACATTTAAAATAACATATAAAAGCAGCAATAAAATCTCCTAGTACAATAGTTAGAAAACTAGTTAGAAAATAGTTAGAAAACTAAACTCACCCCTTATTTGTTTGTATTATCGAATTTAAAGGTTGATAATCACCCTTTAACACATAAATCCTGAAGAATTCCACTGCTAAATGGTTTGCACAGGAAAAACCTTTTGAAATGGTTTAGTCCAGATTCTCTAACTGGAGCAGCAGTGGCGTAGGAGGTTAAGAGCTCGTGTATCTAATCTGGAGGAATCGGGTTTGACTCCCCACTCTGCCACCTGAGCTGTGGAGGCTTATCTGGGGAATTCAGATTAGCCTGTGCATTCCCACACACGCCAGCTGGGTGACCTTGGGCTAGTCACAGCTTCTCGGAGCTCTCTCAGCCCCACCCACCTCACAGGGTGTTTGTTGTGAGGGGGGAAGGGCAAGGAGATTGTCAGCCCCTTTGAGTCTCCTGCAGGAGAGAAAGGGGGGATATAAATCCAAACTCTTCTTCTTCTCAATAAAGTGTGACATATACAGTAAACATAGTTTCTTCTTCATAGGCTGTGTGCTCATTTCTAAATGAAGAAGAGTTGGTTTTATACTGTTTTATGTACCTTTTAAGAAGGTTTAAAGCAGCTTACAATCACCTTCCCTTCACCTCTCCACAACAGACACCTTGAAGAAGGTGAGGCTGGCAGAGTTCTGAGAGAACTGTGACTGACCCGAAGTCACCTAGCAGGCTTCATGTGGGGGAGTAGGGAATCAAACCAAGTTTTCCAGATTAGAGTCTACCATACTTAACCATTACACTATGCTGGTGTGGGGCGAGAATTCAATCTAGCCCAGCTTGGTTTCAAAAGATGGGTGAAGAAAAGAATACCCAAGTCAGGTTTTAAGAGAAAAAATTTTTTTACTGTGTAGATGCAACATCTATCACAGGATGCGCTCTCTCTCCCTCTCTCTCTCCCTCTCTCTCCCCCTCCCTCTCTCTCTCCCCTCTCCCCCTCCTGCTCCCTCCCCCTCTCCCCCTCCCTCTCTCTCCCCCCCTCCCGCTCCCTCCCTCTCTCCCTTTCCCTCTCTCTCCCTCTCCCTCCCTCTCTCTCTCCAAAAATGCAAACGTCATGATTACCCTTCACCTTAAAATCAAATGTGCTAGTTTATAGCTAGGCAATAAAACTAATTCTAGCCTTCCTGGTTTCAATCCAGATAACCAGTTTCCAACATTTCTGAGGGGGACTATGTCCAAAGGGACACTTCTCCAGGATAACATAATTTCATATACATCGTATTTACTAAAAAGGTGAAAATGATTGTAACTATTATTTATGATTTGGTTTCCCTAGAAGACATCCTATGCATTACATTATCATTTCAGAGTGCATTAAAATATAGAAAAACACATTTAATTGTCTCATGAGATTTATCTCTCCTCTAACCTTTGACATCTTCATTGCTGTGTTTATTAACTTAGTCTCTCTTATCTAGCTGAGGATGCCTTGGGTCTGTAAGACATGCTCTCCTGTACCGGGATGCTATAAATTCCTTAGCGATATGATAAGATCTTCCCTGCTTTGTAACTTAGCTGACTAGCTACTTTTTACTACTGAGAGACTCCTTGATTTTCAGTTTATATAGATCCCTTATTCTTTTATATCAAATACAATATTCAAGCCTATTTTCCTGTTCCCATACTGGTATAGCCATAACTCCAACAGATAGAGTTGAACATCAAACCCTGAGTGCTCTCCAGAGGTGGGATCCAGCAGGTTCTCACAGGTTCCCGAGAGTAGGTTACTCATTATTTGTGTGTGCCGAGGGGGGGGGGGGTTACTAATTGGTGATTTTGCCACATGATTTTTGCCTTAGTTACGCCCCTCCTCTCAGCAGTAGCGCGCAGAACCTGAAGCAGTCTAGCAGGAGGTGCACCGGCGTGCGTGGCAGCCTGCGCCTGCGTGCATTCGTTTCCCGCCCAAGAACTGGCGCAGCGGCTGTGTCCTTGCCACAGCCCCGCCCAGGAATGCCCCGTCCCCCAGAATGCCTGGCCACGCCCCTGTCATGCCCCGCCCAGCCCCATTGGCGCCATGCCACAGTTTGAATCCCACCACCATGGGAACCTGTTACTAAAATTTCTGGATCCCACCACTGGTGCTCTCAGATGGAGATATCTTCAGGACAGCCTCCTCTCAATAACACCATAAGCCCTGCTCTGCAAAAGTCCCCAACATTGTACGTTTAGGGCACAAATAGAGCAATGCCTGCCAGAAAGAAGCCTGGCTTCACTGTTTTTGGTCACAAAGCAAGCAGCAAACACTCATATTCACATATTGTTGTACTTGCTGCAGCCTCTACTGTTTGATCTGCCAGTTTCAATTACTGTATCCCCAAACGTTGTGCTTCTTTCTTTTTGCTGCTAACCATGACCTATGGGGGGGGGGGGTGTCTTTCATGAAGTATTTTAAGAAAGCAAGTATGCTTGTATACAGCCCAGACAGCTTTTTACCATCTGCGGCAGGCACGGCAATTGGCCCCGTCTCTCCCGTCCCGATCTGGCCACGGTGGTCCATGCCACGGTCACCTCTAGATTAGACTACTGTAACTCGCTCTACGCGGGCTTACCTTTAGCCATGATCCGGAAACTGAAACTCATGCAGAATGCAGCAGCCAGGCTCCTCTCCGGGGCAACAACTAGGGACCAGATTACGCCGGTCCTGTACCAACTACACTGGCTGCCAATCGAGTACCGGGTCATGATTAAAGTTTTGGTACTGACCTTCAAAGCCATTTGCGGCCTTGGCCCTGCTTATCTGAGGGACCGTCTCTCCCTATATCGCCCTTCTAGGCCCCTCCGCTCATCGGAGGCGGACCTACTGGTGATCCCTGGCCCCAAGGCGATCCGGCTGGCCTCTACAAAGGGAGCCAGGGCTTTTGCGGCTCTGGCCCCTACCTGGTGGAACAGGCTTCCGGGTGAAATCAGGGCCTTGCGGGACTTACAAAGTTTCCGCAGGGCCTGCAAAACGGTTCCTGTTCAGCCAGGCGACAACCAGCCGGGATGATTTCAACTTTGCCATAAAGAACATCTGGCCTCCCGTGGGTACACAAAGGGGGGAGGGAGGGGTTGAAGTCATCTGCAAGTTTTAATATTTTATGTATTATTATGACATGTTTTAAATTGTTTTATGACTGATGGACACCGCCCTGAGCCTTTGGGGGAAGGCGGTATATAAATATGATAAATTAATAAATAAATATACAGATATCACCCAAACTAGGCACATAATTAACATTTACAGCGCAATCCTAAAAACACCTCCCTAAGAGTCAGCCCCATGAACTCTGAGTAGTCTTACTTAGGATGGCAATGTTAGTTTTCTGGTCAAAGTAAAAGACTGGAAGGAGATTTTAAAAACATAAATCAGTAGAAAGTAATCACCACAACTAACCAAGTGGAGTTTGCTTCCATGCAATCCAGAAACAAAACTGACATGCGAAAGCTGAGCAGCTTGTTTCAATTCATAGAAATGTTACCTTTTCTGAAATCCAAAATGCTCAGAAAGACCAGCTATGGATGTTTTCGATTAGCAAAATAAACTTAAAATTACTCCCATGGATGTATACACTAGGACAAAATGAACCATCAGATATGTTCAGAACAGCTAATTCTGTCCACAGTTACGATGATGTTTCTAGCCTGACCCCACACATTTACTCAGAAGCAAGCACCAATAAATGCAATGGCTTGCTCTAGGCTCATGTGCACAGACAGCTGCATTCTCACTGTGTGAAGATATATTACTGAAGAGCTTTTATGATGTTGTAGTGCATTATGGAGATGTCCATCTTTAGAAGAAAATATGCATTTCTTCAATTTCTGTTTCATAAACCTGCAGACAATGTATTGGGTTGATCCAATGATGCCGAAGGGGACTGCAATGTTTGTGATACGCAATTTCACTGTAGATATCACACCCAGTATGAATCTTGGGGACCCTGAACAGCATTTCAGGGATATACTATGGGATGCCAGAGGAGGGGCAAGCTTCATTCTATAAGTGATGTTACTGTTTCTAAACCAAAATAGTAAAGGTTTCCTTTTGTCTACATTGACATAGTGGTTAAAAGCAGTGGACTCTACTTTGGAGAAAGTTTGATTCCCCACTCCTCTACATGAGCAGAGGACTCTAATGTGGTGAATCAGGTTTGTTTCCTTCCTCTTACCCATGAAGCCTGCTAGGTTACCTTGAGCTAGTCACAGTTCTCTCCAAACTCTCTCAGCCCCATGTAACTCACAAGGTGTCTGTTGTAGGGAGAGCAATTGAAGGACTTTGTAAGCCGTTTTGAGACTCCTTTAAAGTAGAGAAAAGTGGGGAATGAAAACCAACTCTTCTTCTTCTTCCATTTCAGTTCCCCCCACAAAAAAACCCCTAAAGGTTGCCTAAGTGCTTTAAGATGCAGCAGCCTGCCAATTCATCATCACCAGCGCATACAATCATAACTTTAAAAAATACTATTTTTATTTTAAGAGAAGTAGTAATCTGACAGGCTAAAACTTCAGGGTAATGCTAACAAATGTATTAAATGGTCTGAATTCCAACCCCCCCCCCCCCTATCCTTAAACAACCCAGAAAAGAAAGACTTCTGGTTTAAACTCAGATTAAAGATATATTTATGTCCTGACAACACAGATCAGCCTCCCCAAACTGTTGCTCACCTCTGAAAGTGGAGGTGCAGGGAACCAGTAAAAACCTTTTCACGGTTTGCACTTCAGCGTTGAATGTCTCATCTCAGTTTACTTTAAACTGCTGCTGATTGGGCTAGGATCTAATTCCAACGGTAACATTTAATTGCTGCTTTTGCTGCTGCATTTAAAAAATGTCTTTTCGTGCTCCAGTTGTTCCAAGCCTCTTAACAAATTCACTGTTGTACATCTGCTAAAGCAGCAGAGTCTCGCTCAGCACTGCTACTTTAATAGGTGCCTATTCTTGCACTGCTAAGTTTTGACATTGTGCCTGCTTTTAAAGCCTCTGTGACAGACATCTGCATTCTAAACAACTGTCCTGGATCATAGAGCCCCCATGATTGGCAGGGAACTCAAACCGAATTTGGAGAAGGGCAACTGGAGAATCCTGGCAGTTCAGAACTGACAGGTAACTGACAAACCAGTGACTGCCAATAGGAACAACTCTCAGAAGGAAATAAAGCTTTAAATGCTTGTATGTGGTTACTTCAGTACATTTCGAAGTACAATACAGTGGAACCTCAGTTTTCGTTGGTAATCCGTCCAAAGAGTATCGATGAAAACCGAAACCAATGAAAACCGAGGCAAACTTTTCGATAGGAATAAATGTAAATAGGCACTCCAAAAATGTCAATATAAATAGGCACTCCAAAAAACATACCAAACCCACATTTTTGGTGAATAAACATAGTGTTTAATGCTGAAAACAGCAACACACAATTGACACGAGTTGACAGCGTAGGCGCAACTGAGCATACACAGAGTGCGGCAATAACCACTGGAGCCAGGGAGTTCACTCAAAGAAAGGATGTATTGGCATTGATACAATATATACAGTTTAAACGGACAGAGCCTTCGGCTTAGGTCCTGTCCCCAGCAAGGAACATGCTTAACTGAGTTAGCTTACTTATATACATTATGATACATTCATTAGCCTATGGCTAGTACAGTCAAAGGTCACATGACTCTTATATATAGCTGATGCAATCATGCTTAGTCATTCCCTTTGGCTGCTAACAGGTGAATGCTGTTAGTCCTTCAGCAGTCCATTAAGGCAATCAAGGGTTTTGCCATGCAGCTGTTATACCTTCAGCTCCTGACAACAATAACACTAGGACCAGCTTCAGAGCCAGTGGACCAATGTCGCACCAGAAAGCTGTCCAAAGAGGTCCGTTTCTGACGCCTCTTTAAGATTTGTCTGAAATGGGGCAAGCCATTGTCATTTAACAAGTTGCAGACACGGCCCGCAACAGCTTTGTCCGGGTGATTTTTGTCCACAAACCCCTGCACCTTACTGCAAATCTATGAAAACCGAGACAAATTTTTCACTGAAAAAATCTATGAAAACTGAAACCGATGAAAACCGAAGGCAATAAAAACCGAGGTTCCACTGTATATCACACCAACTTAACCCTGTAAGAACATGGTGGCGGCAGTTCCCTAACGAAACACCGAGACCGCCTGCCCTCAGAGTTCAACAGACATTGCTTCCTGCTGTTGTTTTTTCAAGTAATTAGGGTTGTTGTAGTTAACTTGGGACTTATTGCTACAGCTAACTTGGGTCTTATTGTATCTTTCGGTGGGATGTTGTTAGTTAGCCTGATTGTTGAATCCTTTTGTTATAATAAGAATCAGACCTTTTGGGCTGAGTTAATATACGCAGTAGTGAATTTGTAGTATTGGTAGCATAGGTAGGATTGCCTTTTAGTCTCAGGTTTTGGGAATATAGAATTTGATAGGAAGTCACCATCTCTTTTTCTATGTTATTATCAGGTTAATTTTTGGTGACTAGGCAAATTTTGATGATTCCTGTTTTATTTTATATTATGTTGTATGGTGATTGTGGTATTACTATGTGATTATTATCTGACTATGTTTTATTATTATGTGATCATTAATATTTTTGATGTTCTTATAGGTATTTGTTATAAGATGCTGTTTATTATTATATATGTTGTAATGTGGTAGTACTGTGATATTCTATTCTTATATATTGCTATATTATGAAATGTTATTATGTTTGGCTATCAAATATTATTATGTTAATGATGTTTATGTTTTTGTTAATCTGATATGGGAATGTTGAATATTTGTTTATCTGGTTGAAATGCTGTTAAGGGTTTGGAATTGCTATTATAGCTGAGACTATGATTAGTTTTATTGTCCCCCCCCCCCCCCTCCCCACCCCCCCCCCCCCACCACCCCCACCCCCCCCCCCCCCCTCCCCCCCACCCCCCCCCCCCCCCCCCCACCCCCCCCCCACCCCCCACACGCCCCACACCCCCCCCCCCCACCCACCCCCCCACCCCCCCCCCCCCCCCCCCCCCCCAACCCCCCCCCACCCCCCCCCCCCCCCACCCCGCCCCACCCCCACCCCCCCCCCCCCCCCCCCCCCCCCCCCCACACCCCCCCCGCCCCCCACCCCCCCCCCCCCCCACCCCCCCCCCCCCCCACCCCCCCCCCCCCCCACCCCCCCCCCCCCCCACCCCCCCCCCCCCCCACCCCCCCCCCCCCCCACCCCCCCCCCCCCCCACCCCCCCCCCCCCCCACCCCCCCCCCCCCCCACCCCCCCCCCCCCCCACCCCCCCCCCCCCCCACCCCCCCCCCCCCCCACCCCCCCCCCCCCCCACCCCCCCCCCCCCCCACCCCCCCCCCCCCCCACCCCCCCCCCCCCCCACCCCCCCCCCCCCCCACCCCCCCCCCCCCCCACCCCCCCCCCCCCCCACCCCCCCCCCCCCCCACCCCCCCCCCCCCCCACCCCCCCCCCCCCCCACCCCCCCCCCCCCCCACCCCCCCCCCCCCCCACCCCCCCCCCCCCCCACCCCCCCCCCCCCCCACCCCCCCCCCCCCCCACCCCCCCCCCCCCCCACCCCCCCCCCCCCCCACCCCCCCCCCCCCCCACCCCCCCCCCCCCCCACCCCCCCCCCCCCCCACCCCCCCCCCCCCCCACCCCCCCCCCCCCCCACCCCCCCCCCCCCCCACCCCCCCCCCCCCCCACCCCCCCCCCCCCCCACCCCCCCCCCCCCCCACCCCCCCCCCCCCCCACCCCCCCCCCCCCCCACCCCCCCCCCCCCCCACCCCCCCCCCCCCCCACCCCCCCCCCCCCCCACCCCCCCCCCCCCCCACCCCCCCCCCCCCCCACCCCCCCCCCCCCCCACCCCCCCCCCCCCCCACCCCCCCCCCCCCCCACCCCCCCCCCCCCCCACCCCCCCCCCCCCCCACCCCCCCCCCCCCCCACCCCCCCCCCCCCCCACCCCCCCCCCCCCCCACCCCCCCCCCCCCCCACCCCCCCCCCCCCCCACCCCCCCCCCCCCCCACCCCCCCCCCCCCCCACCCCCCCCCCCCCCCACCCCCCCCCCCCCCCACCCCCCCCCCCCCCCACCCCCCCCCCCCCCCACCCCCCCCCCCCCCCACCCCCCCCCCCCCCCACCCCCCCCCCCCCCCACCCCCCCCCCCCCCCACCCCCCCCCCCCCCCACCCCCCCCCCCCCCCACCCCCCCCCCCCCCCACCCCCCCCCCCCCCCACCCCCCCCCCCCCCCACCCCCCCCCCCCCCCACCCCCCCCCCCCCCCACCCCCCCCCCCCCCCACCCCCCCCCCCCCCCACCCCCCCCCCCCCCCACCCCCCCCCCCCCCCACCCCCCCCCCCCCCCACCCCCCCCCCCCCCCACCCCCCCCCCCCCCCACCCCCCCCCCCCCCCACCCCCCCCCCCCCCCACCCCCCCCCCCCCCCACCCCCCCCCCCCCCCACCCCCCCCCCCCCCCACCCCCCCCCCCCCCCACCCCCCCCCCCCCCCACCCCCCCCCCCCCCCACCCCCCCCCCCCCCCACCCCCCCCCCCCCCCACCCCCCCCCCCCCCCACCCCCCCCCCCCCCCACCCCCCCCCCCCCCCACCCCCCCCCCCCCCCACCCCCCCCCCCCCCCACCCCCCCCCCCCCCCACCCCCCCCCCCCCCCACCCCCCCCCCCCCCCACCCCCCCCCCCCCCCACCCCCCCCCCCCCCCACCCCCCCCCCCCCCCACCCCCCCCCCCCCCCACCCCCCCCCCCCCCCACCCCCCCCCCCCCCCACCCCCCCCCCCCCCCACCCCCCCCCCCCCCCACCCCCCCCCCCCCCCACCCCCCCCCCCCCCCACCCCCCCCCCCCCCCACCCCCCCCCCCCCCCACCCCCCCCCCCCCCCACCCCCCCCCCCCCCCACCCCCCCCCCCCCCCACCCCCCCCCCCCCCCACCCCCCCCCCCCCCCACCCCCCCCCCCCCCCACCCCCCCCCCCCCCCACCCCCCCCCCCCCCCACCCCCCCCCCCCCCCACCCCCCCCCCCCCCCACCCCCCCCCCCCCCCACCCCCCCCCCCCCCCACCCCCCCCCCCCCCCACCCCCCCCCCCCCCCACCCCCCCCCCCCCCCACCCCCCCCCCCCCCCACCCCCCCCCCCCCCCACCCCCCCCCCCCCCCACCCCCCCCCCCCCCCACCCCCCCCCCCCCCCACCCCCCCCCCCCCCCACCCCCCCCCCCCCCCACCCCCCCCCCCCCCCACCCCCCCCCCCCCCCACCCCCCCCCCCCCCCACCCCCCCCCCCCCCCACCCCCCCCCCCCCCCACCCCCCCCCCCCCCCACCCCCCCCCCCCCCCACCCCCCCCCCCCCCCACCCCCCCCCCCCCCCACCCCCCCCCCCCCCCACCCCCCCCCCCCCCCACCCCCCCCCCCCCCCACCCCCCCCCCCCCCCACCCCCCCCCCCCCCCACCCCCCCCCCCCCCCACCCCCCCCCCCCCCCACCCCCCCCCCCCCCCACCCCCCCCCCCCCCCACCCCCCCCCCCCCCCACCCCCCCCCCCCCCCACCCCCCCCCCCCCCCACCCCCCCCCCCCCCCACCCCCCCCCCCCCCCACCCCCCCCCCCCCCCACCCCCCCCCCCCCCCACCCCCCCCCCCCCCCACCCCCCCCCCCCCCCACCCCCCCCCCCCCCCACCCCCCCCCCCCCCCACCCCCCCCCCCCCCCACCCCCCCCCCCCCCCACCCCCCCCCCCCCCCACCCCCCCCCCCCCCCACCCCCCCCCCCCCCCACCCCCCCCCCCCCCCACCCCCCCCCCCCCCCACCCCCCCCCCCCCCCACCCCCCCCCCCCCCCACCCCCCCCCCCCCCCACCCCCCCCCCCCCCCACCCCCCCCCCCCCCCACCCCCCCCCCCCCCCACCCCCCCCCCCCCCCACCCCCCCCCCCCCCCACCCCCCCCCCCCCCCACCCCCCCCCCCCCCCACCCCCCCCCCCCCCCACCCCCCCCCCCCCCCACCCCCCCCCCCCCCCACCCCCCCCCCCCCCCACCCCCCCCCCCCCCCACCCCCCCCCCCCCCCACCCCCCCCCCCCCCCACCCCCCCCCCCCCCCACCCCCCCCCCCCCCCACCCCCCCCCCCCCCCACCCCCCCCCCCCCCCACCCCCCCCCCCCCCCACCCCCCCCCCCCCCCACCCCCCCCCCCCCCCACCCCCCCCCCCCCCCACCCCCCCCCCCCCCCACCCCCCCCCCCCCCCACCCCCCCCCCCCCCCACCCCCCCCCCCCCCCACCCCCCCCCCCCCCCACCCCCCCCCCCCCCCACCCCCCCCCCCCCCCACCCCCCCCCCCCCCCACCCCCCCCCCCCCCCACCCCCCCCCCCCCCCACCCCCCCCCCCCCCCACCCCCCCCCCCCCCCACCCCCCCCCCCCCCCACCCCCCCCCCCCCCCACCCCCCCCCCCCCCCACCCCCCCCCCCCCCCACCCCCCCCCCCCCCCACCCCCCCCCCCCCCCACCCCCCCCCCCCCCCACCCCCCCCCCCCCCCACCCCCCCCCCCCCCCACCCCCCCCCCCCCCCACCCCCCCCCCCCCCCACCCCCCCCCCCCCCCACCCCCCCCCCCCCCCACCCCCCCCCCCCCCCACCCCCCCCCCCCCCCACCCCCCCCCCCCCCCACCCCCCCCCCCCCCCACCCCCCCCCCCCCCCACCCCCCCCCCCCCCCACCCCCCCCCCCCCCCACCCCCCCCCCCCCCCACCCCCCCCCCCCCCCACCCCCCCCCCCCCCCACCCCCCCCCCCCCCCACCCCCCCCCCCCCCCACCCCCCCCCCCCCCCACCCCCCCCCCCCCCCACCCCCCCCCCCCCCCACCCCCCCCCCCCCCCACCCCCCCCCCCCCCCACCCCCCCCCCCCCCCACCCCCCCCCCCCCCCACCCCCCCCCCCCCCCACCCCCCCCCCCCCCCACCCCCCCCCCCCCCCACCCCCCCCCCCCCCCACCCCCCCCCCCCCCCACCCCCCCCCCCCCCCACCCCCCCCCCCCCCCACCCCCCCCCCCCCCCACCCCCCCCCCCCCCCACCCCCCCCCCCCCCCACCCCCCCCCCCCCCCACCCCCCCCCCCCCCCACCCCCCCCCCCCCCCACCCCCCCCCCCCCCCACCCCCCCCCCCCCCCACCCCCCCCCCCCCCCACCCCCCCCCCCCCCCACCCCCCCCCCCCCCCACCCCCCCCCCCCCCCACCCCCCCCCCCCCCCACCCCCCCCCCCCCCCACCCCCCCCCCCCCCCACCCCCCCCCCCCCCCACCCCCCCCCCCCCCCACCCCCCCCCCCCCCCACCCCCCCCCCCCCCCACCCCCCCCCCCCCCCACCCCCCCCCCCCCCCACCCCCCCCCCCCCCCACCCCCCCCCCCCCCCACCCCCCCCCCCCCCCACCCCCCCCCCCCCCCACCCCCCCCCCCCCCCACCCCCCCCCCCCCCCACCCCCCCCCCCCCC
This sequence comes from Sphaerodactylus townsendi, assembly GCF_021028975.2. Lineage (NCBI taxonomy): Eukaryota > Metazoa > Chordata > Lepidosauria > Squamata > Sphaerodactylidae > Sphaerodactylus > Sphaerodactylus townsendi. The sequence goes on along the minus strand of NC_059438.1, from coordinate 48,145,264 downwards.
CACCCCCCCCCCCCCCCACCCCCCCCCCCCCCCACCCCCCCCCCCCCCCACCCCCCCCCCCCCCCACCCCCCCCCCCCCCCACCCCCCCCCCCCCCCACCCCCCCCCCCCCCCACCCCCCCCCCCCCCCACCCCCCCCCCCCCCCACCCCCCCCCCCCCCCACCCCCCCCCCCCCCCACCCCCCCCCCCCCCCACCCCCCCCCCCCCCCACCCCCCCCCCCCCCCACCCCCCCCCCCCCCCACCCCCCCCCCCCCCCACCCCCCCCCCCCCCCACCCCCCCCCCCCCCCACCCCCCCCCCCCCCCACCCCCCCCCCCCCCCACCCCCCCCCCCCCCCACCCCCCCCCCCCCCCACCCCCCCCCCCCCCCACCCCCCCCCCCCCCCACCCCCCCCCCCCCCCACCCCCCCCCCCCCCCACCCCCCCCCCCCCCCACCCCCCCCCCCCCCCACCCCCCCCCCCCCCCACCCCCCCCCCCCCCCACCCCCCCCCCCCCCCACCCCCCCCCCCCCCCACCCCCCCCCCCCCCCACCCCCCCCCCCCCCCACCCCCCCCCCCCCCCACCCCCCCCCCCCCCCACCCCCCCCCCCCCCCACCCCCCCCCCCCCCCACCCCCCCCCCCCCCCACCCCCCCCCCCCCCCACCCCCCCCCCCCCCCACCCCCCCCCCCCCCCACCCCCCCCCCCCCCCACCCCCCCCCCCCCCCACCCCCCCCCCCCCCCACCCCCCCCCCCCCCCACCCCCCCCCCCCCCCACCCCCCCCCCCCCCCACCCCCCCCCCCCCCCACCCCCCCCCCCCCCCACCCCCCCCCCCCCCCACCCCCCCCCCCCCCCACCCCCCCCCCCCCCCACCCCCCCCCCCCCCCACCCCCCCCCCCCCCCACCCCCCCCCCCCCCCACCCCCCCCCCCCCCCACCCCCCCCCCCCCCCACCCCCCCCCCCCCCCACCCCCCCCCCCCCCCACCCCCCCCCCCCCCCACCCCCCCCCCCCCCCACCCCCCCCCCCCCCCACCCCCCCCCCCCCCCACCCCCCCCCCCCCCCACCCCCCCCCCCCCCCACCCCCCCCCCCCCCCACCCCCCCCCCCCCCCACCCCCCCCCCCCCCCACCCCCCCCCCCCCCCACCCCCCCCCCCCCCCACCCCCCCCCCCCCCCACCCCCCCCCCCCCCCACCCCCCCCCCCCCCCACCCCCCCCCCCCCCCACCCCCCCCCCCCCCCACCCCCCCCCCCCCCCACCCCCCCCCCCCCCCACCCCCCCCCCCCCCCACCCCCCCCCCCCCCCACCCCCCCCCCCCCCCACCCCCCCCCCCCCCCACCCCCCCCCCCCCCCACCCCCCCCCCCCCCCACCCCCCCCCCCCCCCACCCCCCCCCCCCCCCACCCCCCCCCCCCCCCACCCCCCCCCCCCCCCACCCCCCCCCCCCCCCACCCCCCCCCCCCCCCACCCCCCCCCCCCCCCACCCCCCCCCCCCCCCACCCCCCCCCCCCCCCACCCCCCCCCCCCCCCACCCCCCCCCCCCCCCACCCCCCCCCCCCCCCACCCCCCCCCCCCCCCACCCCCCCCCCCCCCCACCCCCCCCCCCCCCCACCCCCCCCCCCCCCCACCCCCCCCCCCCCCCACCCCCCCCCCCCCCCACCCCCCCCCCCCCCCACCCCCCCCCCCCCCCACCCCCCCCCCCCCCCACCCCCCCCCCCCCCCACCCCCCCCCCCCCCCACCCCCCCCCCCCCCCACCCCCCCCCCCCCCCACCCCCCCCCCCCCCCACCCCCCCCCCCCCCCACCCCCCCCCCCCCCCACCCCCCCCCCCCCCCACCCCCCCCCCCCCCCACCCCCCCCCCCCCCCACCCCCCCCCCCCCCCACCCCCCCCCCCCCCCACCCCCCCCCCCCCCCACCCCCCCCCCCCCCCACCCCCCCCCCCCCCCACCCCCCCCCCCCCCCACCCCCCCCCCCCCCCACCCCCCCCCCCCCCCACCCCCCCCCCCCCCCACCCCCCCCCCCCCCCACCCCCCCCCCCCCCCACCCCCCCCCCCCCCCACCCCCCCCCCCCCCCACCCCCCCCCCCCCCCACCCCCCCCCCCCCCCACCCCCCCCCCCCCCCACCCCCCCCCCCCCCCACCCCCCCCCCCCCCCACCCCCCCCCCCCCCCACCCCCCCCCCCCCCCACCCCCCCCCCCCCCCACCCCCCCCCCCCCCCACCCCCCCCCCCCCCCACCCCCCCCCCCCCCCACCCCCCCCCCCCCCCACCCCCCCCCCCCCCCACCCCCCCCCCCCCCCACCCCCCCCCCCCCCCACCCCCCCCCCCCCCCACCCCCCCCCCCCCCCACCCCCCCCCCCCCCCACCCCCCCCCCCCCCCACCCCCCCCCCCCCCCACCCCCCCCCCCCCCCACCCCCCCCCCCCCCCACCCCCCCCCCCCCCCACCCCCCCCCCCCCCCACCCCCCCCCCCCCCCACCCCCCCCCCCCCCCACCCCCCCCCCCCCCCACCCCCCCCCCCCCCCACCCCCCCCCCCCCCCACCCCCCCCCCCCCCCACCCCCCCCCCCCCCCACCCCCCCCCCCCCCCACCCCCCCCCCCCCCCACCCCCCCCCCCCCCCACCCCCCCCCCCCCCCACCCCCCCCCCCCCCCACCCCCCCCCCCCCCCACCCCCCCCCCCCCCCACCCCCCCCCCCCCCCACCCCCCCCCCCCCCCACCCCCCCCCCCCCCCACCCCCCCCCCCCCCCACCCCCCCCCCCCCCCACCCCCCCCCCCCCCCACCCCCCCCCCCCCCCACCCCCCCCCCCCCCCACCCCCCCCCCCCCCCACCCCCCCCCCCCCCCACCCCCCCCCCCCCCCACCCCCCCCCCCCCCCACCCCCCCCCCCCCCCACCCCCCCCCCCCCCCACCCCCCCCCCCCCCCACCCCCCCCCCCCCCCACCCCCCCCCCCCCCCACCCCCCCCCCCCCCCACCCCCCCCCCCCCCCACCCCCCCCCCCCCCCACCCCCCCCCCCCCCCACCCCCCCCCCCCCCCACCCCCCCCCCCCCCCACCCCCCCCCCCCCCCACCCCCCCCCCCCCCCACCCCCCCCCCCCCCCACCCCCCCCCCCCCCCACCCCCCCCCCCCCCCACCCCCCCCCCCCCCCACCCCCCCCCCCCCCCACCCCCCCCCCCCCCCACCCCCCCCCCCCCCCACCCCCCCCCCCCCCCACCCCCCCCCCCCCCCACCCCCCCCCCCCCCCACCCCCCCCCCCCCCCACCCCCCCCCCCCCCCACCCCCCCCCCCCCCCACCCCCCCCCCCCCCCACCCCCCCCCCCCCCCACCCCCCCCCCCCCCCACCCCCCCCCCCCCCCACCCCCCCCCCCCCCCACCCCCCCCCCCCCCCACCCCCCCCCCCCCCCACCCCCCCCCCCCCCCACCCCCCCCCCCCCCCACCCCCCCCCCCCCCCACCCCCCCCCCCCCCCACCCCCCCCCCCCCCCACCCCCCCCCCCCCCCACCCCCCCCCCCCCCCACCCCCCCCCCCCCCCACCCCCCCCCCCCCCCACCCCCCCCCCCCCCCACCCCCCCCCCCCCCCACCCCCCCCCCCCCCCACCCCCCCCCCCCCCCACCCCCCCCCCCCCCCACCCCCCCCCCCCCCCACCCCCCCCCCCCCCCACCCCCCCCCCCCCCCACCCCCCCCCCCCCCCACCCCCCCCCCCCCCCACCCCCCCCCCCCCCCACCCCCCCCCCCCCCCACCCCCCCCCCCCCCCACCCCCCCCCCCCCCCACCCCCCCCCCCCCCCACCCCCCCCCCCCCCCACCCCCCCCCCCCCCCACCCCCCCCCCCCCCCACCCCCCCCCCCCCCCACCCCCCCCCCCCCCCACCCCCCCCCCCCCCCACCCCCCCCCCCCCCCACCCCCCCCCCCCCCCACCCCCCCCCCCCCCCACCCCCCCCCCCCCCCACCCCCCCCCCCCCCCACCCCCCCCCCCCCCCACCCCCCCCCCCCCCCACCCCCCCCCCCCCCCACCCCCCCCCCCCCCCACCCCCCCCCCCCCCCACCCCCCCCCCCCCCCACCCCCCCCCCCCCCCACCCCCCCCCCCCCCCACCCCCCCCCCCCCCCACCCCCCCCCCCCCCCACCCCCCCCCCCCCCCACCCCCCCCCCCCCCCACCCCCCCCCCCCCCCACCCCCCCCCCCCCCCACCCCCCCCCCCCCCCACCCCCCCCCCCCCCCACCCCCCCCCCCCCCCACCCCCCCCCCCCCCCACCCCCCCCCCCCCCCACCCCCCCCCCCCCCCACCCCCCCCCCCCCCCACCCCCCCCCCCCCCCACCCCCCCCCCCCCCCACCCCCCCCCCCCCCCACCCCCCCCCCCCCCCACCCCCCCCCCCCCCCACCCCCCCCCCCCCCCACCCCCCCCCCCCCCCACCCCCCCCCCCCCCCACCCCCCCCCCCCCCCACCCCCCCCCCCCCCCACCCCCCCCCCCCCCCACCCCCCCCCCCCCCCACCCCCCCCCCCCCCCACCCCCCCCCCCCCCCACCCCCCCCCCCCCCCACCCCCCCCCCCCCCCACCCCCCCCCCCCCCCACCCCCCCCCCCCCCCACCCCCCCCCCCCCCCACCCCCCCCCCCCCCCACCCCCCCCCCCCCCCACCCCCCCCCCCCCCCACCCCCCCCCCCCCCCACCCCCCCCCCCCCCCACCCCCCCCCCCCCCCACCCCCCCCCCCCCCCACCCCCCCCCCCCCCCACCCCCCCCCCCCCCCACCCCCCCCCCCCCCCACCCCCCCCCCCCCCCACCCCCCCCCCCCCCCACCCCCCCCCCCCCCCACCCCCCCCCCCCCCCACCCCCCCCCCCCCCCACCCCCCCCCCCCCCCACCCCCCCCCCCCCCCACCCCCCCCCCCCCCCACCCCCCCCCCCCCCCACCCCCCCCCCCCCCCACCCCCCCCCCCCCCCACCCCCCCCCCCCCCCACCCCCCCCCCCCCCCACCCCCCCCCCCCCCCACCCCCCCCCCCCCCCACCCCCCCCCCCCCCCACCCCCCCCCCCCCCCACCCCCCCCCCCCCCCACCCCCCCCCCCCCCCACCCCCCCCCCCCCCCACCCCCCCCCCCCCCCACCCCCCCCCCCCCCCACCCCCCCCCCCCCCCACCCCCCCCCCCCCCCACCCCCCCCCCCCCCCACCCCCCCCCCCCCCCACCCCCCCCCCCCCCCACCCCCCCCCCCCCCCACCCCCCCCCCCCCCCACCCCCCCCCCCCCCCACCCCCCCCCCCCCCCACCCCCCCCCCCCCCCACCCCCCCCCCCCCCCACCCCCCCCCCCCCCCACCCCCCCCCCCCCCCACCCCCCCCCCCCCCCACCCCCCCCCCCCCCCACCCCCCCCCCCCCCCACCCCCCCCCCCCCCCACCCCCCCCCCCCCCCACCCCCCCCCCCCCCCACCCCCCCCCCCCCCCACCCCCCCCCCCCCCCACCCCCCCCCCCCCCCACCCCCCCCCCCCCCCACCCCCCCCCCCCCCCACCCCCCCCCCCCCCCACCCCCCCCCCCCCCCACCCCCCCCCCCCCCCACCCCCCCCCCCCCCCACCCCCCCCCCCCCCCACCCCCCCCCCCCCCCACCCCCCCCCCCCCCCACCCCCCCCCCCCCCCACCCCCCCCCCCCCCCACCCCCCCCCCCCCCCACCCCCCCCCCCCCCCACCCCCCCCCCCCCCCACCCCCCCCCCCCCCCACCCCCCCCCCCCCCCACCCCCCCCCCCCCCCACCCCCCCCCCCCCCCACCCCCCCCCCCCCCCACCCCCCCCCCCCCCCACCCCCCCCCCCCCCCACCCCCCCCCCCCCCCACCCCCCCCCCCCCCCACCCCCCCCCCCCCCCACCCCCCCCCCCCCCCACCCCCCCCCCCCCCCACCCCCCCCCCCCCCCACCCCCCCCCCCCCCCACCCCCCCCCCCCCCCACCCCCCCCCCCCCCCACCCCCCCCCCCCCCCACCCCCCCCCCCCCCCACCCCCCCCCCCCCCCACCCCCCCCCCCCCCCACCCCCCCCCCCCCCCACCCCCCCCCCCCCCCACCCCCCCCCCCCCCCACCCCCCCCCCCCCCCACCCCCCCCCCCCCCCACCCCCCCCCCCCCCCACCCCCCCCCCCCCCCACCCCCCCCCCCCCCCACCCCCCCCCCCCCCCACCCCCCCCCCCCCCCACCCCCCCCCCCCCCCACCCCCCCCCCCCCCCACCCCCCCCCCCCCCCACCCCCCCCCCCCCCCACCCCCCCCCCCCCCCACCCCCCCCCCCCCCCACCCCCCCCCCCCCCCACCCCCCCCCCCCCCCACCCCCCCCCCCCCCCACCCCCCCCCCCCCCCACCCCCCCCCCCCCCCACCCCCCCCCCCCCCCACCCCCCCCCCCCCCCACCCCCCCCCCCCCCCACCCCCCCCCCCCCCCACCCCCCCCCCCCCCCACCCCCCCCCCCCCCCACCCCCCCCCCCCCCCACCCCCCCCCCCCCCCACCCCCCCCCCCCCCCACCCCCCCCCCCCCCCACCCCCCCCCCCCCCCACCCCCCCCCCCCCCCACCCCCCCCCCCCCCCACCCCCCCCCCCCCCCACCCCCCCCCCCCCCCACCCCCCCCCCCCCCCACCCCCCCCCCCCCCCACCCCCCCCCCCCCCCACCCCCCCCCCCCCCCACCCCCCCCCCCCCCCACCCCCCCCCCCCCCCACCCCCCCCCCCCCCCACCCCCCCCCCCCCCCACCCCCCCCCCCCCCCACCCCCCCCCCCCCCCACCCCCCCCCCCCCCCACCCCCCCCCCCCCCCACCCCCCCCCCCCCCCACCCCCCCCCCCCCCCACCCCCCCCCCCCCCCACCCCCCCCCCCCCCCACCCCCCCCCCCCCCCACCCCCCCCCCCCCCCACCCCCCCCCCCCCCCACCCCCCCCCCCCCCCACCCCCCCCCCCCCCCACCCCCCCCCCCCCCCACCCCCCCCCCCCCCCACCCCCCCCCCCCCCCACCCCCCCCCCCCCCCACCCCCCCCCCCCCCCACCCCCCCCCCCCCCCACCCCCCCCCCCCCCCACCCCCCCCCCCCCCCACCCCCCCCCCCCCCCACCCCCCCCCCCCCCCACCCCCCCCCCCCCCCACCCCCCCCCCCCCCCACCCCCCCCCCCCCCCACCCCCCCCCCCCCCCACCCCCCCCCCCCCCCACCCCCCCCCCCCCCCACCCCCCCCCCCCCCCACCCCCCCCCCCCCCCACCCCCCCCCCCCCCCACCCCCCCCCCCCCCCACCCCCCCCCCCCCCCACCCCCCCCCCCCCCCACCCCCCCCCCCCCCCACCCCCCCCCCCCCCCACCCCCCCCCCCCCCCACCCCCCCCCCCCCCCACCCCCCCCCCCCCCCACCCCCCCCCCCCCCCACCCCCCCCCCCCCCCACCCCCCCCCCCCCCCACCCCCCCCCCCCCCCACCCCCCCCCCCCCCCACCCCCCCCCCCCCCCACCCCCCCCCCCCCCCACCCCCCCCCCCCCCCACCCCCCCCCCCCCCCACCCCCCCCCCCCCCCACCCCCCCCCCCCCCCACCCCCCCCCCCCCCCACCCCCCCCCCCCCCCACCCCCCCCCCCCCCCACCCCCCCCCCCCCCCACCCCCCCCCCCCCCCACCCCCCCCCCCCCCCACCCCCCCCCCCCCCCACCCCCCCCCCCCCCCACCCCCCCCCCCCCCCACCCCCCCCCCCCCCCACCCCCCCCCCCCCCCACCCCCCCCCCCCCCCACCCCCCCCCCCCCCCACCCCCCCCCCCCCCCACCCCCCCCCCCCCCCACCCCCCCCCCCCCCCACCCCCCCCCCCCCCCACCCCCCCCCCCCCCCACCCCCCCCCCCCCCCACCCCCCCCCCCCCCCACCCCCCCCCCCCCCCACCCCCCCCCCCCCCCACCCCCCCCCCCCCCCACCCCCCCCCCCCCCCACCCCCCCCCCCCCCCACCCCCCCCCCCCCCCACCCCCCCCCCCCCCCACCCCCCCCCCCCCCCACCCCCCCCCCCCCCCACCCCCCCCCCCCCCCACCCCCCCCCCCCCCCACCCCCCCCCCCCCCCACCCCCCCCCCCCCCCACCCCCCCCCCCCCCCACCCCCCCCCCCCCCCACCCCCCCCCCCCCCCACCCCCCCCCCCCCCCACCCCCCCCCCCCCCCACCCCCCCCCCCCCCCACCCCCCCCCCCCCCCACCCCCCCCCCCCCCCACCCCCCCCCCCCCCCACCCCCCCCCCCCCCCACCCCCCCCCCCCCCCACCCCCCCCCCCCCCCACCCCCCCCCCCCCCCACCCCCCCCCCCCCCCACCCCCCCCCCCCCCCACCCCCCCCCCCCCCCACCCCCCCCCCCCCCCACCCCCCCCCCCCCCCACCCCCCCCCCCCCCCACCCCCCCCCCCCCCCACCCCCCCCCCCCCCCACCCCCCCCCCCCCCCACCCCCCCCCCCCCCCACCCCCCCCCCCCCCCACCCCCCCCCCCCCCCACCCCCCCCCCCCCCCACCCCCCCCCCCCCCCACCCCCCCCCCCCCCCACCCCCCCCCCCCCCCACCCCCCCCCCCCCCCACCCCCCCCCCCCCCCACCCCCCCCCCCCCCCACCCCCCCCCCCCCCCACCCCCCCCCCCCCCCACCCCCCCCCCCCCCCACCCCCCCCCCCCCCCACCCCCCCCCCCCCCCACCCCCCCCCCCCCCCACCCCCCCCCCCCCCCACCCCCCCCCCCCCCCACCCCCCCCCCCCCCCACCCCCCCCCCCCCCCACCCCCCCCCCCCCCCACCCCCCCCCCCCCCCACCCCCCCCCCCCCCCACCCCCCCCCCCCCCCACCCCCCCCCCCCCCCACCCCCCCCCCCCCCCACCCCCCCCCCCCCCCACCCCCCCCCCCCCCCACCCCCCCCCCCCCCCACCCCCCCCCCCCCCCACCCCCCCCCCCCCCCACCCCCCCCCCCCCCCACCCCCCCCCCCCCCCACCCCCCCCCCCCCCCACCCCCCCCCCCCCCCACCCCCCCCCCCCCCCACCCCCCCCCCCCCCCACCCCCCCCCCCCCCCACCCCCCCCCCCCCCCACCCCCCCCCCCCCCCACCCCCCCCCCCCCCCACCCCCCCCCCCCCCCACCCCCCCCCCCCCCCACCCCCCCCCCCCCCCACCCCCCCCCCCCCCCACCCCCCCCCCCCCCCACCCCCCCCCCCCCCCACCCCCCCCCCCCCCCACCCCCCCCCCCCCCCACCCCCCCCCCCCCCCACCCCCCCCCCCCCCCACCCCCCCCCCCCCCCACCCCCCCCCCCCCCCACCCCCCCCCCCCCCCACCCCCCCCCCCCCCCACCCCCCCCCCCCCCCACCCCCCCCCCCCCCCACCCCCCCCCCCCCCCACCCCCCCCCCCCCCCACCCCCCCCCCCCCCCACCCCCCCCCCCCCCCACCCCCCCCCCCCCCCACCCCCCCCCCCCCCCACCCCCCCCCCCCCCCACCCCCCCCCCCCCCCACCCCCCCCCCCCCCCACCCCCCCCCCCCCCCACCCCCCCCCCCCCCCACCCCCCCCCCCCCCCACCCCCCCCCCCCCCCACCCCCCCCCCCCCCCACCCCCCCCCCCCCCCACCCCCCCCCCCCCCCACCCCCCCCCCCCCCCACCCCCCCCCCCCCCCACCCCCCCCCCCCCCCACCCCCCCCCCCCCCCACCCCCCCCCCCCCCCACCCCCCCCCCCCCCCACCCCCCCCCCCCCCCACCCCCCCCCCCCCCCACCCCCCCCCCCCCCCACCCCCCCCCCCCCCCACCCCCCCCCCCCCCCACCCCCCCCCCCCCCCACCCCCCCCCCCCCCCACCCCCCCCCCCCCCCACCCCCCCCCCCCCCCACCCCCCCCCCCCCCCACCCCCCCCCCCCCCCACCCCCCCCCCCCCCCACCCCCCCCCCCCCCCACCCCCCCCCCCCCCCACCCCCCCCCCCCCCCACCCCCCCCCCCCCCCACCCCCCCCCCCCCCCACCCCCCCCCCCCCCCACCCCCCCCCCCCCCCACCCCCCCCCCCCCCCACCCCCCCCCCCCCCCACCCCCCCCCCCCCCCACCCCCCCCCCCCCCCACCCCCCCCCCCCCCCACCCCCCCCCCCCCCCACCCCCCCCCCCCCCCACCCCCCCCCCCCCCCACCCCCCCCCCCCCCCACCCCCCCCCCCCCCCACCCCCCCCCCCCCCCACCCCCCCCCCCCCCCACCCCCCCCCCCCCCCACCCCCCCCCCCCCCCACCCCCCCCCCCCCCCACCCCCCCCCCCCCCCACCCCCCCCCCCCCCCACCCCCCCCCCCCCCCACCCCCCCCCCCCCCCACCCCCCCCCCCCCCCACCCCCCCCCCCCCCCACCCCCCCCCCCCCCCACCCCCCCCCCCCCCCACCCCCCCCCCCCCCCACCCCCCCCCCCCCCCACCCCCCCCCCCCCCCACCCCCCCCCCCCCCCACCCCCCCCCCCCCCCACCCCCCCCCCCCCCCACCCCCCCCCCCCCCCACCCCCCCCCCCCCCCACCCCCCCCCCCCCCCACCCCCCCCCCCCCCCACCCCCCCCCCCCCCCACCCCCCCCCCCCCCCACCCCCCCCCCCCCCCACCCCCCCCCCCCCCCACCCCCCCCCCCCCCCACCCCCCCCCCCCCCCACCCCCCCCCCCCCCCACCCCCCCCCCCCCCCACCCCCCCCCCCCCCCACCCCCCCCCCCCCCCACCCCCCCCCCCCCCCACCCCCCCCCCCCCCCACCCCCCCCCCCCCCCACCCCCCCCCCCCCCCACCCCCCCCCCCCCCCACCCCCCCCCCCCCCCACCCCCCCCCCCCCCCACCCCCCCCCCCCCCCACCCCCCCCCCCCCCCACCCCCCCCCCCCCCCACCCCCCCCCCCCCCCACCCCCCCCCCCCCCCACCCCCCCCCCCCCCCACCCCCCCCCCCCCCCACCCCCCCCCCCCCCCACCCCCCCCCCCCCCCACCCCCCCCCCCCCCCACCCCCCCCCCCCCCCACCCCCCCCCCCCCCCACCCCCCCCCCCCCCCACCCCCCCCCCCCCCCACCCCCCCCCCCCCCCACCCCCCCCCCCCCCCACCCCCCCCCCCCCCCACCCCCCCCCCCCCCCACCCCCCCCCCCCCCCACCCCCCCCCCCCCCCACCCCCCCCCCCCCCCACCCCCCCCCCCCCCCACCCCCCCCCCCCCCCACCCCCCCCCCCCCCCACCCCCCCCCCCCCCCACCCCCCCCCCCCCCCACCCCCCCCCCCCCCCACCCCCCCCCCCCCCCACCCCCCCCCCCCCCCACCCCCCCCCCCCCCCACCCCCCCCCCCCCCCACCCCCCCCCCCCCCCACCCCCCCCCCCCCCCACCCCCCCCCCCCCCCACCCCCCCCCCCCCCCACCCCCCCCCCCCCCCACCCCCCCCCCCCCCCACCCCCCCCCCCCCCCACCCCCCCCCCCCCCCACCCCCCCCCCCCCCCACCCCCCCCCCCCCCCACCCCCCCCCCCCCCCACCCCCCCCCCCCCCCACCCCCCCCCCCCCCCACCCCCCCCCCCCCCCACCCCCCCCCCCCCCCACCCCCCCCCCCCCCCACCCCCCCCCCCCCCCACCCCCCCCCCCCCCCACCCCCCCCCCCCCCCACCCCCCCCCCCCCCCACCCCCCCCCCCCCCCACCCCCCCCCCCCCCCACCCCCCCCCCCCCCCACCCCCCCCCCCCCCCACCCCCCCCCCCCCCCACCCCCCCCCCCCCCCACCCCCCCCCCCCCCCACCCCCCCCCCCCCCCACCCCCCCCCCCCCCCACCCCCCCCCCCCCCCACCCCCCCCCCCCCCCACCCCCCCCCCCCCCCACCCCCCCCCCCCCCCACCCCCCCCCCCCCCCACCCCCCCCCCCCCCCACCCCCCCCCCCCCCCACCCCCCCCCCCCCCCACCCCCCCCCCCCCCCACCCCCCCCCCCCCCCACCCCCCCCCCCCCCCACCCCCCCCCCCCCCCACCCCCCCCCCCCCCCACCCCCCCCCCCCCCCACCCCCCCCCCCCCCCACCCCCCCCCCCCCCCACCCCCCCCCCCCCCCACCCCCCCCCCCCCCCACCCCCCCCCCCCCCCACCCCCCCCCCCCCCCACCCCCCCCCCCCCCCACCCCCCCCCCCCCCCACCCCCCCCCCCCCCCACCCCCCCCCCCCCCCACCCCCCCCCCCCCCCACCCCCCCCCCCCCCCACCCCCCCCCCCCCCCACCCCCCCCCCCCCCCACCCCCCCCCCCCCCCACCCCCCCCCCCCCCCACCCCCCCCCCCCCCCACCCCCCCCCCCCCCCACCCCCCCCCCCCCCCACCCCCCCCCCCCCCCACCCCCCCCCCCCCCCACCCCCCCCCCCCCCCACCCCCCCCCCCCCCCACCCCCCCCCCCCCCCACCCCCCCCCCCCCCCACCCCCCCCCCCCCCCACCCCCCCCCCCCCCCACCCCCCCCCCCCCCCACCCCCCCCCCCCCCCACCCCCCCCCCCCCCCACCCCCCCCCCCCCCCACCCCCCCCCCCCCCCACCCCCCCCCCCCCCCACCCCCCCCCCCCCCCACCCCCCCCCCCCCCCACCCCCCCCCCCCCCCACCCCCCCCCCCCCCCACCCCCCCCCCCCCCCACCCCCCCCCCCCCCCACCCCCCCCCCCCCCCACCCCCCCCCCCCCCCACCCCCCCCCCCCCCCACCCCCCCCCCCCCCCACCCCCCCCCCCCCCCACCCCCCCCCCCCCCCACCCCCCCCCCCCCCCACCCCCCCCCCCCCCCACCCCCCCCCCCCCCCACCCCCCCCCCCCCCCACCCCCCCCCCCCCCCACCCCCCCCCCCCCCCACCCCCCCCCCCCCCCACCCCCCCCCCCCCCCACCCCCCCCCCCCCCCACCCCCCCCCCCCCCCACCCCCCCCCCCCCCCACCCCCCCCCCCCCCCACCCCCCCCCCCCCCCACCCCCCCCCCCCCCCACCCCCCCCCCCCCCCACCCCCCCCCCCCCCCACCCCCCCCCCCCCCCACCCCCCCCCCCCCCCACCCCCCCCCCCCCCCACCCCCCCCCCCCCCCACCCCCCCCCCCCCCCACCCCCCCCCCCCCCCACCCCCCCCCCCCCCCACCCCCCCCCCCCCCCACCCCCCCCCCCCCCCACCCCCCCCCCCCCCCACCCCCCCCCCCCCCCACCCCCCCCCCCCCCCACCCCCCCCCCCCCCCACCCCCCCCCCCCCCCACCCCCCCCCCCCCCCACCCCCCCCCCCCCCCACCCCCCCCCCCCCCCACCCCCCCCCCCCCCCACCCCCCCCCCCCCCCACCCCCCCCCCCCCCCACCCCCCCCCCCCCCCACCCCCCCCCCCCCCCACCCCCCCCCCCCCCCACCCCCCCCCCCCCCCACCCCCCCCCCCCCCCACCCCCCCCCCCCCCCACCCCCCCCCCCCCCCACCCCCCCCCCCCCCCACCCCCCCCCCCCCCCACCCCCCCCCCCCCCCACCCCCCCCCCCCCCCACCCCCCCCCCCCCCCACCCCCCCCCCCCCCCACCCCCCCCCCCCCCCACCCCCCCCCCCCCCCACCCCCCCCCCCCCCCACCCCCCCCCCCCCCCACCCCCCCCCCCCCCCACCCCCCCCCCCCCCCACCCCCCCCCCCCCCCACCCCCCCCCCCCCCCACCCCCCCCCCCCCCCACCCCCCCCCCCCCCCACCCCCCCCCCCCCCCACCCCCCCCCCCCCCCACCCCCCCCCCCCCCCACCCCCCCCCCCCCCCACCCCCCCCCCCCCCCACCCCCCCCCCCCCCCACCCCCCCCCCCCCCCACCCCCCCCCCCCCCCACCCCCCCCCCCCCCCACCCCCCCCCCCCCCCACCCCCCCCCCCCCCCACCCCCCCCCCCCCCCACCCCCCCCCCCCCCCACCCCCCCCCCCCCCCACCCCCCCCCCCCCCCACCCCCCCCCCCCCCCACCCCCCCCCCCCCCCACCCCCCCCCCCCCCCACCCCCCCCCCCCCCCACCCCCCCCCCCCCCCACCCCCCCCCCCCCCCACCCCCCCCCCCCCCCACCCCCCCCCCCCCCCACCCCCCCCCCCCCCCACCCCCCCCCCCCCCCACCCCCCCCCCCCCCCACCCCCCCCCCCCCCCACCCCCCCCCCCCCCCACCCCCCCCCCCCCCCACCCCCCCCCCCCCCCACCCCCCCCCCCCCCCACCCCCCCCCCCCCCCACCCCCCCCCCCCCCCACCCCCCCCCCCCCCCACCCCCCCCCCCCCCCACCCCCCCCCCCCCCCACCCCCCCCCCCCCCCACCCCCCCCCCCCCCCACCCCCCCCCCCCCCCACCCCCCCCCCCCCCCACCCCCCCCCCCCCCCACCCCCCCCCCCCCCCACCCCCCCCCCCCCCCACCCCCCCCCCCCCCCACCCCCCCCCCCCCCCACCCCCCCCCCCCCCCACCCCCCCCCCCCCCCACCCCCCCCCCCCCCCACCCCCCCCCCCCCCCACCCCCCCCCCCCCCCACCCCCCCCCCCCCCCACCCCCCCCCCCCCCCACCCCCCCCCCCCCCCACCCCCCCCCCCCCCCACCCCCCCCCCCCCCCACCCCCCCCCCCCCCCACCCCCCCCCCCCCCCACCCCCCCCCCCCCCCACCCCCCCCCCCCCCCACCCCCCCCCCCCCCCACCCCCCCCCCCCCCCACCCCCCCCCCCCCCCACCCCCCCCCCCCCCCACCCCCCCCCCCCCCCACCCCCCCCCCCCCCCACCCCCCCCCCCCCCCACCCCCCCCCCCCCCCACCCCCCCCCCCCCCCACCCCCCCCCCCCCCCACCCCCCCCCCCCCCCACCCCCCCCCCCCCCCACCCCCCCCCCCCCCCACCCCCCCCCCCCCCCACCCCCCCCCCCCCCCACCCCCCCCCCCCCCCACCCCCCCCCCCCCCCACCCCCCCCCCCCCCCACCCCCCCCCCCCCCCACCCCCCCCCCCCCCCACCCCCCCCCCCCCCCACCCCCCCCCCCCCCCACCCCCCCCCCCCCCCACCCCCCCCCCCCCCCACCCCCCCCCCCCCCCACCCCCCCCCCCCCCCACCCCCCCCCCCCCCCACCCCCCCCCCCCCCCACCCCCCCCCCCCCCCACCCCCCCCCCCCCCCACCCCCCCCCCCCCCCACCCCCCCCCCCCCCCACCCCCCCCCCCCCCCACCCCCCCCCCCCCCCACCCCCCCCCCCCCCCACCCCCCCCCCCCCCCACCCCCCCCCCCCCCCACCCCCCCCCCCCCCCACCCCCCCCCCCCCCCACCCCCCCCCCCCCCCACCCCCCCCCCCCCCCACCCCCCCCCCCCCCCACCCCCCCCCCCCCCCACCCCCCCCCCCCCCCACCCCCCCCCCCCCCCACCCCCCCCCCCCCCCACCCCCCCCCCCCCCCACCCCCCCCCCCCCCCACCCCCCCCCCCCCCCACCCCCCCCCCCCCCCACCCCCCCCCCCCCCCACCCCCCCCCCCCCCCACCCCCCCCCCCCCCCACCCCCCCCCCCCCCCACCCCCCCCCCCCCCCACCCCCCCCCCCCCCCACCCCCCCCCCCCCCCACCCCCCCCCCCCCCCACCCCCCCCCCCCCCCACCCCCCCCCCCCCCCACCCCCCCCCCCCCCCACCCCCCCCCCCCCCCACCCCCCCCCCCCCCCACCCCCCCCCCCCCCCACCCCCCCCCCCCCCCACCCCCCCCCCCCCCCACCCCCCCCCCCCCCCACCCCCCCCCCCCCCCACCCCCCCCCCCCCCCACCCCCCCCCCCCCCCACCCCCCCCCCCCCCCACCCCCCCCCCCCCCCACCCCCCCCCCCCCCCACCCCCCCCCCCCCCCACCCCCCCCCCCCCCCACCCCCCCCCCCCCCCACCCCCCCCCCCCCCCACCCCCCCCCCCCCCCACCCCCCCCCCCCCCCACCCCCCCCCCCCCCCACCCCCCCCCCCCCCCACCCCCCCCCCCCCCCACCCCCCCCCCCCCCCACCCCCCCCCCCCCCCACCCCCCCCCCCCCCCACCCCCCCCCCCCCCCACCCCCCCCCCCCCCCACCCCCCCCCCCCCCCACCCCCCCCCCCCCCCACCCCCCCCCCCCCCCACCCCCCCCCCCCCCCACCCCCCCCCCCCCCCACCCCCCCCCCCCCCCACCCCCCCCCCCCCCCACCCCCCCCCCCCCCCACCCCCCCCCCCCCCCACCCCCCCCCCCCCCCACCCCCCCCCCCCCCCACCCCCCCCCCCCCCCACCCCCCCCCCCCCCCACCCCCCCCCCCCCCCACCCCCCCCCCCCCCCACCCCCCCCCCCCCCCACCCCCCCCCCCCCCCACCCCCCCCCCCCCCCACCCCCCCCCCCCCCCACCCCCCCCCCCCCCCACCCCCCCCCCCCCCCACCCCCCCCCCCCCCCACCCCCCCCCCCCCCCACCCCCCCCCCCCCCCACCCCCCCCCCCCCCCACCCCCCCCCCCCCCCACCCCCCCCCCCCCCCACCCCCCCCCCCCCCCACCCCCCCCCCCCCCCACCCCCCCCCCCCCCCACCCCCCCCCCCCCCCACCCCCCCCCCCCCCCACCCCCCCCCCCCCCCACCCCCCCCCCCCCCCACCCCCCCCCCCCCCCACCCCCCCCCCCCCCCACCCCCCCCCCCCCCCACCCCCCCCCCCCCCCACCCCCCCCCCCCCCCACCCCCCCCCCCCCCCACCCCCCCCCCCCCCCACCCCCCCCCCCCCCCACCCCCCCCCCCCCCCACCCCCCCCCCCCCCCACCCCCCCCCCCCCCCACCCCCCCCCCCCCCCACCCCCCCCCCCCCCCACCCCCCCCCCCCCCCACCCCCCCCCCCCCCCACCCCCCCCCCCCCCCACCCCCCCCCCCCCCCACCCCCCCCCCCCCCCACCCCCCCCCCCCCCCACCCCCCCCCCCCCCCACCCCCCCCCCCCCCCACCCCCCCCCCCCCCCACCCCCCCCCCCCCCCACCCCCCCCCCCCCCCACCCCCCCCCCCCCCCACCCCCCCCCCCCCCCACCCCCCCCCCCCCCCACCCCCCCCCCCCCCCACCCCCCCCCCCCCCCACCCCCCCCCCCCCCCACCCCCCCCCCCCCCCACCCCCCCCCCCCCCCACCCCCCCCCCCCCCCACCCCCCCCCCCCCCCACCCCCCCCCCCCCCCACCCCCCCCCCCCCCCACCCCCCCCCCCCCCCACCCCCCCCCCCCCCCACCCCCCCCCCCCCCCACCCCCCCCCCCCCCCACCCCCCCCCCCCCCCACCCCCCCCCCCCCCCACCCCCCCCCCCCCCCACCCCCCCCCCCCCCCACCCCCCCCCCCCCCCACCCCCCCCCCCCCCCACCCCCCCCCCCCCCCACCCCCCCCCCCCCCCACCCCCCCCCCCCCCCACCCCCCCCCCCCCCCACCCCCCCCCCCCCCCACCCCCCCCCCCCCCCACCCCCCCCCCCCCCCACCCCCCCCCCCCCCCACCCCCCCCCCCCCCCACCCCCCCCCCCCCCCACCCCCCCCCCCCCCCACCCCCCCCCCCCCCCACCCCCCCCCCCCCCCACCCCCCCCCCCCCCCACCCCCCCCCCCCCCCACCCCCCCCCCCCCCCACCCCCCCCCCCCCCCACCCCCCCCCCCCCCCACCCCCCCCCCCCCCCACCCCCCCCCCCCCCCACCCCCCCCCCCCCCCACCCCCCCCCCCCCCCACCCCCCCCCCCCCCCACCCCCCCCCCCCCCCACCCCCCCCCCCCCCCACCCCCCCCCCCCCCCACCCCCCCCCCCCCCCACCCCCCCCCCCCCCCACCCCCCCCCCCCCCCACCCCCCCCCCCCCCCACCCCCCCCCCCCCCCACCCCCCCCCCCCCCCACCCCCCCCCCCCCCCACCCCCCCCCCCCCCCACCCCCCCCCCCCCCCACCCCCCCCCCCCCCCACCCCCCCCCCCCCCCACCCCCCCCCCCCCCCACCCCCCCCCCCCCCCACCCCCCCCCCCCCCCACCCCCCCCCCCCCCCACCCCCCCCCCCCCCCACCCCCCCCCCCCCCCACCCCCCCCCCCCCCCACCCCCCCCCCCCCCCACCCCCCCCCCCCCCCACCCCCCCCCCCCCCCACCCCCCCCCCCCCCCACCCCCCCCCCCCCCCACCCCCCCCCCCCCCCACCCCCCCCCCCCCCCACCCCCCCCCCCCCCCACCCCCCCCCCCCCCCACCCCCCCCCCCCCCCACCCCCCCCCCCCCCCACCCCCCCCCCCCCCCACCCCCCCCCCCCCCCACCCCCCCCCCCCCCCACCCCCCCCCCCCCCCACCCCCCCCCCCCCCCACCCCCCCCCCCCCCCACCCCCCCCCCCCCCCACCCCCCCCCCCCCCCACCCCCCCCCCCCCCCACCCCCCCCCCCCCCCACCCCCCCCCCCCCCCACCCCCCCCCCCCCCCACCCCCCCCCCCCCCCACCCCCCCCCCCCCCCACCCCCCCCCCCCCCCACCCCCCCCCCCCCCCACCCCCCCCCCCCCCCACCCCCCCCCCCCCCCACCCCCCCCCCCCCCCACCCCCCCCCCCCCCCACCCCCCCCCCCCCCCACCCCCCCCCCCCCCCACCCCCCCCCCCCCCCACCCCCCCCCCCCCCCACCCCCCCCCCCCCCCACCCCCCCCCCCCCCCACCCCCCCCCCCCCCCACCCCCCCCCCCCCCCACCCCCCCCCCCCCCCACCCCCCCCCCCCCCCACCCCCCCCCCCCCCCACCCCCCCCCCCCCCCACCCCCCCCCCCCCCCACCCCCCCCCCCCCCCACCCCCCCCCCCCCCCACCCCCCCCCCCCCCCACCCCCCCCCCCCCCCACCCCCCCCCCCCCCCACCCCCCCCCCCCCCCACCCCCCCCCCCCCCCACCCCCCCCCCCCCCCACCCCCCCCCCCCCCCACCCCCCCCCCCCCCCACCCCCCCCCCCCCCCACCCCCCCCCCCCCCCACCCCCCCCCCCCCCCACCCCCCCCCCCCCCCACCCCCCCCCCCCCCCACCCCCCCCCCCCCCCACCCCCCCCCCCCCCCACCCCCCCCCCCCCCCACCCCCCCCCCCCCCCACCCCCCCCCCCCCCCACCCCCCCCCCCCCCCACCCCCCCCCCCCCCCACCCCCCCCCCCCCCCACCCCCCCCCCCCCCCACCCCCCCCCCCCCCCACCCCCCCCCCCCCCCACCCCCCCCCCCCCCCACCCCCCCCCCCCCCCACCCCCCCCCCCCCCCACCCCCCCCCCCCCCCACCCCCCCCCCCCCCCACCCCCCCCCCCCCCCACCCCCCCCCCCCCCCACCCCCCCCCCCCCCCACCCCCCCCCCCCCCCACCCCCCCCCCCCCCCACCCCCCCCCCCCCCCACCCCCCCCCCCCCCCACCCCCCCCCCCCCCCACCCCCCCCCCCCCCCACCCCCCCCCCCCCCCACCCCCCCCCCCCCCCACCCCCCCCCCCCCCCACCCCCCCCCCCCCCCACCCCCCCCCCCCCCCACCCCCCCCCCCCCCCACCCCCCCCCCCCCCCACCCCCCCCCCCCCCCACCCCCCCCCCCCCCCACCCCCCCCCCCCCCCACCCCCCCCCCCCCCCACCCCCCCCCCCCCCCACCCCCCCCCCCCCCCACCCCCCCCCCCCCCCACCCCCCCCCCCCCCCACCCCCCCCCCCCCCCACCCCCCCCCCCCCCCACCCCCCCCCCCCCCCACCCCCCCCCCCCCCCACCCCCCCCCCCCCCCACCCCCCCCCCCCCCCACCCCCCCCCCCCCCCACCCCCCCCCCCCCCCACCCCCCCCCCCCCCCACCCCCCCCCCCCCCCACCCCCCCCCCCCCCCACCCCCCCCCCCCCCCACCCCCCCCCCCCCCCACCCCCCCCCCCCCCCACCCCCCCCCCCCCCCACCCCCCCCCCCCCCCACCCCCCCCCCCCCCCACCCCCCCCCCCCCCCACCCCCCCCCCCCCCCACCCCCCCCCCCCCCCACCCCCCCCCCCCCCCACCCCCCCCCCCCCCCACCCCCCCCCCCCCCCACCCCCCCCCCCCCCCACCCCCCCCCCCCCCCACCCCCCCCCCCCCCCACCCCCCCCCCCCCCCACCCCCCCCCCCCCCCACCCCCCCCCCCCCCCACCCCCCCCCCCCCCCACCCCCCCCCCCCCCCACCCCCCCCCCCCCCCACCCCCCCCCCCCCCCACCCCCCCCCCCCCCCACCCCCCCCCCCCCCCACCCCCCCCCCCCCCCACCCCCCCCCCCCCCCACCCCCCCCCCCCCCCACCCCCCCCCCCCCCCACCCCCCCCCCCCCCCACCCCCCCCCCCCCCCACCCCCCCCCCCCCCCACCCCCCCCCCCCCCCACCCCCCCCCCCCCCCACCCCCCCCCCCCCCCACCCCCCCCCCCCCCCACCCCCCCCCCCCCCCACCCCCCCCCCCCCCCACCCCCCCCCCCCCCCACCCCCCCCCCCCCCCACCCCCCCCCCCCCCCACCCCCCCCCCCCCCCACCCCCCCCCCCCCCCACCCCCCCCCCCCCCCACCCCCCCCCCCCCCCACCCCCCCCCCCCCCCACCCCCCCCCCCCCCCACCCCCCCCCCCCCCCACCCCCCCCCCCCCCCACCCCCCCCCCCCCCCACCCCCCCCCCCCCCCACCCCCCCCCCCCCCCACCCCCCCCCCCCCCCACCCCCCCCCCCCCCCACCCCCCCCCCCCCCCACCCCCCCCCCCCCCCACCCCCCCCCCCCCCCACCCCCCCCCCCCCCCACCCCCCCCCCCCCCCACCCCCCCCCCCCCCCACCCCCCCCCCCCCCCACCCCCCCCCCCCCCCACCCCCCCCCCCCCCCACCCCCCCCCCCCCCCACCCCCCCCCCCCCCCACCCCCCCCCCCCCCCACCCCCCCCCCCCCCCACCCCCCCCCCCCCCCACCCCCCCCCCCCCCCACCCCCCCCCCCCCCCACCCCCCCCCCCCCCCACCCCCCCCCCCCCCCACCCCCCCCCCCCCCCACCCCCCCCCCCCCCCACCCCCCCCCCCCCCCACCCCCCCCCCCCCCCACCCCCCCCCCCCCCCACCCCCCCCCCCCCCCACCCCCCCCCCCCCCCACCCCCCCCCCCCCCCACCCCCCCCCCCCCCCACCCCCCCCCCCCCCCACCCCCCCCCCCCCCCACCCCCCCCCCCCCCCACCCCCCCCCCCCCCCACCCCCCCCCCCCCCCACCCCCCCCCCCCCCCACCCCCCCCCCCCCCCACCCCCCCCCCCCCCCACCCCCCCCCCCCCCCACCCCCCCCCCCCCCCACCCCCCCCCCCCCCCACCCCCCCCCCCCCCCACCCCCCCCCCCCCCCACCCCCCCCCCCCCCCACCCCCCCCCCCCCCCACCCCCCCCCCCCCCCACCCCCCCCCCCCCCCACCCCCCCCCCCCCCCACCCCCCCCCCCCCCCACCCCCCCCCCCCCCCACCCCCCCCCCCCCCCACCCCCCCCCCCCCCCACCCCCCCCCCCCCCCACCCCCCCCCCCCCCCACCCCCCCCCCCCCCCACCCCCCCCCCCCCCCACCCCCCCCCCCCCCCACCCCCCCCCCCCCCCACCCCCCCCCCCCCCCACCCCCCCCCCCCCCCACCCCCCCCCCCCCCCACCCCCCCCCCCCCCCACCCCCCCCCCCCCCCACCCCCCCCCCCCCCCACCCCCCCCCCCCCCCACCCCCCCCCCCCCCCACCCCCCCCCCCCCCCACCCCCCCCCCCCCCCACCCCCCCCCCCCCCCACCCCCCCCCCCCCCCACCCCCCCCCCCCCCCACCCCCCCCCCCCCCCACCCCCCCCCCCCCCCACCCCCCCCCCCCCCCACCCCCCCCCCCCCCCACCCCCCCCCCCCCCCACCCCCCCCCCCCCCCACCCCCCCCCCCCCCCACCCCCCCCCCCCCCCACCCCCCCCCCCCCCCACCCCCCCCCCCCCCCACCCCCCCCCCCCCCCACCCCCCCCCCCCCCCACCCCCCCCCCCCCCCACCCCCCCCCCCCCCCACCCCCCCCCCCCCCCACCCCCCCCCCCCCCCACCCCCCCCCCCCCCCACCCCCCCCCCCCCCCACCCCCCCCCCCCCCCACCCCCCCCCCCCCCCACCCCCCCCCCCCCCCACCCCCCCCCCCCCCCACCCCCCCCCCCCCCCACCCCCCCCCCCCCCCACCCCCCCCCCCCCCCACCCCCCCCCCCCCCCACCCCCCCCCCCCCCCACCCCCCCCCCCCCCCACCCCCCCCCCCCCCCACCCCCCCCCCCCCCCACCCCCCCCCCCCCCCACCCCCCCCCCCCCCCACCCCCCCCCCCCCCCACCCCCCCCCCCCCCCACCCCCCCCCCCCCCCACCCCCCCCCCCCCCCACCCCCCCCCCCCCCCACCCCCCCCCCCCCCCACCCCCCCCCCCCCCCACCCCCCCCCCCCCCCACCCCCCCCCCCCCCCACCCCCCCCCCCCCCCACCCCCCCCCCCCCCCACCCCCCCCCCCCCCCACCCCCCCCCCCCCCCACCCCCCCCCCCCCCCACCCCCCCCCCCCCCCACCCCCCCCCCCCCCCACCCCCCCCCCCCCCCACCCCCCCCCCCCCCCACCCCCCCCCCCCCCCACCCCCCCCCCCCCCCACCCCCCCCCCCCCCCACCCCCCCCCCCCCCCACCCCCCCCCCCCCCCACCCCCCCCCCCCCCCACCCCCCCCCCCCCCCACCCCCCCCCCCCCCCACCCCCCCCCCCCCCCACCCCCCCCCCCCCCCACCCCCCCCCCCCCCCACCCCCCCCCCCCCCCACCCCCCCCCCCCCCCACCCCCCCCCCCCCCCACCCCCCCCCCCCCCCACCCCCCCCCCCCCCCACCCCCCCCCCCCCCCACCCCCCCCCCCCCCCACCCCCCCCCCCCCCCACCCCCCCCCCCCCCCACCCCCCCCCCCCCCCACCCCCCCCCCCCCCCACCCCCCCCCCCCCCCACCCCCCCCCCCCCCCACCCCCCCCCCCCCCCACCCCCCCCCCCCCCCACCCCCCCCCCCCCCCACCCCCCCCCCCCCCCACCCCCCCCCCCCCCCACCCCCCCCCCCCCCCACCCCCCCCCCCCCCCACCCCCCCCCCCCCCCACCCCCCCCCCCCCCCACCCCCCCCCCCCCCCACCCCCCCCCCCCCCCACCCCCCCCCCCCCCCACCCCCCCCCCCCCCCACCCCCCCCCCCCCCCACCCCCCCCCCCCCCCACCCCCCCCCCCCCCCACCCCCCCCCCCCCCCACCCCCCCCCCCCCCCACCCCCCCCCCCCCCCACCCCCCCCCCCCCCCACCCCCCCCCCCCCCCACCCCCCCCCCCCCCCACCCCCCCCCCCCCCCACCCCCCCCCCCCCCCACCCCCCCCCCCCCCCACCCCCCCCCCCCCCCACCCCCCCCCCCCCCCACCCCCCCCCCCCCCCACCCCCCCCCCCCCCCACCCCCCCCCCCCCCCACCCCCCCCCCCCCCCACCCCCCCCCCCCCCCACCCCCCCCCCCCCCCACCCCCCCCCCCCCCCACCCCCCCCCCCCCCCACCCCCCCCCCCCCCCACCCCCCCCCCCCCCCACCCCCCCCCCCCCCCACCCCCCCCCCCCCCCACCCCCCCCCCCCCCCACCCCCCCCCCCCCCCACCCCCCCCCCCCCCCACCCCCCCCCCCCCCCACCCCCCCCCCCCCCCACCCCCCCCCCCCCCCACCCCCCCCCCCCCCCACCCCCCCCCCCCCCCACCCCCCCCCCCCCCCACCCCCCCCCCCCCCCACCCCCCCCCCCCCCCACCCCCCCCCCCCCCCACCCCCCCCCCCCCCCACCCCCCCCCCCCCCCACCCCCCCCCCCCCCCACCCCCCCCCCCCCCCACCCCCCCCCCCCCCCACCCCCCCCCCCCCCCACCCCCCCCCCCCCCCACCCCCCCCCCCCCCCACCCCCCCCCCCCCCCACCCCCCCCCCCCCCCACCCCCCCCCCCCCCCACCCCCCCCCCCCCCCACCCCCCCCCCCCCCCACCCCCCCCCCCCCCCACCCCCCCCCCCCCCCACCCCCCCCCCCCCCCACCCCCCCCCCCCCCCACCCCCCCCCCCCCCCACCCCCCCCCCCCCCCACCCCCCCCCCCCCCCACCCCCCCCCCCCCCCACCCCCCCCCCCCCCCACCCCCCCCCCCCCCCACCCCCCCCCCCCCCCACCCCCCCCCCCCCCCACCCCCCCCCCCCCCCACCCCCCCCCCCCCCCACCCCCCCCCCCCCCCACCCCCCCCCCCCCCCACCCCCCCCCCCCCCCACCCCCCCCCCCCCCCACCCCCCCCCCCCCCCACCCCCCCCCCCCCCCACCCCCCCCCCCCCCCACCCCCCCCCCCCCCCACCCCCCCCCCCCCCCACCCCCCCCCCCCCCCACCCCCCCCCCCCCCCACCCCCCCCCCCCCCCACCCCCCCCCCCCCCCACCCCCCCCCCCCCCCACCCCCCCCCCCCCCCACCCCCCCCCCCCCCCACCCCCCCCCCCCCCCACCCCCCCCCCCCCCCACCCCCCCCCCCCCCCACCCCCCCCCCCCCCCACCCCCCCCCCCCCCCACCCCCCCCCCCCCCCACCCCCCCCCCCCCCCACCCCCCCCCCCCCCCACCCCCCCCCCCCCCCACCCCCCCCCCCCCCCACCCCCCCCCCCCCCCACCCCCCCCCCCCCCCACCCCCCCCCCCCCCCACCCCCCCCCCCCCCCACCCCCCCCCCCCCCCACCCCCCCCCCCCCCCACCCCCCCCCCCCCCCACCCCCCCCCCCCCCCACCCCCCCCCCCCCCCACCCCCCCCCCCCCCCACCCCCCCCCCCCCCCACCCCCCCCCCCCCCCACCCCCCCCCCCCCCCACCCCCCCCCCCCCCCACCCCCCCCCCCCCCCACCCCCCCCCCCCCCCACCCCCCCCCCCCCCCACCCCCCCCCCCCCCCACCCCCCCCCCCCCCCACCCCCCCCCCCCCCCACCCCCCCCCCCCCCCACCCCCCCCCCCCCCCACCCCCCCCCCCCCCCACCCCCCCCCCCCCCCACCCCCCCCCCCCCCCACCCCCCCCCCCCCCCACCCCCCCCCCCCCCCACCCCCCCCCCCCCCCACCCCCCCCCCCCCCCACCCCCCCCCCCCCCCACCCCCCCCCCCCCCCACCCCCCCCCCCCCCCACCCCCCCCCCCCCCCACCCCCCCCCCCCCCCACCCCCCCCCCCCCCCACCCCCCCCCCCCCCCACCCCCCCCCCCCCCCACCCCCCCCCCCCCCCACCCCCCCCCCCCCCCACCCCCCCCCCCCCCCACCCCCCCCCCCCCCCACCCCCCCCCCCCCCCACCCCCCCCCCCCCCCACCCCCCCCCCCCCCCACCCCCCCCCCCCCCCACCCCCCCCCCCCCCCACCCCCCCCCCCCCCCACCCCCCCCCCCCCCCACCCCCCCCCCCCCCCACCCCCCCCCCCCCCCACCCCCCCCCCCCCCCACCCCCCCCCCCCCCCACCCCCCCCCCCCCCCACCCCCCCCCCCCCCCACCCCCCCCCCCCCCCACCCCCCCCCCCCCCCACCCCCCCCCCCCCCCACCCCCCCCCCCCCCCACCCCCCCCCCCCCCCACCCCCCCCCCCCCCCACCCCCCCCCCCCCCCACCCCCCCCCCCCCCCACCCCCCCCCCCCCCCACCCCCCCCCCCCCCCACCCCCCCCCCCCCCCACCCCCCCCCCCCCCCACCCCCCCCCCCCCCCACCCCCCCCCCCCCCCACCCCCCCCCCCCCCCACCCCCCCCCCCCCCCACCCCCCCCCCCCCCCACCCCCCCCCCCCCCCACCCCCCCCCCCCCCCACCCCCCCCCCCCCCCACCCCCCCCCCCCCCCACCCCCCCCCCCCCCCACCCCCCCCCCCCCCCACCCCCCCCCCCCCCCACCCCCCCCCCCCCCCACCCCCCCCCCCCCCCACCCCCCCCCCCCCCCACCCCCCCCCCCCCCCACCCCCCCCCCCCCCCACCCCCCCCCCCCCCCACCCCCCCCCCCCCCCACCCCCCCCCCCCCCCACCCCCCCCCCCCCCCACCCCCCCCCCCCCCCACCCCCCCCCCCCCCCACCCCCCCCCCCCCCCACCCCCCCCCCCCCCCACCCCCCCCCCCCCCCACCCCCCCCCCCCCCCACCCCCCCCCCCCCCCACCCCCCCCCCCCCCCACCCCCCCCCCCCCCCACCCCCCCCCCCCCCCACCCCCCCCCCCCCCCACCCCCCCCCCCCCCCACCCCCCCCCCCCCCCACCCCCCCCCCCCCCCACCCCCCCCCCCCCCCACCCCCCCCCCCCCCCACCCCCCCCCCCCCCCACCCCCCCCCCCCCCCACCCCCCCCCCCCCCCACCCCCCCCCCCCCCCACCCCCCCCCCCCCCCACCCCCCCCCCCCCCCACCCCCCCCCCCCCCCACCCCCCCCCCCCCCCACCCCCCCCCCCCCCCACCCCCCCCCCCCCCCACCCCCCCCCCCCCCCACCCCCCCCCCCCCCCACCCCCCCCCCCCCCCACCCCCCCCCCCCCCCACCCCCCCCCCCCCCCACCCCCCCCCCCCCCCACCCCCCCCCCCCCCCACCCCCCCCCCCCCCCACCCCCCCCCCCCCCCACCCCCCCCCCCCCCCACCCCCCCCCCCCCCCACCCCCCCCCCCCCCCACCCCCCCCCCCCCCCACCCCCCCCCCCCCCCACCCCCCCCCCCCCCCACCCCCCCCCCCCCCCACCCCCCCCCCCCCCCACCCCCCCCCCCCCCCACCCCCCCCCCCCCCCACCCCCCCCCCCCCCCACCCCCCCCCCCCCCCACCCCCCCCCCCCCCCACCCCCCCCCCCCCCCACCCCCCCCCCCCCCCACCCCCCCCCCCCCCCACCCCCCCCCCCCCCCACCCCCCCCCCCCCCCACCCCCCCCCCCCCCCACCCCCCCCCCCCCCCACCCCCCCCCCCCCCCACCCCCCCCCCCCCCCACCCCCCCCCCCCCCCACCCCCCCCCCCCCCCACCCCCCCCCCCCCCCACCCCCCCCCCCCCCCACCCCCCCCCCCCCCCACCCCCCCCCCCCCCCACCCCCCCCCCCCCCCACCCCCCCCCCCCCCCACCCCCCCCCCCCCCCACCCCCCCCCCCCCCCACCCCCCCCCCCCCCCACCCCCCCCCCCCCCCACCCCCCCCCCCCCCCACCCCCCCCCCCCCCCACCCCCCCCCCCCCCCACCCCCCCCCCCCCCCACCCCCCCCCCCCCCCACCCCCCCCCCCCCCCACCCCCCCCCCCCCCCACCCCCCCCCCCCCCCACCCCCCCCCCCCCCCACCCCCCCCCCCCCCCACCCCCCCCCCCCCCCACCCCCCCCCCCCCCCACCCCCCCCCCCCCCCACCCCCCCCCCCCCCCACCCCCCCCCCCCCCCACCCCCCCCCCCCCCCACCCCCCCCCCCCCCCACCCCCCCCCCCCCCCACCCCCCCCCCCCCCCACCCCCCCCCCCCCCCACCCCCCCCCCCCCCCACCCCCCCCCCCCCCCACCCCCCCCCCCCCCCACCCCCCCCCCCCCCCACCCCCCCCCCCCCCCACCCCCCCCCCCCCCCACCCCCCCCCCCCCCCACCCCCCCCCCCCCCCACCCCCCCCCCCCCCCACCCCCCCCCCCCCCCACCCCCCCCCCCCCCCACCCCCCCCCCCCCCCACCCCCCCCCCCCCCCACCCCCCCCCCCCCCCACCCCCCCCCCCCCCCACCCCCCCCCCCCCCCACCCCCCCCCCCCCCCACCCCCCCCCCCCCCCACCCCCCCCCCCCCCCACCCCCCCCCCCCCCCACCCCCCCCCCCCCCCACCCCCCCCCCCCCCCACCCCCCCCCCCCCCCACCCCCCCCCCCCCCCACCCCCCCCCCCCCCCACCCCCCCCCCCCCCCACCCCCCCCCCCCCCCACCCCCCCCCCCCCCCACCCCCCCCCCCCCCCACCCCCCCCCCCCCCCACCCCCCCCCCCCCCCACCCCCCCCCCCCCCCACCCCCCCCCCCCCCCACCCCCCCCCCCCCCCACCCCCCCCCCCCCCCACCCCCCCCCCCCCCCACCCCCCCCCCCCCCCACCCCCCCCCCCCCCCACCCCCCCCCCCCCCCACCCCCCCCCCCCCCCACCCCCCCCCCCCCCCACCCCCCCCCCCCCCCACCCCCCCCCCCCCCCACCCCCCCCCCCCCCCACCCCCCCCCCCCCCCACCCCCCCCCCCCCCCACCCCCCCCCCCCCCCACCCCCCCCCCCCCCCACCCCCCCCCCCCCCCACCCCCCCCCCCCCCCACCCCCCCCCCCCCCCACCCCCCCCCCCCCCCACCCCCCCCCCCCCCCACCCCCCCCCCCCCCCACCCCCCCCCCCCCCCACCCCCCCCCCCCCCCACCCCCCCCCCCCCCCACCCCCCCCCCCCCCCACCCCCCCCCCCCCCCACCCCCCCCCCCCCCCACCCCCCCCCCCCCCCACCCCCCCCCCCCCCCACCCCCCCCCCCCCCCACCCCCCCCCCCCCCCACCCCCCCCCCCCCCCACCCCCCCCCCCCCCCACCCCCCCCCCCCCCCACCCCCCCCCCCCCCCACCCCCCCCCCCCCCCACCCCCCCCCCCCCCCACCCCCCCCCCCCCCCACCCCCCCCCCCCCCCACCCCCCCCCCCCCCCACCCCCCCCCCCCCCCACCCCCCCCCCCCCCCACCCCCCCCCCCCCCCACCCCCCCCCCCCCCCACCCCCCCCCCCCCCCACCCCCCCCCCCCCCCACCCCCCCCCCCCCCCACCCCCCCCCCCCCCCACCCCCCCCCCCCCCCACCCCCCCCCCCCCCCACCCCCCCCCCCCCCCACCCCCCCCCCCCCCCACCCCCCCCCCCCCCCACCCCCCCCCCCCCCCACCCCCCCCCCCCCCCACCCCCCCCCCCCCCCACCCCCCCCCCCCCCCACCCCCCCCCCCCCCCACCCCCCCCCCCCCCCACCCCCCCCCCCCCCCACCCCCCCCCCCCCCCACCCCCCCCCCCCCCCACCCCCCCCCCCCCCCACCCCCCCCCCCCCCCACCCCCCCCCCCCCCCACCCCCCCCCCCCCCCACCCCCCCCCCCCCCCACCCCCCCCCCCCCCCACCCCCCCCCCCCCCCACCCCCCCCCCCCCCCACCCCCCCCCCCCCCCACCCCCCCCCCCCCCCACCCCCCCCCCCCCCCACCCCCCCCCCCCCCCACCCCCCCCCCCCCCCACCCCCCCCCCCCCCCACCCCCCCCCCCCCCCACCCCCCCCCCCCCCCACCCCCCCCCCCCCCCACCCCCCCCCCCCCCCACCCCCCCCCCCCCCCACCCCCCCCCCCCCCCACCCCCCCCCCCCCCCACCCCCCCCCCCCCCCACCCCCCCCCCCCCCCACCCCCCCCCCCCCCCACCCCCCCCCCCCCCCACCCCCCCCCCCCCCCACCCCCCCCCCCCCCCACCCCCCCCCCCCCCCACCCCCCCCCCCCCCCACCCCCCCCCCCCCCCACCCCCCCCCCCCCCCACCCCCCCCCCCCCCCACCCCCCCCCCCCCCCACCCCCCCCCCCCCCCACCCCCCCCCCCCCCCACCCCCCCCCCCCCCCACCCCCCCCCCCCCCCACCCCCCCCCCCCCCCACCCCCCCCCCCCCCCACCCCCCCCCCCCCCCACCCCCCCCCCCCCCCACCCCCCCCCCCCCCCACCCCCCCCCCCCCCCACCCCCCCCCCCCCCCACCCCCCCCCCCCCCCACCCCCCCCCCCCCCCACCCCCCCCCCCCCCCACCCCCCCCCCCCCCCACCCCCCCCCCCCCCCACCCCCCCCCCCCCCCACCCCCCCCCCCCCCCACCCCCCCCCCCCCCCACCCCCCCCCCCCCCCACCCCCCCCCCCCCCCACCCCCCCCCCCCCCCACCCCCCCCCCCCCCCACCCCCCCCCCCCCCCACCCCCCCCCCCCCCCACCCCCCCCCCCCCCCACCCCCCCCCCCCCCCACCCCCCCCCCCCCCCACCCCCCCCCCCCCCCACCCCCCCCCCCCCCCACCCCCCCCCCCCCCCACCCCCCCCCCCCCCCACCCCCCCCCCCCCCCACCCCCCCCCCCCCCCACCCCCCCCCCCCCCCACCCCCCCCCCCCCCCACCCCCCCCCCCCCCCACCCCCCCCCCCCCCCACCCCCCCCCCCCCCCACCCCCCCCCCCCCCCACCCCCCCCCCCCCCCACCCCCCCCCCCCCCCACCCCCCCCCCCCCCCACCCCCCCCCCCCCCCACCCCCCCCCCCCCCCACCCCCCCCCCCCCCCACCCCCCCCCCCCCCCACCCCCCCCCCCCCCCACCCCCCCCCCCCCCCACCCCCCCCCCCCCCCACCCCCCCCCCCCCCCACCCCCCCCCCCCCCCACCCCCCCCCCCCCCCACCCCCCCCCCCCCCCACCCCCCCCCCCCCCCACCCCCCCCCCCCCCCACCCCCCCCCCCCCCCACCCCCCCCCCCCCCCACCCCCCCCCCCCCCCACCCCCCCCCCCCCCCACCCCCCCCCCCCCCCACCCCCCCCCCCCCCCACCCCCCCCCCCCCCCACCCCCCCCCCCCCCCACCCCCCCCCCCCCCCACCCCCCCCCCCCCCCACCCCCCCCCCCCCCCACCCCCCCCAATATTAAAGTGAGAAGATCAGCAATTTCATGCTTGAGCTCTTTAAGAACTCTTGGATGAATGCAATCTGGGCCAGGGGATTTGGTAACATTTAGTTTATCAATGGCTGCCAGAACTTCTTCCTTGTCTACCACTATCCTTGCTAGTTCCTCGGATTCAACTCCTATGAAGCTTGGTTCAGGTGCAGGAATGTTCCTCACCTCCTCTTGGGTGAAGACAGATGCAAAGAATTCATTCAGCTTCTCTGCAATCTCCCTGCCATCTTTTAGCACACCCTTTGTTCCTTTGTCATCTAACGGGCCTACTGCTTCCCTTGCTGGCTTCCTGCTTTTGATGTGCTTGAAGAACTGTTTGTTGCTGGTCTTGATGTTCGCAGCCATGCGTTCCTCATAATCCTTTTTTGCCTCCCTTACAGCTAACTTGCTTCTCTTTTGCCACCATTTGTGTTCCCTCTCATATTCTTCATCAGCCAAACTGGACTTCCATTTTCTAAAAGACATTTTCTTTTTTCTGATAATTTCCTCAACCTCTCTTGTTAACCATGGTGGCTTTCTTTTGGACTGGGTGCTGCCTTTTCTAACCTGTGGAATACATTCCAGCTGAGCTTTTATTACTGTGTTTTTAAATAACCTCCAAGCATCCTGGACAGTTTTGACTCTCTTGATTTTCCCTTACAGCTTCCTGCGCACTATCCCCCTCAAGTTGGCTTGGCAACTGTGGTCCCTGTGCTGTATGAACATCTCTGTTTTTATTTCCTAAAGAGTGGAATATGCCAAGTTCTGCTGAGGGGGATGCAACTTAGTGATAACGCACATCCCTTGCCTCTTCATCCCCGCCCCAGCCCCCAGTATAGCAGAACTTTCCCAGCACCAAGGCCCACCCTCCACTCTTGCCTGTTGCAGTCCCCCAAATGCTGGAGATGAGAGAGAGGGGTCCCTCAGGGCCAACATGAAAGGTGAATCATCAAGCTTAACCCACACCAATTGGTCATGCTGGCAGGGGCTGATGGGAATTGTAGTCCATGAACATCTGGAGCACCATAGGTTGGCCACCTCGTTTTAATGGCTTAACTGGGTTATATGTAGGATTGACAACTCTGGACTGGGAAATTCCTGGAGATTTTGGGATGGAGTCAAGAGGGCGTGGTTTGGGAGGGGAGGTGCCTGAGCAGGATAGAAGGCTATAAATTCCACCTTCCCAGGTAGCCACTTTCTCTTGGGGAACTGATGTATTGGGTGCAAACAGGCTTCACAATATATCAAGTATTACTAGGAAGAAAAAGCAACCCAACACTGTCCATCTGGGAATGTAAAACCAGCAGTTGATTTTCCTAAGTACTAATGAAAGCAAAAGAGGTCTTCATATGGCACAAAACAGAAGTAAAATGTAGTCACCCTTATTTTAACAAAGAGTGAGATCAGCAAAGTCAGATGAACAC
The DNA here is from genome assembly GCF_021028975.2 of Sphaerodactylus townsendi. Lineage (NCBI taxonomy): Eukaryota > Metazoa > Chordata > Lepidosauria > Squamata > Sphaerodactylidae > Sphaerodactylus > Sphaerodactylus townsendi. The sequence continues at coordinate 48,113,416 of NC_059438.1, read as the reverse complement.
TGGTTAAAAGAGACAAGTTTCATAGTATTATCTAGTGGCTGGAGGCCCCATAACCCTCTAAACTGAAGGAATAACTAATAAATGATTATGGGAAAGGTACTACTGCTTTGGTGTCCCACCTTCTGTGACTGAGTGGGGGGCAACCTGGCAGAGGGTCTTCCGTTGTGGTACCAACGTGCTGAAACTCTCTCCTCAAAGAGGTTTGTCCTTTCCTGTCTGCTGCCATCTTCCATCAGTGGGTGAAGACTTTTTGTTTGTCTGTTAGTTTCATTTGGCATTTCTCTCAGTGATCTGTCCTTCCTGACCAAACTTTTAATTGATGATTGTATGATTTTGTACATATTTTAGCTGTTTTGAATCGTTTTAATGGTGTGTATGTGCCAGGACCAAGCCTGTCAGTGCCCAGATGTCTTGCTGTGTAAGAATTGCAAATGTTTTCCTGTAACTGCTTTTCTGTTTCCCTCTTCCCTTCCTGGCAACTCCCTGGCGCCAGTTCTCCTTCAAGAAGGTGTGAACGGTTCCCAGGTTCTTTGACGCTCTGTAGTGCAAATGTTGTAGAATTTGTAAGGCACATTTGGTGTGGGACAAATGGGGGGGGGTTGGAGAGCTTAGATTCAGCTTTCTATTGTTACTCTATGCGTTGTTAGAAATAAACTGCTTTAGGACTTTCCTACGGTCTCTGTTATTTCCATGTTTGAGAGCCTGCCACCTGCTACAGCAGAATATACATTTTGTAAAATAAAAGGAATAAAAGAAAGAATATGAACAATGTGAGCATATCCCACTTCTGATGAATGGATGACATGTGGGTATAACTGTGGCACTGATGTGCTTCATCAAGGGACCCAGGATATGGGGTCAAATATTTGGGGTCTTTAGTTTCAAGTAGGCCAAACCACAGTCTCCCAGGGGAATGATGATGAGAGGGAACAGGTATATTTCTCTGTATTTAATTGCATGCTCCTGCAGAAAATGTTGTCTTTGTGCTAATCCCCAAGGATAACTGTCCCAATAATGCCCCAGACTCCCACGCTTCTTAAGAGATTTTATCAAGCCACTGTGAAAGTATATAACATGGAGAGAATGCTAACTCATCAGGCTGTTTGCATGACTATAGCTTAAGTGACTTATGTTTTATGGGAATCAGACAATGGCTTTCTTTAAAGGTTTAGGGCTACTTTTAACCATTGCCCTGGCCTCAGGCTCTCAATGGCCCTATCGCAGTGGTGGCGAATCTATGGCACGTGTGCCAGAGGTGGCACTCAGAGCCCTCTCTGTGGGCATATGCACACAGTGTTCATCATGTGGAGGGCCTCAAAAAATCACACACAAACACATCTAGGCTGGCCTGGGCCGCTGGGCACAATGTGCGTGCACCGCAGAGAGCAGGGAGGACTTGGCTGGCAGGCCTGGGAGGGGAGGGGGCCCGGCATCTGGACATGGCCCACCCACCCACTCTATTGCTGCCCAGGGGGGCAGAGGCAGAAGAGGCGGAGATGCTAGAGAGGCGCAGAGCAGCGCACGGGACTGGCTGGGGGCTAGAGCAGGCTGGCCCCTGCTCAAGTGGGTGGGGCGGAGGTAGAGGGGTGGGGTGGAGGCGCTGGAGCAGTGAAGGGCAGAGCTGTGGGTGCACACAGGACCGGCTGGAGGCTGGAGCAGGCTGGCTGCTGCTGCTTGAGGGGTTGAACAAACACAACGTGTGCCTTTCCAAACACCGGGGAAATGCTCAGACCCAAGTTTTTTGTCCATCACCTGGGCAGATCAAGCCTAGGGAGGAGGAACCGAGATGCAGTTAGAATTTTTTTAAAAGCACACCAAGGTCTTTGCTAGAATGGCTTTTATTTTTCCGTTCCTGTTGCATTTTTGTGGGAAGTGAAGTGCTGTGATGGCATGTAAAGGAAAAAACGCAGATCAGATGGCTGCTCCACCAATTTAGCTTTCCTGAAGTTACCCCACCCATTGCACAGCATTCGTGCTTAGGATTGCTTTCCTTGACTGCCTTTTTACTTCTGTTTTGTGGTGAGGGGTTTATTGGGTTTCGGAAAGTGAAAGTTTTACTTCCCTTTCCCCCCACACCCCTCCCCCTTCCCCTGCCAGGCCCCCAGTGTGATAACAGTGTAATTATTTTAGGGAGATTATTAGCATTAAACCTAAGACTTAGTTTTGGGGAAGAAGTATGGGTAACCCTGTTAAGTGCTGTTAAACCCCACTGATTTTTATGGGAAGAACTAAAGTGTGATTCTTTACCTGGGAGTAGGCTCAGTTGCTGGAAATGGGGCTTGCTTCTGAGTAAACCCTCCTAGGGTCGTGATTCACCCATTTGAAGCATTGCACAGTTGCTTCAAAGCAAACCCATTGATTACCACCAAGCTTACTCCCGAGTAATGCGCACCTTGGAGCCAACCGTTTTTTCGAAACTAAAACCTCAGTATTCAGGTTAAATTGCCGTGTTGGCACTTTGCGATAAATAAGTGGGTTTTGGGTTTCAGTTTGGGCACTCATTCTCGAAAAGGTTCGCCATCACTGGTCTAATGCACTTAATCATGGAAGCTCCATGGAGCTACTGTTCAGTTCATAGATGATCATTACTGTTCCTTAGATGAAGGGGATCTAATATTTAGAACAGTATCATTATAAGAACATAAGAACATAAGAACTAGCCAGCTGGATCAGACCAGAGTCCATCTAGTCCAGCACTCTGCTACTCGCAGTGGCCCACCAGGTGCCTTGGGGAGCTCACATGCAGGAGGTGAAAGCAATGGCCTTCTGCTGCTGCTGCTGCTCCTGAGCACCTGGTCTGCTAAGGCCTTTGCAATCTCAGATCAAAGAGGATCAAGATTGGTAGCCATAAATTGACTTCTCCTCCATAAATCTGCCCAAGCCCCTTTTAAAGCTATCCAGGTTAGTGGCCATCACCACCTCCTGTGGCAGCATATTCCAAACACCAATCACACGTTGCGTGAAGAAGTGTTTCCTTTTATTAGTCCTAATTCTTCCCCCCAGCATTTTCAATGGATGCCCCCTGGTTCTAGTATTGTGAGAAAGAGAGAAAAATTTCTCTCTGTCAACATTTTCTACCCCATGCATAATTTTATGGACTTCAATCATATCCCCCCTCAGACGTCTCCTCTCCAAACTAAAGAGTCCCAAATGCTGCAGCCTCTCCTCATAAGGAAGGTGCTCCAGTCCCTCAATCATCCTGGTTGCCCTTCTCTGCACTTTTTCTATCTCCTCAATATCCTTTTTGAGATGTGGCGACCAGAACTGGACACAGGACTCCAAGTGCGGTCGCACCACGGCTTTATATAAGGGCATGACAATCTTTTATTATCAATTCCTTTCCTAATGATCCCCAGCATAGAGTTTGCCTTTTTCACAGCTGGGATGTTTCTGGGACGATACTACATGTTGTGTATGTTGATATTTTCATTATTTGGGGAGAGAATGAACATAAGCATTTTACATTTGGATTTTAATTTTTTTTAAAAGCCATTTAAGCTACAGGTCATGCCCTACATCTTGGAGGAGTGGATCCCACAGGTCAGTTATGCACCATTGACAAAGTGTCTCCTTTCGTCCAGCCTCTGCTTGGGGGGGGGGGGGCCTAAGGTGAGCGTGAGTCCTTGATTTTATTAGGAAGGGGGAATCCCCGGGGGCCACACTGTTCCTTTCCCCACAAAATCTGGTGGATCTATATAGTGCTGAATTAATCTTTATTGTTAAAAGGTGCTTAATTAATTGTTGCTGTTGTTTGTATTCTCCCATAATGGTGCAGTTCAGTTAGGGAAGGAAAAATTCCCTCCTGGAGAGGATGGATGGAAACTTGATGGTGTTTTTAAAAAAGAAGGAAAAAAACCCTTGAACCTTTGAACTCTGGGGACACTCTAGAAGGCTAAGCTGCGTTAGAAGAACCCCTCTGTGTTTCATTCAGGAGAATACATCGTCGCAGGGTGACGTCATGCTATATTTGAAATCTCACCCTGAGCCTTTTTGCAGGCAGGCTCCACAGAGGGGCTGCACAATAGATGTCTTCTCTGTTGGGTGCTCAGCCAGAAAGCCCTCAGCCCCCCCCCCACCTCTTCGTAAAAACCTCCCCAGAAAGCGATTGCTTCACTACACACCAGCAGCATATAAATGAGTCAAGCTCGTTCGTCTCTTATTTGGGGTAATAAAAGTCACCCTTTCTAAACATTCATGAATTGCCGTGTTAAAGAGCAATTGCGATTGAATTTCAATCCCTCGCCATGCCGGCCTGAACACTTTGCTAAACACTGGGCAGTTTCCCTCCTACATATGGATTCCCGTGCATATTTTTCAAGCAGTTTTCAAAAATGTGTTTTGGGGAGTCTAGGGGCCCTTTGGAAGCTTCTTGGGTGAGATTGCCAGCCTGAGAATGGCTGTGAAGACAAAACAAAGATGAAAGAACCATCAATGTCTCAGGGCAAATAGGCCTCCAGTCTTTTCTCACTTACTTGTCCATCTTTCCAAACTGGGTTTGAAGTTTGACATTGGTGGATTCACACAGGCCAAATATAATGTCTCTTGGATGTTATATAAATTGTTGAAGGCTTCCATGGCCGGAATCACTGGGGTGTTGTGTGGCTTCCGGGCTGTATGGCTGTGTTCTCCTGGATGGTGTAGGCCATCTTGTTTGGGTAATTCTCCACCATCAATCAAGGAGGCAAGAAATATACTTTGGTCACTTCCTGTAGGCAGGTCGTAGCCATCTTGCCCCAGTATCTTTCCTGCCTCATCAGGGAGTGCAGCAAATTCAACAGGCTCTTTGCTTATTGATAGGCTTTGTGTCGTTTGGATCCCAAAAACTCCTTTCTGTGTCTGTGAGAGTTTGTAGCCTTTGATCCTTGTAATTCTGTGCCTGTGGTCCCTGCCCTCCTTGGCCCTTGCCCTCTTACCGCCAGAAAGGCTATGGCGTCGGTGCCATTTTCTCCTCACAAGGAGGGATTCTTCCGCTCGGCAGTGGAGAACACAGAGGGCAGTGACCAGGTCTGCCAGTCGAGTCTCCCCCATGCAGCTGTGTGGCTGAGAGGGAAGTGCGCGTCGGCCGGTCCCAGGGCAGCTGTGGGGCTAGTCAGATACTCGGCTAGTCAGATACTGGGGCAAGACAGCTACAACCCGCCTACAAGGAGTGACCAAAGTATATTTCCTGCCTCCTTGATGGATGGTAGAGAACAAACCAAGCAAGATGGCCTACAACCACCCAGGAGAAGACCCATTCATGGTGAGTATCCAATGGGTCGTTCTAGTAGCATTTTCTCCTGACGTTATACCTGCATCTGTGGCTGGCACCTTCATGGATTCCCATGGATTCCATGATGCCAGCCAATGATGCAGGCAAAATGTCAGGAGAAAATGCTACTTGAACCCAGCCATACAGCCTGGAAGCCACACAACACCACAGTTATATAAATTGTTTGGGGGGGAGGAGACTTTGCACAGGTCCCATCCCCAAAACGAGTTTGGGCCATTTTATTCTTCTCAACCTGGGATTTTTGAAAATGGCTAAACCAGCAATCTTTTTGTAAAATCCCAGGTTAAAGGTGCTCCTGCGCAAACACCGCAGGCTGGAGATATTTTCTTCCCGCCCCCTCGCCCCCTTCATGGCCGCCCTCTGCCATTTCAGGATCTGGCCAGTGGCCACTTTGCGCAGGTTGTCCAACACATTGTGGCTGTTTCTCTGTGTGTCCTTCCTCTACGCCACAGAGAGGGTGAGGTGATAAGGGACTGATGAACTTGTCTGTGTTCAAAAGACTCAGGGGTCCTGTACAGGATGAGGTCAGGTTCAGAATGAAGAGGCATTGGGAGACATATGTGCAAATAACCACAATATTTGCCTTGATACTGCTGGTCTCCCTTGCAGTATTGTTACTTTAAATTGGATTGAGCAGAATTAACAATAGTTTAACCATGAAATATTACACCCAACATCTACAGCGCAACAGATAGCTAGCATATACAAAACAGAAACTACCCATGGGTGTCACAGTCAGTGAGTCTTTGTGGCCGTTGTCTCCACAGCTTGTGTCCTGCCACTTGGGTCAATTGAGTATGAAGCCTTCTTCTGATCTAACCCAAGAAACCTTCCAGTAGTGGATGTAGTTTTTCCACCACTGGAGGAGGGTTCCAGGTATCAGTGGAAGGAGTCAGACTTGGCAGAATAATTCAGTACAAGCCACTCTGGCAAGTTAATATACTGAGTCATCAGTGGTTAAATGTCCCTGGCCAATGCTGTGGCCCTGCAGAAGTCTGGCATCACTGAGCAGGGGAGCGAGGAGTCTGGATGGGAAGTTACTTTCTTTTCTGCCTGGCTGAAACAAATAGGGGTGTCCAAACCAGATGGCTGCTTATCTCTCCCTTTGGCCTTGGAGTTCTGTCTCTCTATTTCACAGCTTTGCTTTGTATTTGGGCAGCGTGGGAAGGTGGGAGAGGGCAGGAGCACTGGGAAAAGACAATTTAGAATTGGCTGATCATCTGCTGGCCACTGATGCTTTCCAATAAAGTCTTTTGAACCAACGGTTTCAGAGTCTTGTTTGGCCTCCGATCCAGGGCTTGACAGCTATGTGACCTTGAGTCCTCGCCTCCCCAAAGTTGGCCCTCTCTAGGGGCCACCCCCAAATGTCTCAACCCAGAGATATCAACTCTAGAGCCCATGAGGCAATTTAGAGTGCACAAAACATAGGAGGGATAAGAGTTAAAACAGCTCCTCCCTTGTGTTTGGAATGACAGCCTCCCAGGTCTACTTTTCTTTACTCCAAAGAAATCAGCAACATGTGACCTGCCAAATTGGCCTCCAGACAATGATGTATGTTCTTTTTTTTCTTTTTTGCAGCCCCCTGGTTAAAATTGCTTGACAGCGTAATTCACTGTTTAAACCAACTAAAGTTTTACAAAAATACACATGTATCCCATGTTTTAAAAATCCATCCTAGTGCTTTCTTACAAACCAGCGAAAACAGTTCTTGGAAAGGGCCCCCTGATCCCTGCCCCTATGAGGTCCAACGGATGGAAAGCTCTTTGTCAATGAATGTATCTTCCTTCTGTCCCCCAGGGCAACAACAATACAGGGTCACAAAAACAGGGAGTTGGGCCACCACCCTTTCTTCCCTCACGGCATTAGCTCAATTTCCAAGCTCTGAGAAGAAAAGAGAGGACAAGGGGAAAGCTGGTCCTTGTGCCGGGAGCCATCCTGGCCTTCCTTTCTTTCCCAAAGTCTGCATTCAAAGAGCTGGTGAATGGTGGTGAACTTCAAGCAGATCGGAGCGCAGCGCTGGCAGGCGCGAGGCTGGCCTTTGAGGGTGACTCTGCTGTTCATGAAAAGGTTGCATTTTTGCGTGGGCAGCTATAGACTGCCACACAGACTGCAAGAGGAAGGGGCGGGGAGGGGGGATCAGCCTCAAGCAGGAGACCATTAGTCTCTCAGCCTTTGGGAAAAGGTGAGGCCGTCATGACATGAGACTTGCGAAGGCAGCAGTGAGCACAGATCGGAGACGTTTAGAAAGGGCCCCGGAAACAAAGGAGCCCTTTGTACTTGTAGTTCCATGACAAATTGTGCCAAGTGAAATCTTTGATTGATGGAGGAGGGTGGGGAGCGGAATAAGAAATGGCATTTTCTAGCAAGGAAATGCCTCGAGGGTTGCTCCAAAGCGGAATGTATCTACGAGGAGCTGGAGAAAGACAACGGTTTCTCCAAGAGTGGAAAATATCGTGATGGTGGCATTGCATTTGTTCTTGGCCCCAAACCTGGGGTGCTAAGGCTGTCCAGTCTCATTTCGCCCCTGAGACTCAGGGCGGGGGCTCATTCTCAGAGCGGTAGCGAGGGGAAACTGCGCCCAGGGCACGTGTGCCTCCTGTGCCCCTGCGCTGGCGTGCGCCTGGTGCATGACACCCCCTGTCCCCTTGGTGCTACACCACTGCTCATTCTCAAAGCCTCAGGTTGAAAACTCAAGAGTATCAGACACCTATTGGTCACATGAACAGCCTTTTTAGACATAGCATGCTGTGGTGGGTAGAGCATTGGACTACGATCTGGAAGAGCCGGGCTGAAATCCCCAGTCTGCTGGAAGTGTTCTGGGTTGGGGTGCTAGCTCTTGGTTGGGAAATACCTGGAAATATTTTTTCGGGGGGTGGGGGGGTAGAGCCTGAGGAGGCACTTTCAATCCACTTTCAATCCACTTTGCAGCTTGATTTTACTGTGCGGCATAGCAAAATCCACTTGCAAACAATTGTGACAGTGAACATAAGAACATAAGAACAAGCCAGCTGGATCAGACCAGAGTCCATCTAGTCCAGTTCTCTGCTACTCGTAGTGGCCCACCAGGTGCCTTTGGGAGCTCACATGCAGGATGTGAGAGCAATGGCCTTCTGCGGCTGTTGCTCCCGAGCACCTGGACTGTTACATTGAAAGTGAATTGAAAGTGAATTATTCTGCATGTGCGGAAGGGGCCATGGACTTCAAGGGGGTAAAATGCCACATTCACCTTCCCAAGTGACCATTTTCTCCGGGGGAACTGATCTCTGTCACCTGAAGAACAGGTGCAATAGCAGGTGATCTCCGGCCACCACCTGGAGATTCAGCACAACTTAAGAGAAATATTGATATTTGAAGTCAAACAATTGGCCTCTCTGCCCCTTTTCTGCCCCTTTTGGGGTATGAACTAGCTCTTCTAGGGTATGAACTAGGAGCAGCAGTGGCGTAGGAGGTTAAGAGCTTGTGTATCTAATCTGGAGGAACCGGGTTTGATTCCCAGCTCTGCCGCCTGAGCTGTGGAGGCTTATCTGGGGAATTCAGATTAGCCTGTGCACTCCCACACACGCCAGCTGGGTGACCTTGGGCTAGTCACAGCTTCTCGGAGCTCTCTCAGCCCCACCCACCTCACAGGGGGTTTGTTGTGAGGGGGAAAGGGCAAGGAGATTGTCAGCCCCTTTGAGTCTCCTGCAGGAGAGAAAGGGGGGATATAAATCCAAACTCTTCTTCTTCTTCTTTAATCACTAGCGCAGAGACTGGGAGTCATTAGCAGATCTTTGGTCCTGGTCCCAGGCAGTTTGCTCTCCGGCTTCCTTCCATATAAACGGTACAGTACCCTATCAATGTTCTAATTATTTAAGGACCCCGTCTGTCCTGCATTATTGTAGGCCTCTGCATTTGCCCTTCAAAGCATGTCATGCCGTTGATGCGACAGCCCCCCCCTGCCCCAAAGGCCCTCGCCTTTCAGTCTCCTGCTGCATGCCAAATGCTGTGCGCAAATGCTGTGGGCATCAGGTTCACCTTCAACTGGGTGCCCACAGCATTTTCCTCTCCCACACAAACTTTACCAAAATTGGATGGTTCCTTTCAGGAGACTCTCACCAGCAGCCCTGCAGGAAATGTCCCCACCCAGAGCAAGACCCCCACCAGAGTGCCTCCCATTGAAACCTCTACCTCAGAGCCAGCTGGGCATAACAGAAAGCCCCATTGAAGTCTCTGGTGGGAAAAGTAATTTTTCCCACCATAGAACTTGCTGAAGAGCCTGGCAGATTCTGGGGAATGTCTGAGTGTGTAAGCACTGGCTGCACATTTTTGAAGTTAGAGCCACCAGACTTTCCTAATAATTGCATCGAAGCTTGGTGAGCTTTGCTTCTGGGGGTGGCTGGGGGCACGAGTTGAGAGAGTTCTGAGAGAACTCCGTCAGCAGGCTTCACATGCAGGATCGGGAAAACAAAATAAGCCTTTTGGGGGTCCATAAAATTGAACCCCCAGAAGGAAAGTTGACCAAGCCTGGATGCTATTACCCGGAGGAGCTCCTGGAGCAATCTTGAAAGTCTGCTGCCTCTGTCTTCAAAAATGTGCAGCCTGCTTACACACTCAGAAATTCCCCATTGGCTACAATGGAGCCAAGGCACTGCAGAACAGAGAACCTTGGGCTAATTTCTTGGGGTGCCTGTCAGGGACGCATTTTTAAAGCTAGTGACACCAAAATTTCAGGGTATCACCCAGAGACTGTTCTGATGATGCCACCTGAGTTTGGTGAGGTTTGGTTCAGGACCCTCAAAGGGGTAGCCCCCCTCTCCTATTACCTGGAGGAGCAGCAGTGGCGTAGTGGCTAAGAGCAGGTGCATTCTGATCTGGAGGAACTGGGTTTGATTCTCCACTCTGTCACTTGAGTTGTGGAGGCTTATCTGGGGAATTCAGGTTAGCCAGTGCACTCCCACACACGCCAGCTGGGTGACCTTGGGCTAGTCACAGTTCTTCTGAGCTCTCTCAGCCCCACCCACCTCACAGGGTGTTTGTTGTGAGGGGGGAAGGGCAAGGAGATTTTAAGCCGCTTTGAGTCTCCTACAGGAGAGAAAGGGGGGATATAAATCCAAACTCCTCCTCCTCCTCCTCCTCCTCCTCCTCTTCTTCTTCTTCTTCTTCTTCTTCTTCTTCCTGTTAGCTCCCATTGAAAACAATGGGGGATGGGGCACCCCCTTTGAGGGTCGCATAGTTGAGCAAACAGATAATTTTATGCCTAAATAAATCTCAATCCAAATTTTACTGAATTTTTAGGGTATTTACCAAGCCTACTGGTAACACTAATTCCTGTTCAGGGTGACTTCACCAGTGCTCATGTAACCTCAGCTTGTGGGTTCTGTGGGGCAGTACTTGGAAGGAGTTGCAACAACAATTTTTAAACAACAAAATGGTTTACTTTTCTTTACAATTAACACTTTTAAAACATCAACATTTAACGTTACAATTCAAGGTCCTGTTCAGGTTGCATTTCAAGTCCTTCTATTTACTGTCTACTGATATTGCCAAGTCCAAATTCTTCTTTGCAAGTTGGCTGGCTCCTGAAGACTCCAAGGGCTTGATGAACAGGTTGCAACATGATGAAGGTCTCCAGGAGAACTCTCACCCATTACAACCACAAAAGAAAACCCTGAAACAATAAACTCCAACATTTACAACATAGCAAAACAACAACTACCTTCCCAGTAGTTCCCAACAATATTGCAATTACCTTAACAAGGTGTTAAGGGCTTATAGAAATCAAGGTCCGAGTCTGGTACCCTTGTCTTCTGCAAAAAGCTCTTTCAGCCTTTCTGCTGCTCTGAGTCTCCACCCCCTTACTGGGTCAACCCATTCTGGGCCAACCCATTCTGGGCATGGGGGTTACACTCACATCATGACATCATTAGACCTACCCTAAACATTTGTTTCTGTTTTGTCCTTGACAATGAGGTCACAACAACCTAGGAACTTGCCCATCTGAATGGCAAAATCATTTTACTCTCTGCTGCTGTGGCTACCTGAATACTCAGCTTCTTGACCAGGGAATTGGACTTTGGAACTGAACCTATCTGGATAAGTTGTTATCGCCTATGGTTGCCCACTCTGAGTTGGAAAAGACACATTGTGAGGTAGGTGGAGCTGTAGATTTGGGGGTGGAGCCTGGGGAGGGCAGAATTTGGTGAGAGACCTCAGTGGAGATCAGTTATAATTCCAGTAATTTCTCTGTGAAAATAAACATACATACATACATAAGCCTTTATTGGCATAGTCAGAAAGAGTTACGCGTCGGGGAACAATTGCATGAAGATACATGATGATAGATGATAAAAGGCCCCGCGGGGAAGGAGCTTACAACAAATACGTTCTACTGGGAACTCTCAACTATCTCCGCAATGAAATTGCCGATCTCTTCACAAAGACCGGGGTCCGAGGTGTTTAACAATAGAGATAACCTAGTCAGATCAGGCAGCCCAGATTGGAAGAAAAAATGTAGGTTGGTATATTTAGATCTGATGTTATCAAATCTGGTGCAGTGCAAGAGTTGGTGAGTCAGGGATTCAACCACATTAAGTTTGCAACTGCATAACCTTGTGGATTTATCTAAATTGCTGAACCTACCCTTTAATAGGGCAGACGGCATAACGTTAAGTGTGAAAATAAATAGTGACCAGTCCTGTTGGCCCCAGCAAGGGCGGTTTCCTCTTCTGGGGAATTTTCACCTAACTCATGAAACTTGCTGGTCCTGACATGTAGCTCCTTGTGATTTTAGCAGAGACGGCCTTTTCTCTTCCCAGTTGCTACAAGAAACGTTGGATGTGCTTGGACACCGCAGCATTAAAAAGTGGGAAAATGCATATATTTAAGTTACTGATTGCTTTATATCAAACTTGGCAGGCAAATAAAGCAAACCGAGTTTTAAACCATTGTTATTGTCCAGATTTTTAATATTTTTATTGCGCATCATCTCAGGCGCTTCTGTCTTTTTTAGTGGGGAGGTGAGTCATATAAACAACCAACCAACATCCTAACCAAATTTTCCCAGGAGTAAGCCCCACTGAACTCCATGAGATTGACTTTGCAGTAGACATTAAGATTGCATTGCAAGTAACTGAAAACTGAGAGTGAGGTAGGAATGAATTAAATAAATGCAACATTTCTGCCAAGAATGCAGAAAAGAAACTGGGGGAGGCATTTTTGGCATTGCTGAAAATGTTTATAAGTGAATACTTTCGGTTCAGCTGTACGTGACACCTAATTAAAAGAGAATGCAATCAAAATGGCTTCTCCTGGATTCCAAGACTTAGTGATGCAGAAGCATGTAGTACTCTTATGGAGCAGCAGTGGCGTAGGAGGTTAAGAGCTCGTGTATCTAATCTGGAGGAACCGGGTTTGATTCCCAGCTTGCCGCCTGAGCTGTGGAGGCTTATCTGGGGAATTCAGATTAGCCTATACACTCCCACACATGCCAGCTGGGTGATCTTGGGCTAGTCACAGCTTCTCAGAGCTCTCTCAGCCCCACCTACCTCACAGGGTGTTTGTTGTGAGGGGGGAAGGGCAAGGAGATTGTCAGCCCCTTTGAGTCTCCTGCAGGAGAGAAAGGGGGGATATAAATCCAAACTCTTCTTCTTCTTCTCTTATGGGAAGGTGATTATCTGGGATTATTTCCTTATCTATTTGTGTCCTCTGCTCCTCAGTCATGCATTACAGTGTAGTGTAGTGGTTAATAGCAATGGACTCTAATCTATTTATTTCTGTTTATTTACATTTATTCTCCACCCTTTACCACAGTCTCAGGGCAGGTAAATAAAAACAATCTGGTAGACCGGGTATGATTTCCCACTTCTCTGCGTGAGCTGCGAATTCTTATCTAGTGATTCGATTTGTTTCCCTGCTCTTCTCCAAGAAACCTGCTGGATAACTTTGGGCCAGTCACAGTTCTCTGAGAACTCTCTCAGTCCCACCTACCTCACAAGGAAGGGGCCTGTTGTGGGGAGAGGAGCGAAGAAGTTTGGAAGCTGCTTTGAGACTCTTTACCAAAGAGAAAGGCAGGGTAGAAATCTACACTCTTTCTCTTCTTAAAAGTAACTCCAGCTGTATCCTATTCCTCCCATCATACAACCGTCACACAAATTCTCTCATAACATAAACATTCCCTGGTTTTTCTAACAGGATGTCCCTCAACCTATGAGTGCTGACAGTCAGTGAAATCTGGCCTTGCTGCTAGAACAGATCCAATCACATTTCACCGGCGACAGAAGCAAAGAGATGAGAAGGCAAGGGATCAACCTGTCAAAAGAGCACACTGCGGATTTGGCATCTCCCCTCATTCCCCCCATTCACTTTCACTATTTCAGTTTTAAATGTCATTGAACACAAAACAGGTGCTAAGAATCGGCGCCCTTGGCCCCCCCCCGCCAAAAATCCTTGCATGTGTGAGAGAACTGCCTTCACCCCGCCCCCTCTAAACACGTGCAAGGATTTTTCACGGGGAGGGGGGGAGCGCCTGTTGATGGTGGGGCAGGCCAGAGCAGCCAGGCAGGGAAAATGGCCCTGGTTCTGTTTCTGAGGAGTTTTCACGGCCGCAGAAGCCACCGGAGAAACAAAGGAGCATTCCAAAAGAACCTCACATTTGGTGGTTTTTGGAAAGCTGTAGAGCAAAGCCAAAATTCTGGGGTGATGCTGGGGTCACAACGTGGCAAACATGCTGCAGCACCGGGAGCCATGAAGAACTCCCAGCTGTACAGGAGTATTCTCCATGCTAAGAACGGGGCATTTTGATCGGGAAAATCAGCCTGGGAGAGCCTGCAGTTGGCCAAGTTGCACATTATTTGGCTAATGATGGTCTCATCCATATATACATTTTATTTATTTATTTATTTTTATTTATTATTGTATTTATAAACCGCCCTCCCCTGGAGGGCTCAGGGCGGTGTACAGACAAATAGGTAGAGCACATTAAAATCAATAAAACCGAATTTAGATAGACATTAGATAACGGCTCTACGTCATTAAAACCAACCCCATTAAAAGCAGCGTTCTAACAACAAAATATCAGTGGCGTCCATCTACTAAATCCCCTCAGAGGAAAAGGAAGGGGGGGGGGAAGGGACGGCATGGTCCATAGATGACATAAGAGGAAGGGGAAAGGGGGGAGGGGCGGAGCCATGTGCTTCCTTCACCTGTATGAGAGAGGACCTATTGAAACATTTACTTTTTGCTGAGGTAAATGGCTTTTCTCTTGATGGAGAACCTTTTGCATAGGCTTAAGTCTCCTTGTGCTAGAGAGATGGATCTGGAGGACCAAATCAGTGGTGGGATTCAAATAATTTAACAGCCGGTTTCGGTGGTGGGATTCAAACAATTTAACAACTGGTTGTTTACAAGCACCTTTCTAACAACCAGTCCTGCTGAAGTGGTGCGAACCTGCTGAATCCCACCACGGGACCAAATCGAATGTTTGTTTGTTTTTATTTCAATGACTAAGAAGCTGAATATTTACTATGAGTAGTTTGATCTTGTTAATTACTAATTTTCACTGTTTATTTTTATTATTCCATTGCTTTTAATCCCATTATTGGGTCATTTATTTGCAGTTACAACATGCTGAAATAACAGCAAGTGTATTAATTGCAAACATTTTGCTAATATGGGAGTACCATTTCAGGGAAACAGGTTGCCGGGGGTAAAAGTGAAAAAAGGTTGCGAACCACTATGAACAATTTGTGCAGAAAAGGCCTAACTGTGGTTAATACATCCCTGCAAATGAGGGTTTTTCAGATCCTGCTCTGACAAATGGTGGCTTGTCGGTTCAGATGACTGTGCTTGATTACACTAGGCTTTCACATTAAGTCTGCACTGAGTTTATGAATGACAACTCTGTGCGATGTAACCCTAACCATGTTTACTCTGAAGTGCCACTCTATGAGTTCATTGGTTCATTTGTTGGGTTACCTTGCACAGCATTGCATTCATCTCTACAGATTCAGAAAGAACTAGTCTTGAACACATGAAACTGCTTCACGTAGAGCCAGACAGTTGGTCCATCCAGGTCAGCATTGCCTTCTGTGACTGGCAGTGGCTCACATAGGTCGAATCCCCACTACCGTCTTAGCCAGTTTTCAGAACACAAACTAACCAGGTTTGAGGGGCGACCTCCCCATTGCTTGCGTGGCAGATTCCGTTTCTGGCACTCGTTCTCCTCATTAATCCTCATTCTGGCAGGACCTGGTTGCAAGCGGCATAGACCCCATTAACACGGTTTAGAGCTGATCCGAGGGGAGGGATGAGGGTTGAGACCCTGACTCGTTTCCCGCCCTGGAGTGTGACGCAGAATTCGGTCAATCAATCAGCGCTGCGATGCGCTGCGATGCGCCTTTCCTTGGTTTCGTTTCCGCTTTTGCAATCGGCCAGCAGAAGGGGACACAACCGTTAAATAGTCAAACGTGTAACTTTGAATCGTTCATGGTTTTACATATTAGAGTAACGATTAACTGTTTGCACAGTTTAACAGTTAAACGGTAAACTTTTACATGCTTTTTTTGATCACATCCCTACAATGTATGTTTCCGCAGTGGGAAAAGGTCCCGCCCCATCAAGGCACGCCAGCCAATCAGGGGAGACCGGCAAAGCGAGCTTGCCTGGTAGTGGGGATTGCTAAGAGTTCTGCAACCGGGTGTGTCTGCTGTGTGCTCGCTGCGGTGGGGAGGGAGAAACTCTGATGAAGAGGACAAAGTTTCACAACGAACAGGTTTGGATCTGCGCGCAAATTTCAAGTGGGGATTCAACCATAGAAGACTTTCTCAACACCCACCCATCTGATTCTTTTAAGTGGAGGCAGTAGGGCTTGAACCTGTGACCTTCTGCCGGCCAAGCAGGTGTTTTGCCGCTGAGCCAGGACCCCTTCTCAGCCTCACACACACAACATCAACCCATACGTTTAAGACTTGATTTTCTGTATAAATGAAAGACCATTTTCTTCGCTGTGGGTGTCTTCTGTAAGAAGAGATATCTTTCATGCATTTCTCAAGTATGAAATTGTTTCACCCTCCATGGCCAGTAGTCATGGGGACCTTTTCAGGATACAGAAAAAGTGTATCACAGAAGAACAGCTTCTGTTGAGGATGAAATGACCTCATGCGCAGCAACAGACGTGATACAATAAGAATGCAAGAGCAACCAATGCTTTGAGTTGAAGGTGAAAAAGAATCCTGCATGTGGTCCAGCCAACTCAAAGCTTATTAAACAATCTTAGGTCAATTCTGCACTTGTGTTATCAACCTAAGTTCGAGCTGCGTTCGACCTAAGTGCTCCGCACAACCACTGGGATCGACATGGTTTTGTACCAGCTTCGCCCCGTGTAACGGTCAAATTTCTGACTCCAGTTGGGAACTACTACTTTTTCAGGGAACCACGGTCAAACTCAGCTCGATTCCAGTAAAGTGCGGAATCTCTGGTGCCAGGAGTCCCCCATTCAGCCAATCACAGTTGAGTGTTTCGGGCATGCGTACAGCTGGCCAATCAAAAAACGCCACCTTCGTCCCTCCATTCCTCTGGCAGTTTTTTAAATAACGTGTGTGGGGATAGACGGAACATGGCCGTAGAACAGTAGCCAATCGTGAACGGAGCGGCGAAGAGGCACAGGATGATTCTGCCCTCCGAGCTGGGATCAAGTTGGTTGCAGTGGGGAACAACAATGGCTTCGACCTAGGTCAGTACCCTTCTCTCCAGGGGAACTGGAATTACGAACCTATTATTTTACTTTATTGATGCTTGAATAAGCCCTTAAGCAAAGAGCTGCATTTGAGAATCAAAACCAGGGCACTTGACCAGCAGAGTAAAATTTTCTCCTTCTGTTTGTTCCCTAACCCCCCCCCCCACTCCCCTGCCTGATGGGGAAAGGTGTGTGTTCCCTCCATCTTTCCCCCACTCATGCAGACCTCGGGCCACTCTCCACTCACCTTTTCAATGTGCAACGCCGCAGTGGCCCTGCACAGAAAAGCCTCCGCGGCTTTTGACCTCCGTGGCTTTTGCTCCCCACTCATTTGCCAATCAGGAAATAACGCGGGGGTACAAGAGCAAAGCTCCGTGGCAATTGTTTGTTCTGATTGGCTGCCAGGCGTGTGCGTCATGGACACGCGGAAGTGCCGGCCAGCAGCAGGCGGGCCTCCATTTTGATTGGCTGACATGAGGTTGGTTTTCGAATGGAAGCACCACGCGTCTGCGTAAAAGCGAGCGATCATCACAAAAGAGGGGCTAGTCGTTTTTGAGGATGTCGGCACATGCTGGCGCGATCAGTATTAAATCTCGCCAGTCCACTTGCAGCTTTCTGCTAGTCGACGCGAGCACTGGCGTCGCATCAATTGAAAGTAAGTACGTTTAGTTGCTGGCTTGAAGCTAGCAATGGCGCCTACTCCTCATCCTCCATTTCTTCATTCTCTCGTTTGTGCCGAATCGTTTGTGAATTTTTTTTCTCAAATCAAGACGTGTGTACGAGTTCTCGTTCGTTTGTGCTTTCCTTGGGACGCCATGTCGTCTTTCCCAATGAGCCTGTTCCCGCTGGTGCAGGCAGCCATGGCGGGGCTCGAAGAGCAATGGGATCCTGAGATCATGTGCCTGATGACCATTTTCCTCGGAGTATTCCTGCAACAACGTCGGCTTATCCAGGCTGCCCTGAGTGAGTGTGAAGCACCCAGTGGAGCGGCTAAACCTTCAGCGGGAGGGGCCATGCGCGCACGCCAGCATTGGTTCACACTTGCGGGTGTTCCCAGGGTGCACCATCATTGGGTCTACCCACATACGAGCAGGGACTGGTGGAATAATTGCGTCTGGTCTCACTGGGATGATGAGGAGTGGCTTCAAAACTTCAGGATGACCAGGCGAACCTTCCACAGAATCGCCCACAGCGTTGCTCCCCTCATGCAGCGAGAGGACACGAATATGCGCCGGGCTCTGCCAGTGGAGATTAAAGTTGGGATCGCTATCTGGTATCTGGCCAGTCCAAACTTCTTCCGTTTAGTGAGGCAGCAGTTCGGTGTTGGTCTGACAACGGCAAATGAAGCTGTCTACGAATTCTGCTGGGCAGTGCGGGAAAGTCTCTTCAAGAGAGTTGTTAACTTCGCAGATCCAGTGGACCGGGTAAGATGATCTGTGCAAATTCAATGCGGCAGCCCTTTGCTTTGGCTCTGTTCACTTTCATGCAGTGCTGTGCACTCTCACAAATCCATTCCCAACGCATTTGCTTTAATCAGACCAGTACTGTTAGGTATCCTCTCAGAAACGTGGGTAAGGGGGGGGGGGTTCCTCAGGTATCACACACACACCCCTTCATGTTCAATGCGCTTCCCCTCCGTTTGTGTGATTTTTAAGCATTTCAGTGCTTTCCCGGTTTTTGGACCGCGGGGGTAGCCTTGTCTGGGCTAGCAGTGCCAGAATTTCAGGGGGTGTTTGCGGCACTGTCTTGTTGACACCACGTGGGTTTGGCGAGATTTGGTTCAGGGGATACACAAATATGGACTCCCAAAGGGGGTGCCCCATCCTCCATTGTTTCCAATGGGAGCTTTTAAAAGATGGGTGCTAAACCTGTTAGATTTCAAAAGTTTGGGCCCTCAGAACCAAGATTCACCAAACCTTGGTGCTGTCATTACAAGAGACTCCAAGCGACACCAAGCGGGAAGTTTGGTGCTTCTAGCTGAACAATTGCACCACTGACAGCAGGCAATCCAAGAACTTCTTCTTTCAGATCCACCCCCCTCCATATGGATTTAAAGGGCGAATCTCAGGTCCTCGGTTTATATGCAGAGTAAGCGTTGGATTTGTAACCTCCCTTTCTCTCCTGTAAGAGAGTCAAATCTCCTTCCCCTTGCTCCCTCACTACAAACACACCGGGAGGTGGTTGTGGCTGAGAGAGCACCGAGAAGCTGTGACTAGCTAAAGGTGACACAGCTGACATGTGTTGGAGTGCACAGGCTGATCTGAATTCCCAAGATTCCCACAACGCAACTCTGAAGGTGATGCTGATTCCGTGTGGGAGATCATCCATCCCAAATAAGCATCACTTTCAATGTTGGACAACCGGGGACCCCAGATCTACCCATTAGGGTGGATTTAGAGGGAGAATTTGGGCTGTCAAGTTCAAACACCATTGACACTGATGCTGTTTGGGGGTGGATTCCAGGTTCACAGGGGCTGCCCTGGGGGGGTGGGGGTGGCCAAATCAGATTCAGCTCAAGATGTTCCATGTCGGTTGTGTGCCGTCAAACCAGTGTCAGGAACAGAAATGCACACTTTTCACATGCGTGATTCCTGAATGTGCGGCTGTGGCTCACTCATCCTTCTCTTTCCATTCTCTTCAGGTCATCGCTGGGTTTTCGAACATTGGATTCCCACAGTGCGTTGGTGCGATTGATGGCTGCCACATCCCCATCTCTGCCCCTGCCGGAACAGCTGACTATGTAAACCGGAAAAGTCACTCCTCCATTGTTCTAATGGGAGTGTGTGACCACAAAGGAAGGTTTTACGAGGCGGACATTGGCCAGTCCGGTAGGAACCATGACGCTCACATTTTCCGTGGCACCCATTTCACGGAATGCATGGATAGGGGAGTATATCTTAACGGCAGCCCAACTCTCACTTTGAATGGAGTCAGTGTTCCGGCGGTGGTGCTTGGAGATGGTGCTTTCCCTATGCGTAAATGGCTCATGAAGCGGTACACCCCAGCACGTAATCCAGTCGAGAGACACTTCAACAGGAGACAGTCTAGGGCAAGGTGTGTCGTGGAGCGTGCCTTTGGTCGTCTGAAGCAACGGTGGCAGTGCCTCATGACACGCATGAGGGTGAGTGTACCAAATGTGAAGGCTATCGTTGGGGCTTGCGTTGTCCTGCACAACATATGTGAGTCGGAGGGCCACCAGGCGCCAGAATGTGAGTCTCGGGCAGGAAGACTCCTAACGGAGATGGAGCCACAGCAGATTTTTGAAGTGGACGAGACGGTTTCCCTACCCACCAATGCTGTCCATCAGTCACAGGGAAAAGTGGTGCATGACGCTCTGGCAGCGTACATGTACCAGTCACGTCACAACTGGTCCTAGGGACGGCGGCTGTTTGATGTCACATTGCAGACTTCTGCTCTGTCAATTTCTTTGCGAGATCTTTTTGCTTATTCCAAATAAAGGTTGACAAATGAATGTTCCCTTCTCTCATTTCTGTTCATAAACTGTCCTTTATGTCTGGCAGGTGCTGCTGGCTTTATGGGTGTTTAGCACTTTGCACAGCCAGGGGTGAGTGGTATGGTTGGGAGGGTATGCGGCAAATTGGTGAACATGGATATTAACGGAAGGCAGGGGCATGACAAGGAAAACATGAATTGGATGTCCCATTGGTCACTGAACAACAGAGCCCAGTTTCTCACTTTTAGTACATCGTAAGTGGAGGATCCTGTGTCCAACGCACACAGGCGGGGTGACCTTTGCCAGGTCAAAGCTTTGCTGAACTCAGTCAGCCCCACCAAACTCACAGGGTGTTTGTTATGAGGGGACAAACGGAAAGGAGACTGCAAGGAACTGTGATTAACCTCTGAGGAGAGAATTGGGGGATATAAATTGAAACGCTCCTTCATCTTCTACTGCACTCTGAACCTCCTGTTTTCCCACAGAATACATGCAGAAGGGAATGATTGTAAAGGTCTGAAGGGGGGAGTTTGGGGGGGGTGTTTTCAGGGATGCGATTGTTAAGCCAGAAGCACCAAACTTACACCTCATATATGCGAGACTCTGCTAATGATTCCACCCGGGTTTGGTGGAGTTTGGTTCGGGGGATGCAAACTTATGGACCAACAATAGTGTGGCCCCCATTTTATATTGGCTTAAACTGGAAGCGATGGAGGCGCCAAGTTTGTGAGTTCGCAGCTTTGGACTCCTTGGTCCAAACTACACACAACTAGGGGGGTGTTGCCACATGACTCCACTGACAGTGCACCCAAGGTTTGGGAAAGTTCGGTTCAGTGGTTCAGAAGTTGTGAGCCTTCAAAGGTGCACTCCCCTCCTTCTACTTGCTCCAAATGTCATCAATGGGTATTTGGGGAGCCCAGTTTGCGAGTTCGCAGCTTTCAACTCCTGGCTCTGAACTACAAACAACTAGGGAGGTATTACCACATGACTCCACTAACAATGCACCCCAGGTTTGGGAAAGTTCGGTTCAGTGGTTCAGAAGTTGTGAGCCTTTGAAAGTGACCTCCCCTCCTTCTACTTGCTCCAAATGTCATCAATGGGTATCTGGGGTGCCCAGTTTGTGTGTTCGCAGCTTTGGACTCCTTGGTCCAAACTATACAAAACCAGGGGGGTGTTGCCACATGACTCCACTGATAATGCACCCCAGGTTTGGGAAAGTTCGGTTCAGTGGTTCAGAAGTTGTGAGCCTTCAAAGGTGCACTCCCCTCCTTCTACTTGCTCCAACTGTCATCAATGGGTATCTGGGGTGCCCAGTTTGTGAGTTCGCATCTTTGGACCCCTTTGTCCAAACTACACACAACCAGGGAGGTATCACTATATGACGCCGCTGATAATGCACCCCCGTTTTGATGAAATTAGAATCATGGGGACAAATTCTGCCAACCATTGAAAAGTGCAGACACGCACATTATATTTGCAGAAAGCCATGCGGGGTTGGGCACCCCCCTCAAGAGCCCATTACATTCAGCACCCTCAAGCAAACCTCAACAATCCCCGGTTGTGCCATCACGAGAGTTCCCCCAAAAATTGATTGCGATTTTGGCGCCGCTAGTCAAACCAATGCTGCTCATGCATGCCAAAACCAGTAGAATCACAGCAAGGTATTGAAAACCCATAAACGCGGGGAAGTAATGCTGGGCATTAATGGGGTGGCACAGACCCCAAACACCCCCCCATGCACGTCCAGGGATCCTTGAGGCACCAAGGGAATTTATGGAACACTGCGGGCCCACGGGGTAATGGATCAATGGGAGCCGCTTTTATTCACCTGTCAGTGGGCCACGGAATGCTCCCCTTACATTCAGGAGTGCGGGGAGGACGACGGGGAAAAGACCGCAGCCGCCCACGCAGAGACCGCTGTGTAGGAAATCTCGCTCTCCCATGACAACGGTTCACGGGCACAGGAAAGTAGGGCCCCTTCCAGAGTAGTTTAAACGTTTGCACATCTGCTCATCCCAACATTGGCTTGTCAAAGCCTCATTCAAACGTGCCCACATGGCGATGTTCGGTTTTGGCGAATTTTTAAACTGACGCACATGTGCAGATCCGTCTCCTGACCGTTTCTTTGCGACGTCTGAACGAGGAGGAAAGATGTCAGACGGAGCTGCTGCACCCCCGAGACCTGCCCTTAAAAGAAAGGGCTGCTACTGGCGGCACCAGGAGGTGCAGGTCATGTTGGGGGCAATAAAGGAGGGGGGCTTCTGCCCTCTTCTTATGGGGGCAACCAAACTGCCAAACAAAAAGGAGTTCACCTTAGTGGTGAGAGCCCTGAGGGCCAAGGGCTTTGAGAGGACAATATCGCAGGTCAGGACGAAGTGGAAGAATATAAAAAAGGCCTTTTATGACTCCAGGAGCAGGTGGCAGGGGAGACTCGGGGTGTCTCTTCTCCTTGGCCCCCCATCACTTGTTCCAAGTCTCCTTCAACGTCATCTGTATGTGGACATGAGGAGAGTAAAGCAAAATCACATTTCAATGTTTGAATGAACCAGAGACTATTTTTCAGAGTGGTCAAGCTGCCAGCAGGCAATGCAGCGACGCGGACATGCACACGTCAGGAAGGCCGAATCTGTCTGTCTGAGAAACGAGCAAGGCAGTGATCGTGGGCCAGGCACTGTCCTGCACCCTTCCTAATGTGTCACCGACCGTGCACGGCTGCTTCCTCGTCAAGGCCCTCTGGTTCTCGCATTGTAGCGTCCTGATCCTCTCCTGCAGGAAAGTATGAGAGAGTGACTGTAGCATGTTGTGTCAACAACCCAATGTTTGGTTTGTAGCCTGAAAAACAACTCCAAAGCCATCGCGAGCGCATATTCAGCTTGTTAATGTCTCACAAACACACACACACCCCTGTCCAAACGTTTTCAAAAAGCATGCCTGCATCATCTACCACGAAACACCTCCAGTGGAGTCCACCCCCAAACGGCATCACTGCCAATGGTGATTGAACTAGGGAGCTCAGATTCCTCTTTGCAAATGTACCCGAGTTACAGAATCCCGGGGCACACATTGAGAGCAAAATGGAAGGTGATGCTGCTTGGGGGTGGACCCCTGAAAAAGCATATGGCATTTTAGGGTTTGTGATTCATGGCAACCAAAGAGAACCCCCCCCCCAGCCGCCATGATGCTGGAATCCACCCCCAAACAGCATCATTCTCAATGGAGTTTACAGTAGAGAGCCCAAATTCTCATTTAATATCCACCTTAAAGGGATTATCAATGTTAGCAAACATTGAATGTGATGCCGCTTTGGGGTGGATTATCCCCCACCCAGAAACACCATCACTTTCAATGCTGCGAAGTGGTTAAGAGCAGGTGCATTTCAATCTGGAGGAGCCGGGTTTGATTCCCTGTTGTGCTACTTGAGCTGTGGAGGCTTATCTGGGAAAAGCTGAGTGGTCTGCGCACTCTCCCACACGCCAGCTGGGTGACCTTGGGCTAGTCACAGCTCTTGGGAGCTCTCTCAGCCCCACCCACCTCACAGGGTGTTTGTTGTGAGGGAGCAAGGGCGAGGAGACTGTATGCCCCTTTGAGTCCCGTGCAGGAAAGAAAAGGGGGGATATTAATTCAAACTCTGGTTCTTTTGAACCTTAGGAACTCAGATTCTTCCTACCAATCCATGCAGAAGGTGGTGGGTTCAAAAGGACAATCTTTGGAAAATGTGGGGGGGCCTCGCTGTCAGGTGTGCGATTGTTAGGCTAGAAACACCAAACTCACAGGACATCTTTAGTGGTCTCTCCTAATGAAGCCACCAATGTTTGGCGATGTTTGTTCCGGGGGGCCCAAAGTAAGGAACACTCAAAGGTGTAGCCCCCATCTTCTATTAGCTTCCTTCCAAAACAATGGGGGATCGGGAGCCCCCCCTTGGCAGTCCACAGCCGTGTATCCACCGGACCACACCTCACAACAACTGGGTGGTATCAATAATAGACTCTCCTGATAATGTATCCCAGGTTTTTAGAACTCCGGTTCATGGAGTATTAAGGTAGGGACACTCAAAGTGGTAGCCTGACTTATGGAGGATGGGTGCATTCCCTTAGGAATTCCTGAGCTTTGGGCCCACTGGACCAAACTTTTGAAAACCTTGGTGGTATCAAGAGGAGACTCTCCTGAGAATACATCCCAGATTTTGCGAAGTGTGTGTCTAGGTATCCAAATTTGTGGACACTCAAAGGTGTAGCCCCCTTCTTCTACTAGCTCCCATTGGAGATAGTGGAGGATTGGGGGACCCCCTTTGGGAGGCCACAACTTTGGATTCCTTAAACCAAACCTCAACAAATTCAGGTAATATCATTGTGAGTTGCCCCCCAACAATCACTGAAGTTTTGGTGCTGCCAGCCCAAACAATGGTGATCCTGCAGGCCAAAAACCGGAAAAGCACTGAAAAGTTTTAAAAACACACAAACGGGAGGGTGCAGCCTCGGACAAGAAGGGGGGGTTCCAACCCTCCCCCCCTTACCCATGGCCATGGGTTACCCGTGTTTGGGACGAGGAATGCTTCACACTCACCCATTCTCACGTCCTCCAATTGTTGATCCGGCACATGAGGGCCTGCACCTGTGACCAAGGAAAAATAGGGCTTGTTAAGAGGGTGAGGTTTCTGGCTGAGAGAGTGGCAAATCTGTAGTGGACGCACCAGACCATGGCAGCACATTTCAGAAAGGCCACGTAAGAATCAGGAACACTGGTTCCTTGCAGTTCGCTAGAGAAAGTTGGTGGTGGTTCTGGCGTGCGGCTGGCAATCATCGCTGGCAACTGTAGCCAATTCAATGCGGACAGTAACTGCTCACCGCACCCTTGATATTCTCTGTTCGGGATGCCAAGCACCTTCCGCCCCTGCCTCACTCACCTTGAGCATTTCTCTCCGTCGACCGCTGTTGCGTGGTGATGCTGACACCTGTGTTTGTGGAAAAAGAGAGGCGGGATTTAGTGGGTGATCAGTGAACCGTATCCCCCCAAGCCCGTATGAGGAAGAGATGTGCAGCTGAAACGGCCAATACTTCTCCATCGCAACGCCTAGGGGTGGGGTGGTTGGAAGTGTGCTTCACCAGGATATATAACTAAGACATTAGGAACTCACACCAACCATTTGAGAGTTTCCATGAATGAGAACCCTTCCAGAGTTCTTTTGCATACCTGGGGAGGCCAGATTCTGATGTGCTGGATGAGGTGTGGTTTGGGGGGGAATGATTTCAAAGGGGGGATCCTTAGCAGATTTGACATGGAGTGGGACAGACTACCCAGTTGGCATCTCCATGCTTGGAAACTCCCCGCCCCCTCCTACAAAGCAGATGGGGTTGTTTCAGAAAATACAAAGAGCAAAAGTGATGCTTCACTCACCGGCTTCCAGCAAAGATGGGCTGGTTGGTCAAATGTCCGTCTCATTTATTGTCAACAAAGGTCTGCGAGCGCCTTGCGATGCTCCACCATCCGAAAGCTGGGTGGCGCCTTGTGATGCTTGTGATGTTTGTGCAGCCGAAGGAGCCCGGCGGTTTACAAAAACGCATTCCGCCGCCCTATAGGGGTCCTCGTTATTCACAGATTTGCCACCAGCAAATATGCGGTCCAGGTCACTGTAATAGGGGATGGTTTTTCTGGAATTCCCAGAGACGGCGTTGTGCTGCTTGCACCGTTTAAGGTCTCTTTTCAACCCCTTTGCCTTCGTTGTGCACTCAACCGCCGACCTCGTGTGGCCCCTGCCACGCATCTGTGCGGCCACCGCCTCGAAGACATCGATATTCTTGTGCTGCTTTTGCAAGACACTCTGGACCGCCTCCTCTCCCCAAATGCTGATGAAGTCCCTCGTTTCCGCATCATGCCAAGCCACACCTCGCCCACCCGTCTGCTTAACTGAAGTGGCCGATGTAGCGAAAGAGGCATCCCCAGAATTACTCATCATTCAAGCACGTAGGGCAGTTGGAGCGAAGCCTCGTAAGCACGTGCGTGCAACTTGAAATGGCGGAAATATAGAAGAGAAAGTTCGCGCATGCGCAGCGCGCACACACCTACCTGCTGCGAATTGCTGGGGTCGAAAAGTGAAAGTGAAAATCGGTTACGGATTACACTGCCGACAACCCTGAGCTCAGCGACACCTGTCCTTGAATGGGGGCTGCCAAGCTGCAAAACCGAGGAGCTCGAGCAAAAAAGAGCAATGTTTGCACGTCTCGTTGTGCACAGGTCTCTATTTTCGCAAGCAATGTGCGTGCAATGAAAAGAGGATGTCGCCATGTGTCTACGTCATCACGTCGCGCACTTTCTGACGGGGAAACCCTCCCAAAACAAAATGGTGGTGCCTGTTTCCTGATTGGGCGGAAAGCTGTGCATCACAGCGAATCGGCAATGCGGAAACAGCCGAGGTTCCCCACCACCCCGCGACACCCGCGGGGTTTTTGAAAATGTTGCTCAGAGAAGAGGACCTAATTTGCCGCACGGCAAGGAGGTGGGAGAGCGGCAAATTCCGGGCAGCTGCGCAGTGGCCGCTGGTGCAGTGGGGGACGTCCAGGATCCCCGTGTCAAATAAAGAGGTGACCCCGCGGAGCCCTTCGGGGATCGGGCGGTATACAAATTAAATAAATAATAATAATTATTATTATTATTATGGTGAGTGGGGAGCGGCCCCTCAAGGGTCATAGAAGCTGTGTCTGGATTCCCCACTCTGTTTTCCAGTCAGACCTGAGTTTCAGGCTCCTCGCAGAACGTGGCATTCATGTTGCCTGATGTAGATGGGAACCGTGTGGGGAGGGGGCAGGGAGTCCAGCCTTTGCCTGAGGGATGCCGGCTACAGTGACCAGTTCCCCAGGAGAAAACGGACGTTTTGGGGCGTGCACTTGGCAGCTGTCCGGATGCTGCGTGGGTGCTGGGGCTGCTGAGCACTTTGGGCTGTTGGGGAGAGGGGAATGTCATTCAGTGTTTCATTTCTTACAGCTCTCCCCACCAGGTGCTGGCCAAGGTCAGTGCCAACGGACTCCTGCTCTTATCAAACTGCCTACATACTTCACTGTCTGTTCACATGGGGGAGGGGGGGTTGTTCCCTCACTTCTTATTACTCCTGTTTGCGTGCGGAAAAGTCAATTCTGGCTTTTCCAAGCTGTCCTCTGGATGTCTGAATAAACCTCTGTTCTCTACAAGGTGTTGTTTCTACCACTGGAGTTTGACAGTAGCCTGGGCTGCCACTGAGGCCCCTCCCCTCCCAGGTTCCACCTTCAATTCTCCAGGAGTTCCCCAACCGGGAACTCCACACCTCCATCCCCCAGCCGGTGGGGATCTGGTAACCTTACTTTGCTCCCACGCTATTTTCCCAACCCATGTCATTTTCCATTGGTTCCACTGGGGACATCTATTGAAGAGATCAATAGGAAATCATGTTTCATTAGCTGTTTTGAGACTGCGCGCGGAGCAGAATGTTAACTGTTTAGAAACTCTGTAATGTATTGTATTGATTGTGAGGTACTGTATTGTTTTAAGAGTCTGCAGCTGTTGCACTGGAATTGGTAATCAGTAGGTGTGTTATATTGAGCACAGCTGCAGAGTGATTTTAGGCTATGTGTGAGTAGCAGCTTTGAAATAAAGCACCATGTTTTGTTCCTCCGACTCCTGATTCTTTGAGACATAACAAACTCAATAATCTGATGGTGAATAAACGTGCATGGAGGAAGACGATAGAGGCTCATTCCGCACATGCAGAATAATGCACTTTCAAACTGCTTTCAGGGCTCTTTGAAGCTGTGCGGAATAGCAAAATCCACTTGCAAACAGTTGTGAAAGTGGTTTGAAAACACATTATTTTGCGTGTGTGGAAGGGGCCAGAGCTGGAATTGGCAGCCTGTCAACAATAACAACAACAATAATAACAACAACCTTTATTAGGCATATTAAAATAGGCTCCAGAGCATTACAGAGATTTCTGAAGTACAAATCAAAAGTACATTGGCAGCCTGTCTGTATTGCATCTATATGCATGGTCTGCATTAGTACCCGGAGGAGTGAAACTGAATGGATTATGTTCACATATTGAAGACATTTTGCTGAATGAAAGCCAGTCAGA
This sequence comes from Sphaerodactylus townsendi, assembly GCF_021028975.2. Lineage (NCBI taxonomy): Eukaryota > Metazoa > Chordata > Lepidosauria > Squamata > Sphaerodactylidae > Sphaerodactylus > Sphaerodactylus townsendi. Next base: position 48,084,885 of record NC_059438.1, on the reverse strand, counting down.
TTTTTTGAAGATTAAAGAATAAGGATCACGATTGAAACTCAAGACTTTATTATATGCTCCATAAGAGATTTCTCACCAGTTTTCAGCCAATTTGCACAGGCTTCTTTTTTAATTATTATCCAGGAGATCAAGCAGTTTCCAGAGTTGGGCAAGTAGTACCTGCTGGTGCTGTTTCAAGTTGGGGAAGTGACGTGTTTACGGTGCGAAGGCTGACGCTCTTCCCCACGGGGGACCCTCAGACTTGAGCACAGGACACGCGTGAGCAGCAGAGCAGGCGGGTCACAAAGAGGAGGACTGTCTCAGCATATCTCGGGGAATGTCCAGATTTCTTTCCGGTGGCAGGAAGGGGACTGGACACGTCAGCATCCATTCATCCCACTGGCTGCTTGGAAGACTGAACCCTGTTGGGCAGGGCGGGATATAAATGGAAATAAATAAATATGTGTTTTTTAAATTACCTACAGAAGAAATAGACTTCCATCCTAAAACTGAAGCCTCCTGTTGACCAAATCACCAGACAAATGGCTATTGTTCCCGGGGACCCTGAGGATGCACTGGGTTCTGGCCACCACCTGATGGGCACTCTGCTCCCCCTTGGAATGTCTGCAGATTCTTCACCCACCTAGACTGTTACCATCTACCAGGTCTCTTTTTTTCCATTAATACGCTAAGCCATGCCAAACGAAGCTCTTCCAAGATCCACGTTGCTTCCCCCAAAGCTTCCTCTGTGCGCAACAGTGCCTTCAGGAAGAGGACAGAGAGGACGGTTCACTTTGGCAATTCATCAGCAAGAATACCGATGTAACACAACGAAATCAAAGGCTCATTCCGCACATGCAGAATAATGCACTTTCAAACTGCTTTCAGTGCTCTTTGAAGCTGTGCGGAATGGCAAAAGCCACTTGCAAACAGTTGTGAAAGTGGTTTGAAAACACATTATTTTGCGTGTGCGGAAGGGGCCTATAAATAAGAATTTCTGAGATGAGGTCATGTTAACAGTGAATCTGATATTTGTCTCTATAGCAGTGGCATAGTGGTTAAGAGCAGGTGTACTCTAATCTGGAGGAACCGGGTTTGATTCCCAGCTCTGCCGCTTGAGCTGCGGAGGCTTATCTGGGGAATCCAGATTAGCCTGTACACTCTCACACACGCCAGCTGGGTGACCTTGGGCTAGTCATAGTTCTTCTGAGCTCTCTCAGCCCCACCTACCTCACAGGGTGTTTGTTGTGAGGGGGGAAGGGCAAGGAGATTGTAAGCCTCTTTGAGTCTCCTTATAGGACAGAAAGAGGGGATATAAATCCAACTCTTCTTCTTCTTCTCTACACGGGTGACATTTCTTTAATATTAATTGAGTGATTCCAGGTAGACATATTCCAATTTAACCTTGTTGATTTTAATGGGCTTAAACTCTGCCCAAAAATACTCTGTTTAAAAAGGTGGTTGGAGAGTGTCAGATCTGAATTTTTTCCATATAATTTATCAAGTTGTCTCAACTTTTGTACATTCTGCCATTTCGGTGAGTTCTGAAGAATGATTTTTTTCCCTGAGGATGCAGCATGGATGAGTGATCTTTGCTGCCCTCTGGTGTATGTTAGCTGGATGTGTCAGTCTAGCCCTTTAACACCCAAGAGCACCTCCACAGGGAACAAACCACAATCAACACATGTAGATATTGTTACAACGGAGTAACGAATTAAAATAAAGAAGCTCAAAGAAGCTCAAGCCGATACAGAATAAAATCAGAGATTTTTATTCGGCCAACTGCGGCCAAAGACAATAATCAGGGGAGCCACACTTAAAATGGCGACGTGTTCTCACTTTTATAGTATTAATGACAAGCTACATTAAAATGGCAGCAAAGAATACACCCCAAAATGCCAACATCATCAATCAATCACACAAAAGGTGGAGATTTCCCCTGTTCCCACAGCCCTTTGGGGTTGTCCAAGATCCTTTTTGGAAGATGTCATTATTTCACTCTTTGACGTTACATGAACCAAAAACCCTTGTTCCTCTTGTCATGTATGTTTCAAGTTGCCCTATTTCTCAGACAAGGAGCCTGGACGTTCTCATAGGCTTTTCCTATTGTTCTCAGGAAGAGGGCAACTTTTAAGGTATCTTTTGGGTACAGCAGGATCTCAAAAACAGTTTAGTTTGCACATTTTGTATAATTGTGAACAATGGGACATTTTGGAGCTATTAAGCTATGTTAGCAATAGAAAAGAATCGGTTTAAGGCCTGCATGATTTCTTTGGTCAAGTCAGTGGCATTATGGTTGCCATCTCTCCATTATAGGAAAAATAATGGAGGGAAAAAGGAAATAACCTTTTTGTTAAATCCAAAACCCTTTTCTCTGTCTCTCTCTGACTTTCTTCCACTTGCTCTGACTTTCTTTTTCTTCTGCGCCTACAATATTAAACAGCAAGGGTGATAAAAGCACCTTCTGCAGCACTCCACAACTAATTGGGTGATGTTGGGAGAGCCCGTCGCCATGTGGCATTTTCTCCCCCTTTGTCACTGGAGGGGGCAGATAGGTTGGTGGCTGCACATCTCACAGCCCCATCACTGCATAACCCAGAAGTCCAACCCATACAAACTGATATCCACATAAATACTCCAATCACCACCCACAACGAAAAGTGGGAACTCTGGTAATCAATCTGCAAACCTCACCTTCCCACTTATGAACTGAATCACCTAGTGTGGGCTCAGCAAGCTAATGGCTCTTCCACAACAGAAATCAACAGAGCTATAAACCTGAGAGAAAAACACAGGGCTGAGGAAGAACAGCCCCCCGTAGGGAAGGTTTTTCTACTGTACATCAAGGAGATCACCAATCGAATGGGAAAACTGATGGAAAAACATAACCTCCAAACAGTCTTTAGACCCACCAGAAAAATACAACAAATGCTACAGTCAGTAAAGGACAAAAGAAATCATAAGAACACAAGAACATAAGAACAAGACAGCTGGATCAGACCAGAGTCCATCCAGTCCATCACTCTGCTACTCGCAGTGGCCCACCAGGTGCCTTTGGGAGCTCACGTACAGGATGTGAAAGCAATGGCCTGCTGCTGCTGCTGCTCCTGAGCACCTGGTCTGCTAAGAAGAAGAGTTTGGATTTATATCCCCCCTTTCTCTCCTATAGGAGACTCAAAGGGGCTGACAATCTCCTTGCCCTTCCCCCCTCACAACAAACACCCTGTGAGGTGGGTATTTGTAATCTGGCATTTGTAATCTGAGATCAAGGCAGATCAAGATTGGTAGCCATAGATCGACTTCTCCTCCATAAATCTGTCCAAGCCCCTTTTAAAGCTATCCAGGTTAGTGGCCATCACCACCTCCTGTGGCAGCAGATTCCAAACACCAATCACACGTTGCGTGAAGAAGTGTTTCCTTTTATTAGTCCTAATTCTTCCCCCCAGCATTTTCAATGAATGCCCCCTGGTTCTAGCATTGTGAGAAAGAGAGAAAAATTTCTCTCTGTCCACATTTTCTACCCCGTGCATAATTTTATAGACTTCAATCATATCCCCCCTCAGATGTCTCCTCTCCAAACTAAAGAGTCCCAAACGCTGCAGCCTCTCCTCATAGGGAAGGTGCTCCAGTCCCCTTACCTCGACAGGAGGCTGTCACTTGCCATGCAGCTATGGACAGGTTTCCAGATTGAATCAAATCAAATATTTTATTGGCATAGTAAACAATACAGATCAGCAGTGATCACAGAGTAAAACAATCATTACTATTTCGATCTTTTGATCCACCGCCTTGCGGCCACTGGAGTTCAAGGCTCAGCCTTAAGCTGGGTCTCTTCTTTTCTCCTGGGTTGGGGACAGTGATGCAAGGGTTCCCATTGTAGAGAAAAATGGGATATAAATAAAGTAAACAGCTGAAGATGGGGTGGCAGATAAAAAAGGTGGAAAGCAGAGAAGAGAGCTGGAAAAGATGAAGATATGGGAGCAGCCAGGAGGAAGGAAAGAGGGGAAAGTGCAAGGAAGGGGATATACGGGAAGCTGAGGTGTTCCTTGTAAATCTCTGAGGTTTCCCAACTGCAGGACTGGGCCAGATTCAGCAGACACTGTGCAACTGGTGCAGATTTCCCAGGGAGAAGCTCCCACGGGGAGGGAGGGTGAAAATACTGAAGATGAGGGGCATATAAATGGAGGCTGGCTGGTGAGAGGAAAGGAGAGAAAGGTCGATTCCGCACTTGGGTTATCGACCTAAGTTCAAGCTGTGTTCGACCTAAGTGCTCCGCACAACCACTGGGATCGACATGGTTTTGTACCAGCTTCGCCCCGTGTAACGGTCAAATTTCCGACTCCAGTTGGGAACTACTACTTGTTCAGGAGCCACGCTCGAACTCAGCTCAATTCCAGTAAAGTGCGGAATCTCTGGTGCCAGGAGTCCCCCATTCAGCCAATCACAGCTGAGTGTTTCAGGCATGCGTACAGCTGGCCAATCAAAAAACGCCACCTTCGTCCCTCCATTCCTCTGGCAGTTTTTTAATAACGTGTGTGGGGATAGACGGAACATGGCCGTAGAACAGTAGCCAATCGGAACGGAGCGGCGAAGAGGCACAGGATGATCCCGCCCTCCGAGCTGGGATCAAGCTGGTTGCAGTGGGGAACAACAATGGCTTCGACCTAGGTCAGTACCCTTCTCAGGGAACTGGGTCGAACCTATTTTACTCATGTGCGGAATTGCCCAATGAGGCAGGAAAAGTAGAAAGGTTGTAGGGACTTTCAAGAAAAGGAAAGAAGGGGATATAATGCCCGCCACAAGTCTTTGCAGATCCATGGCTTGTTTTTGCTGTCAAGTCATAGCTGACTTATGGAGCCTCCCACAGGGTTTGCAAGGCAAAGGACATTCAGAAATGGTTTGCCATTGCCTTCCCCTGCCTCACAACTCTGGTATTCTTTGGAGGTTTCCTGTCCATATACTTGCCATGGTCAAGGCTGAGAGTGTGTGACTGGCCAACACCACCCAGCAAGTTTTATTTTTTCTGGTGAACACACATCTTCCTCCAAGGAGCTGAGAACACGTTATTTCCATTTTTCAAGTCGAAGGCAGCTTCATGTCTGTGAGCCTCATGTGGGCAAACATACATCAAGAAGCTGGAAGGGGTTGGGAAGTGGGAGGGATTTGGAGTAGGAAAACTGGGGAAGGAGGAGGGAAAGACTAGTACTTTTTCCCACTCCCCTGCACCTCTGTTTAAAATTGCCTTAACCTGCTTTTTTTCCCCACCACAAAACCTGTCAGAGAGGGTACAATTCCATTCCATACCTTCAACACATATGCTATTTGTATTGCATTGTCTTCTGATTTTAAACTTCAGGAATGTTTTGTTGTAGGGGTTTTTTTTGGCACATGTACCATACTGTCTTAGTGCATTTTTAATCATATTATTTTAATTGTGTTATCTTCTTCTTCTGTAGCTCACCCTACAGACTTAAAGGCTTGTGTCACCGAGACCTGGGTGCGCGAAGGTGAGACCGTCGCCTTGGGCGAGGTCGCGCCCCCAGGTTTCGCGTGCCTCCACCGGTCACGAACCCGGGGCCGGGGGGGTGGGGTGGCAATGTTCATCCGTGATTCTATCCCCTTCAGGGCTGCCCCAGTCCCGGAGATCTCTGGCATGGAATGTGTCGGTTTTGAGTGGTTGGCCTTGGAGAGGTTGGCTGTTCTCCTGGTGTACCGGTCGCCTAGCGCACCGGGAGACAGCCTGCCGCGGCTGCTGGAGGTGGTGGCAGACTGGGCATTGCGGTACCCTAGACTTATAGTCTTGGGCGACTTCAATGTCCATGTCGACACCGCCTCGTGTGCAGCTGCTGCGGACCTAGTGTCATCCATGGCGACACTGGGCCTCTCCTTAGTAAATTCTGGCCCCACCCATGAAGCCGGTCACAGGCTAGATTTGGTCTTCGGGCTGGGGATTGATATGGTCATGTCCTCTATCGATAGAGTGCCATGGTCCGACCATTACACCCTGAGGGTTCGGGTGGACCTGCCACAACACTCCCGTCTAGGCGACGGGCTGATTTATGCCCGCCCGCGGAGACTTATGGATCCACTTGGCTTCCTGAATGCTCTGCGGGATCCTGCCCCTGCCGGCACACTCGATGAGCAGGTGGATGACTGGTATTCCCGGCTTTCCGATGCCATCGATGTTGTTGCCCCCCGGCGCCCTCTGCGTCCCCGCGTTCGGCGGGCTCCATGGTATACGGAGGAGCTCCGCCACATGAAACGGGCACTCAGACGGCTTGAGCGAGTGTGGAGGAAATCTCGTGACGGAGCCGCGCGAACATCTTATAGGACGCTTATGAAAGCCTATGAGATGGCGACGAAGGAGGCGAAGAGAACTTTCTTCTCCTCCTCTCTCGCATCTGCTAGCTCACGCCCAGCACAATTGTTTCATATAATTCGGTCCCTGACCTCCTTATCGGAAGGCTCTGTAAATCATCAATTGGCTATTAGCTGTGAGGCATTTATGAGCTTCTTTGCAGACAAAATCTCGTCGCTCCACCAGGATCTTCCCTCCACTTTGACTACAATGAGTGAACTGGAGGCTCCCTTGCCGTCTTCCGGCCCTTGTTTGGCCCAGTTCTCCCTGCTCTCCGAGGCCGCTGTTGACAGGGCCCTGGCTGCTGTTAGACCTACTACCTGCCCTCTGGATCCGTGCCCCTCCTGGCTTATTAAAACCTGCCGGGCGGAGCTACGACCCCATCTGTTGAATATCATCAATAGCTCCCTTGAGCAAGGAGTTTTTCCGGATGGGTTGAAGGAGGCAGTGGTCCGCCCACTCTTGAATAGACCATCGTTAGATCCAGGGGATCTGGCCAATTACCGCCCCGTCTCGAATCTTTCGTTTCTGGGGAAGGTAATTGAGAGAGTGGTGTTGGAGCAGCTTCAGGGCTTCCTGGATGACACATCGGCCTTTGACCCCTTCCAGTCCGGCTTCCGTGCTGGGCACGGGACGGAGACGGTTCTCGTCGCCGTCACAGATACGCTCCGTATGCAGCTTGACCAAGGCGGATCGGCGCTGCTGGTTTTGTTAGATCTTACCGCAGCGTTTGATGTGGTCGATCACGACCTTTTGACCCACCGCCTGCCCGTTTCCGGGATACGGGGCACTGTCCTTCAATGGATTGCCTCGTTTCTCCGGGACCGTTGCCAGCAAGCGTGGTGCGGGGACCAAGCCTCTCGGAGGTGCCCACTTCAATGTGGGGTGCCTCAGGGAGCGCTGCTGTCCCCGCTATTATTTAACATCTATATGCGACCACTTGCTCAGCTGGTACGGAGCTTTGGGCTGATTTGTCACCAGTACGCTGATGACACTCAGCTCATTCTGTTGATGGAGGGGGGAGCTGTCACGGCCCCTGCAGCTCTACAGCATTGTTTGGAAGCGGTCGCTGGTTGGTTACAGCAGAGCAGGCTGAAACTGAATCCATCGAAGACAGAGATCCTTTGGCTGGGCCGCAAGGGGGAGGCAGGGGATTTCCAGCCGCCGGAGTGGGAGGGGACCATTTTGGCGCCGGCCCCCTCTGTCCGCAGTCTGGGGGTCCACCTGGATTCGTCTCTTTCAATGGAGACCCAGGTGGCCCTTGTAACCCGGACTGCATTTTTCCATCTTCGGCAGGCCCGGCGGCTGGCCCCCTTCCTCTCCCAAACAGACCTGGCCACTGTGATACATGCAACGGTCACCTCCAGGCTTGACTATTGTAACTCGCTCTACGCGGGCCTTCCCTTGCGCCTGATTCGGAAACTGAAACTGGTCCAACATGCAGCGGCGTGTTTGCTCACAGGGGGCGCCTTCTGTGATCATATTCAACCTGTGCTGCGCCAGCTGCACTGGCTTCCAGTGGAATTCCGAATCATCTTCAAGGTGTGGGTTTTAACCTTTAAGGCCTTACGCGGCCTGGGACCCTCGTATCTGAGAGACCGCATTACCCCATATGCCCCTACTCGGCCTCTGCGATCAGCAGAGGCCAATTTGCTGGCGGTTCCTGGCCCCTCGATGATGCGGCTGGCCTCCACACGGGCCAGGACCTTTACGGCCCTGGCCCCAGCCTGGTGGAACACTCTTCCTCCAGCTGTCCGGGCCCTGCGGGACCTTGGTGAGTTCCGCAGGGCCTGTAAGACCGAGTTGTTCCACCGGGCCTTTGGAGTGCCCAGTCGCTGAGTGGCGCCCCCTTCCCCCTCCCCTTCCCCCCTGCATCTTTTTGCACATACCATCTGATGCACTTTACCACCTATTATCCTCCCAGAGAGGAACCTGACCCCTCCCTTTTCTTTTTACTGGGGTGATCTTAATTGAATTGGCCATAATAGGGCACCTATTATGATACAAACCGCTGTTTTAAAGTAGCTTTTAATGGATTTTAGTATTATATTGTTGTTATCGATTTAATTAATTGTATATGTGAATGTTGTTCACCGCCCAGAGCCCCCAGGGGATGGGGCGGTTTATAAATCGAAACAATAAAATAAATAAATAAAGACAGACAGACAGACAGACTAAAACTGAGGAAAATAAATAAAAGTAATAACATTAATAAATTGTGATTAACTGTGGAACTGCACTAAACATTTATACCTTCTAAATTAATAATTTTGTAATTGGAAGACAGAGTTCTTGTGTTGTGACTTGTCAGGCAAGTTCAGGAGGGTTTTGAAACGCTACAGAAACCTGTCAACCCTGTTGTTCCGTGGGCCAAAGTGAACACCACTGGCCTGGTACTTCTTTGGGGACCCCAAGTGAGCGGAGTTGTTGTGACTTGTGCTGTCATGCCACCACTTTATTCATTTTTGTTTAGATCTGCTTTTACATAAAAAGAAGTGCTGTATCCACACAGTGTTGGATAGTGCGCTATTGTTGTGCTACAACAGTCAATTGCTTCCTGGAACTGTATTAGAATCCAGTAGAATCCAGCTGTGAAGAACTGTTATAAATAAATGTGATTTTGAGTTACAACAATTTTATATATACAGCTACAACAATTAAAATATTTATAACGTTAACGTTTACAACTTTTATAACATAATTAAAACATTTGTAACATATATAAACATTTTATAAATGTGACTTTGAGCTACAACAATTAAAACATTTATAATATTTATAGCATTTAACACATTAACATTTACAACATAATTAAAACATTTGCAACCTAGAACCAGTTAATTGGCCACCCCGTCCCACCCCATCCCTGCAAATTGCGGGCGTCTCAGCTATGGCTGTCTACCCTATTGCCTGTCTGGATTCAAAGCGCTGCCGCTGATCCTCCGGGGCGGCAGTGTCGGGAGGGGGTCGCCGGATTCACTGACCGGCCTTTCTGGGGCCGCCGGCGCTTCCGCCTGTCCTCTGGCGGGGGTTCTCTTTCCTTCAGGCAATTCTGTAGACAGCTATGTCGCGGGAACTGGAAGCGGTCCTTTCTTTTCGGCGTCGCTGAGGGCTTTTCGCCTCGATCGCCGTCTCCGTGTGTTGCAGTCCCCGCCCGAGCATCACCGCGTTCCTGCGCATGGGCGCGTGTGGCGGCGGCTGCCCCCGCCGGCCCCACCATGATGCCCGGGGAGACCCCGCCGGTGGCCGCGGCGGCGGGGCTTGCGGCGGAGGCGGCCACGGCCTGCGCCAACTGCGGGGCTCTGCAGCAGGTGCGGAGGGCGGCCGGGTCGGAAGCGGCAGAGGGTCTCCCGCGGACTCCGCGAGGCCTCAGCCCCGAGCGGGGGGGGGGGGCGGGGGTTGTGCTTCCAGACTTGTGCCTCTGGCCATGTGCAGAGTGCGCTTGCCTTTGGCTGCTGAGGCGCAGGGCTCCTTCGCTGGAGGGCAGAGCGGGAGTCGTGAAGGCTGCCTAAAAGACGTAGCAGGTTAAGAGCAGGTGCACTCTGATCTGGAGGACCACCCCCCCCCCCCCCCCCCCCCCCCCCCCCCCACCCCCCCCCCCCCCCACCCCCCCCCCCCCCCACCCCCCCCCCCCCCCACCCCCCCCCCCCCCCACCCCCCCCCCCCCCCACCCCCCCCCCCCCCCACCCCCCCCCCCCCCCACCCCCCCCCCCCCCCACCCCCCCCCCCCCCCACCCCCCCCCCCCCCCACCCCCCCCCCCCCCCACCCCCCCCCCCCCCCACCCCCCCCCCCCCCCACCCCCCCCCCCCCCCACCCCCCCCCCCCCCCACCCCCCCCCCCCCCCACCCCCCCCCCCCCCCACCCCCCCCCCCCCCCACCCCCCCCCCCCCCCACCCCCCCCCCCCCCCACCCCCCCCCCCCCCCACCCCCCCCCCCCCCCACCCCCCCCCCCCCCCACCCCCCCCCCCCCCCACCCCCCCCCCCCCCCACCCCCCCCCCCCCCCACCCCCCCCCCCCCCCACCCCCCCCCCCCCCCACCCCCCCCCCCCCCCACCCCCCCCCCCCCCCACCCCCCCCCCCCCCCACCCCCCCCCCCCCCCACCCCCCCCCCCCCCCACCCCCCCCCCCCCCCACCCCCCCCCCCCCCCACCCCCCCCCCCCCCCACCCCCCCCCCCCCCCACCCCCCCCCCCCCCCACCCCCCCCCCCCCCCACCCCCCCCCCCCCCCACCCCCCCCCCCCCCCACCCCCCCCCCCCCCCACCCCCCCCCCCCCCCACCCCCCCCCCCCCCCACCCCCCCCCCCCCCCACCCCCCCCCCCCCCCACCCCCCCCCCCCCCCACCCCCCCCCCCCCCCACCCCCCCCCCCCCCCACCCCCCCCCCCCCCCACCCCCCCCCCCCCCCACCCCCCCCCCCCCCCACCCCCCCCCCCCCCCACCCCCCCCCCCCCCCACCCCCCCCCCCCCCCACCCCCCCCCCCCCCCACCCCCCCCCCCCCCCACCCCCCCCCCCCCCCACCCCCCCCCCCCCCCACCCCCCCCCCCCCCCACCCCCCCCCCCCCCCACCCCCCCCCCCCCCCACCCCCCCCCCCCCCCACCCCCCCCCCCCCCCACCCCCCCCCCCCCCCACCCCCCCCCCCCCCCACCCCCCCCCCCCCCCACCCCCCCCCCCCCCCACCCCCCCCCCCCCCCACCCCCCCCCCCCCCCACCCCCCCCCCCCCCCACCCCCCCCCCCCCCCACCCCCCCCCCCCCCCACCCCCCCCCCCCCCCACCCCCCCCCCCCCCCACCCCCCCCCCCCCCCACCCCCCCCCCCCCCCACCCCCCCCCCCCCCCACCCCCCCCCCCCCCCACCCCCCCCCCCCCCCACCCCCCCCCCCCCCCACCCCCCCCCCCCCCCACCCCCCCCCCCCCCCACCCCCCCCCCCCCCCACCCCCCCCCCCCCCCACCCCCCCCCCCCCCCACCCCCCCCCCCCCCCACCCCCCCCCCCCCCCACCCCCCCCCCCCCCCACCCCCCCCCCCCCCCACCCCCCCCCCCCCCCACCCCCCCCCCCCCCCACCCCCCCCCCCCCCCACCCCCCCCCCCCCCCACCCCCCCCCCCCCCCACCCCCCCCCCCCCCCACCCCCCCCCCCCCCCACCCCCCCCCCCCCCCACCCCCCCCCCCCCCCACCCCCCCCCCCCCCCACCCCCCCCCCCCCCCACCCCCCCCCCCCCCCACCCCCCCCCCCCCCCACCCCCCCCCCCCCCCACCCCCCCCCCCCCCCACCCCCCCCCCCCCCCACCCCCCCCCCCCCCCACCCCCCCCCCCCCCCACCCCCCCCCCCCCCCACCCCCCCCCCCCCCCACCCCCCCCCCCCCCCACCCCCCCCCCCCCCCACCCCCCCCCCCCCCCACCCCCCCCCCCCCCCACCCCCCCCCCCCCCCACCCCCCCCCCCCCCCACCCCCCCCCCCCCCCACCCCCCCCCCCCCCCACCCCCCCCCCCCCCCACCCCCCCCCCCCCCCACCCCCCCCCCCCCCCACCCCCCCCCCCCCCCACCCCCCCCCCCCCCCACCCCCCCCCCCCCCCACCCCCCCCCCCCCCCACCCCCCCCCCCCCCCACCCCCCCCCCCCCCCACCCCCCCCCCCCCCCACCCCCCCCCCCCCCCACCCCCCCCCCCCCCCACCCCCCCCCCCCCCCACCCCCCCCCCCCCCCACCCCCCCCCCCCCCCACCCCCCCCCCCCCCCACCCCCCCCCCCCCCCACCCCCCCCCCCCCCCACCCCCCCCCCCCCCCACCCCCCCCCCCCCCCACCCCCCCCCCCCCCCACCCCCCCCCCCCCCCACCCCCCCCCCCCCCCACCCCCCCCCCCCCCCACCCCCCCCCCCCCCCACCCCCCCCCCCCCCCACCCCCCCCCCCCCCCACCCCCCCCCCCCCCCACCCCCCCCCCCCCCCACCCCCCCCCCCCCCCACCCCCCCCCCCCCCCACCCCCCCCCCCCCCCACCCCCCCCCCCCCCCACCCCCCCCCCCCCCCACCCCCCCCCCCCCCCACCCCCCCCCCCCCCCACCCCCCCCCCCCCCCACCCCCCCCCCCCCCCACCCCCCCCCCCCCCCACCCCCCCCCCCCCCCACCCCCCCCCCCCCCCACCCCCCCCCCCCCCCACCCCCCCCCCCCCCCACCCCCCCCCCCCCCCACCCCCCCCCCCCCCCACCCCCCCCCCCCCCCACCCCCCCCCCCCCCCACCCCCCCCCCCCCCCACCCCCCCCCCCCCCCACCCCCCCCCCCCCCCACCCCCCCCCCCCCCCACCCCCCCCCCCCCCCACCCCCCCCCCCCCCCACCCCCCCCCCCCCCCACCCCCCCCCCCCCCCACCCCCCCCCCCCCCCACCCCCCCCCCCCCCCACCCCCCCCCCCCCCCACCCCCCCCCCCCCCCACCCCCCCCCCCCCCCACCCCCCCCCCCCCCCACCCCCCCCCCCCCCCACCCCCCCCCCCCCCCACCCCCCCCCCCCCCCACCCCCCCCCCCCCCCACCCCCCCCCCCCCCCACCCCCCCCCCCCCCCACCCCCCCCCCCCCCCACCCCCCCCCCCCCCCACCCCCCCCCCCCCCCACCCCCCCCCCCCCCCACCCCCCCCCCCCCCCACCCCCCCCCCCCCCCACCCCCCCCCCCCCCCACCCCCCCCCCCCCCCACCCCCCCCCCCCCCCACCCCCCCCCCCCCCCACCCCCCCCCCCCCCCACCCCCCCCCCCCCCCACCCCCCCCCCCCCCCACCCCCCCCCCCCCCCACCCCCCCCCCCCCCCACCCCCCCCCCCCCCCACCCCCCCCCCCCCCCACCCCCCCCCCCCCCCACCCCCCCCCCCCCCCACCCCCCCCCCCCCCCACCCCCCCCCCCCCCCACCCCCCCCCCCCCCCACCCCCCCCCCCCCCCACCCCCCCCCCCCCCCACCCCCCCCCCCCCCCACCCCCCCCCCCCCCCACCCCCCCCCCCCCCCACCCCCCCCCCCCCCCACCCCCCCCCCCCCCCACCCCCCCCCCCCCCCACCCCCCCCCCCCCCCACCCCCCCCCCCCCCCACCCCCCCCCCCCCCCACCCCCCCCCCCCCCCACCCCCCCCCCCCCCCACCCCCCCCCCCCCCCACCCCCCCCCCCCCCCACCCCCCCCCCCCCCCACCCCCCCCCCCCCCCACCCCCCCCCCCCCCCACCCCCCCCCCCCCCCACCCCCCCCCCCCCCCACCCCCCCCCCCCCCCACCCCCCCCCCCCCCCACCCCCCCCCCCCCCCACCCCCCCCCCCCCCCACCCCCCCCCCCCCCCACCCCCCCCCCCCCCCACCCCCCCCCCCCCCCACCCCCCCCCCCCCCCACCCCCCCCCCCCCCCACCCCCCCCCCCCCCCACCCCCCCCCCCCCCCACCCCCCCCCCCCCCCACCCCCCCCCCCCCCCACCCCCCCCCCCCCCCACCCCCCCCCCCCCCCACCCCCCCCCCCCCCCACCCCCCCCCCCCCCCACCCCCCCCCCCCCCCACCCCCCCCCCCCCCCACCCCCCCCCCCCCCCACCCCCCCCCCCCCCCACCCCCCCCCCCCCCCACCCCCCCCCCCCCCCACCCCCCCCCCCCCCCACCCCCCCCCCCCCCCACCCCCCCCCCCCCCCACCCCCCCCCCCCCCCACCCCCCCCCCCCCCCACCCCCCCCCCCCCCCACCCCCCCCCCCCCCCACCCCCCCCCCCCCCCACCCCCCCCCCCCCCCACCCCCCCCCCCCCCCACCCCCCCCCCCCCCCACCCCCCCCCCCCCCCACCCCCCCCCCCCCCCACCCCCCCCCCCCCCCACCCCCCCCCCCCCCCACCCCCCCCCCCCCCCACCCCCCCCCCCCCCCACCCCCCCCCCCCCCCACCCCCCCCCCCCCCCACCCCCCCCCCCCCCCACCCCCCCCCCCCCCCACCCCCCCCCCCCCCCACCCCCCCCCCCCCCCACCCCCCCCCCCCCCCACCCCCCCCCCCCCCCACCCCCCCCCCCCCCCACCCCCCCCCCCCCCCACCCCCCCCCCCCCCCACCCCCCCCCCCCCCCACCCCCCCCCCCCCCCACCCCCCCCCCCCCCCACCCCCCCCCCCCCCCACCCCCCCCCCCCCCCACCCCCCCCCCCCCCCACCCCCCCCCCCCCCCACCCCCCCCCCCCCCCACCCCCCCCCCCCCCCACCCCCCCCCCCCCCCACCCCCCCCCCCCCCCACCCCCCCCCCCCCCCACCCCCCCCCCCCCCCACCCCCCCCCCCCCCCACCCCCCCCCCCCCCCACCCCCCCCCCCCCCCACCCCCCCCCCCCCCCACCCCCCCCCCCCCCCACCCCCCCCCCCCCCCACCCCCCCCCCCCCCCACCCCCCCCCCCCCCCACCCCCCCCCCCCCCCACCCCCCCCCCCCCCCACCCCCCCCCCCCCCCACCCCCCCCCCCCCCCACCCCCCCCCCCCCCCACCCCCCCCCCCCCCCACCCCCCCCCCCCCCCACCCCCCCCCCCCCCCACCCCCCCCCCCCCCCACCCCCCCCCCCCCCCACCCCCCCCCCCCCCCACCCCCCCCCCCCCCCACCCCCCCCCCCCCCCACCCCCCCCCCCCCCCACCCCCCCCCCCCCCCACCCCCCCCCCCCCCCACCCCCCCCCCCCCCCACCCCCCCCCCCCCCCACCCCCCCCCCCCCCCACCCCCCCCCCCCCCCACCCCCCCCCCCCCCCACCCCCCCCCCCCCCCACCCCCCCCCCCCCCCACCCCCCCCCCCCCCCACCCCCCCCCCCCCCCACCCCCCCCCCCCCCCACCCCCCCCCCCCCCCACCCCCCCCCCCCCCCACCCCCCCCCCCCCCCACCCCCCCCCCCCCCCACCCCCCCCCCCCCCCACCCCCCCCCCCCCCCACCCCCCCCCCCCCCCACCCCCCCCCCCCCCCACCCCCCCCCCCCCCCACCCCCCCCCCCCCCCACCCCCCCCCCCCCCCACCCCCCCCCCCCCCCACCCCCCCCCCCCCCCACCCCCCCCCCCCCCCACCCCCCCCCCCCCCCACCCCCCCCCCCCCCCACCCCCCCCCCCCCCCACCCCCCCCCCCCCCCACCCCCCCCCCCCCCCACCCCCCCCCCCCCCCACCCCCCCCCCCCCCCACCCCCCCCCCCCCCCACCCCCCCCCCCCCCCACCCCCCCCCCCCCCCACCCCCCCCCCCCCCCACCCCCCCCCCCCCCCACCCCCCCCCCCCCCCACCCCCCCCCCCCCCCACCCCCCCCCCCCCCCACCCCCCCCCCCCCCCACCCCCCCCCCCCCCCACCCCCCCCCCCCCCCACCCCCCCCCCCCCCCACCCCCCCCCCCCCCCACCCCCCCCCCCCCCCACCCCCCCCCCCCCCCACCCCCCCCCCCCCCCACCCCCCCCCCCCCCCACCCCCCCCCCCCCCCACCCCCCCCCCCCCCCACCCCCCCCCCCCCCCACCCCCCCCCCCCCCCACCCCCCCCCCCCCCCACCCCCCCCCCCCCCCACCCCCCCCCCCCCCCACCCCCCCCCCCCCCCACCCCCCCCCCCCCCCACCCCCCCCCCCCCCCACCCCCCCCCCCCCCCACCCCCCCCCCCCCCCACCCCCCCCCCCCCCCACCCCCCCCCCCCCCCACCCCCCCCCCCCCCCACCCCCCCCCCCCCCCACCCCCCCCCCCCCCCACCCCCCCCCCCCCCCACCCCCCCCCCCCCCCACCCCCCCCCCCCCCCACCCCCCCCCCCCCCCACCCCCCCCCCCCCCCACCCCCCCCCCCCCCCACCCCCCCCCCCCCCCACCCCCCCCCCCCCCCACCCCCCCCCCCCCCCACCCCCCCCCCCCCCCACCCCCCCCCCCCCCCACCCCCCCCCCCCCCCACCCCCCCCCCCCCCCACCCCCCCCCCCCCCCACCCCCCCCCCCCCCCACCCCCCCCCCCCCCCACCCCCCCCCCCCCCCACCCCCCCCCCCCCCCACCCCCCCCCCCCCCCACCCCCCCCCCCCCCCACCCCCCCCCCCCCCCACCCCCCCCCCCCCCCACCCCCCCCCCCCCCCACCCCCCCCCCCCCCCACCCCCCCCCCCCCCCACCCCCCCCCCCCCCCACCCCCCCCCCCCCCCACCCCCCCCCCCCCCCACCCCCCCCCCCCCCCACCCCCCCCCCCCCCCACCCCCCCCCCCCCCCACCCCCCCCCCCCCCCACCCCCCCCCCCCCCCACCCCCCCCCCCCCCCACCCCCCCCCCCCCCCACCCCCCCCCCCCCCCACCCCCCCCCCCCCCCACCCCCCCCCCCCCCCACCCCCCCCCCCCCCCACCCCCCCCCCCCCCCACCCCCCCCCCCCCCCACCCCCCCCCCCCCCCACCCCCCCCCCCCCCCACCCCCCCCCCCCCCCACCCCCCCCCCCCCCCACCCCCCCCCCCCCCCACCCCCCCCCCCCCCCACCCCCCCCCCCCCCCACCCCCCCCCCCCCCCACCCCCCCCCCCCCCCACCCCCCCCCCCCCCCACCCCCCCCCCCCCCCACCCCCCCCCCCCCCCACCCCCCCCCCCCCCCACCCCCCCCCCCCCCCACCCCCCCCCCCCCCCACCCCCCCCCCCCCCCACCCCCCCCCCCCCCCACCCCCCCCCCCCCCCACCCCCCCCCCCCCCCACCCCCCCCCCCCCCCACCCCCCCCCCCCCCCACCCCCCCCCCCCCCCACCCCCCCCCCCCCCCACCCCCCCCCCCCCCCACCCCCCCCCCCCCCCACCCCCCCCCCCCCCCACCCCCCCCCCCCCCCACCCCCCCCCCCCCCCACCCCCCCCCCCCCCCACCCCCCCCCCCCCCCACCCCCCCCCCCCCCCACCCCCCCCCCCCCCCACCCCCCCCCCCCCCCACCCCCCCCCCCCCCCACCCCCCCCCCCCCCCACCCCCCCCCCCCCCCACCCCCCCCCCCCCCCACCCCCCCCCCCCCCCACCCCCCCCCCCCCCCACCCCCCCCCCCCCCCACCCCCCCCCCCCCCCACCCCCCCCCCCCCCCACCCCCCCCCCCCCCCACCCCCCCCCCCCCCCACCCCCCCCCCCCCCCACCCCCCCCCCCCCCCACCCCCCCCCCCCCCCACCCCCCCCCCCCCCCACCCCCCCCCCCCCCCACCCCCCCCCCCCCCCACCCCCCCCCCCCCCCACCCCCCCCCCCCCCCACCCCCCCCCCCCCCCACCCCCCCCCCCCCCCACCCCCCCCCCCCCCCACCCCCCCCCCCCCCCACCCCCCCCCCCCCCCACCCCCCCCCCCCCCCACCCCCCCCCCCCCCCACCCCCCCCCCCCCCCACCCCCCCCCCCCCCCACCCCCCCCCCCCCCCACCCCCCCCCCCCCCCACCCCCCCCCCCCCCCACCCCCCCCCCCCCCCACCCCCCCCCCCCCCCACCCCCCCCCCCCCCCACCCCCCCCCCCCCCCACCCCCCCCCCCCCCCACCCCCCCCCCCCCCCACCCCCCCCCCCCCCCACCCCCCCCCCCCCCCACCCCCCCCCCCCCCCACCCCCCCCCCCCCCCACCCCCCCCCCCCCCCACCCCCCCCCCCCCCCACCCCCCCCCCCCCCCACCCCCCCCCCCCCCCACCCCCCCCCCCCCCCACCCCCCCCCCCCCCCACCCCCCCCCCCCCCCACCCCCCCCCCCCCCCACCCCCCCCCCCCCCCACCCCCCCCCCCCCCCACCCCCCCCCCCCCCCACCCCCCCCCCCCCCCACCCCCCCCCCCCCCCACCCCCCCCCCCCCCCACCCCCCCCCCCCCCCACCCCCCCCCCCCCCCACCCCCCCCCCCCCCCACCCCCCCCCCCCCCCACCCCCCCCCCCCCCCACCCCCCCCCCCCCCCACCCCCCCCCCCCCCCACCCCCCCCCCCCCCCACCCCCCCCCCCCCCCACCCCCCCCCCCCCCCACCCCCCCCCCCCCCCACCCCCCCCCCCCCCCACCCCCCCCCCCCCCCACCCCCCCCCCCCCCCACCCCCCCCCCCCCCCACCCCCCCCCCCCCCCACCCCCCCCCCCCCCCACCCCCCCCCCCCCCCACCCCCCCCCCCCCCCACCCCCCCCCCCCCCCACCCCCCCCCCCCCCCACCCCCCCCCCCCCCCACCCCCCCCCCCCCCCACCCCCCCCCCCCCCCACCCCCCCCCCCCCCCACCCCCCCCCCCCCCCACCCCCCCCCCCCCCCACCCCCCCCCCCCCCCACCCCCCCCCCCCCCCACCCCCCCCCCCCCCCACCCCCCCCCCCCCCCACCCCCCCCCCCCCCCACCCCCCCCCCCCCCCACCCCCCCCCCCCCCCACCCCCCCCCCCCCCCACCCCCCCCCCCCCCCACCCCCCCCCCCCCCCACCCCCCCCCCCCCCCACCCCCCCCCCCCCCCACCCCCCCCCCCCCCCACCCCCCCCCCCCCCCACCCCCCCCCCCCCCCACCCCCCCCCCCCCCCACCCCCCCCCCCCCCCACCCCCCCCCCCCCCCACCCCCCCCCCCCCCCACCCCCCCCCCCCCCCACCCCCCCCCCCCCCCACCCCCCCCCCCCCCCACCCCCCCCCCCCCCCACCCCCCCCCCCCCCCACCCCCCCCCCCCCCCACCCCCCCCCCCCCCCACCCCCCCCCCCCCCCACCCCCCCCCCCCCCCACCCCCCCCCCCCCCCACCCCCCCCCCCCCCCACCCCCCCCCCCCCCCACCCCCCCCCCCCCCCACCCCCCCCCCCCCCCACCCCCCCCCCCCCCCACCCCCCCCCCCCCCCACCCCCCCCCCCCCCCACCCCCCCCCCCCCCCACCCCCCCCCCCCCCCACCCCCCCCCCCCCCCACCCCCCCCCCCCCCCACCCCCCCCCCCCCCCACCCCCCCCCCCCCCCACCCCCCCCCCCCCCCACCCCCCCCCCCCCCCACCCCCCCCCCCCCCCACCCCCCCCCCCCCCCACCCCCCCCCCCCCCCACCCCCCCCCCCCCCCACCCCCCCCCCCCCCCACCCCCCCCCCCCCCCACCCCCCCCCCCCCCCACCCCCCCCCCCCCCCACCCCCCCCCCCCCCCACCCCCCCCCCCCCCCACCCCCCCCCCCCCCCACCCCCCCCCCCCCCCACCCCCCCCCCCCCCCACCCCCCCCCCCCCCCACCCCCCCCCCCCCCCACCCCCCCCCCCCCCCACCCCCCCCCCCCCCCACCCCCCCCCCCCCCCACCCCCCCCCCCCCCCACCCCCCCCCCCCCCCACCCCCCCCCCCCCCCACCCCCCCCCCCCCCCACCCCCCCCCCCCCCCACCCCCCCCCCCCCCCACCCCCCCCCCCCCCCACCCCCCCCCCCCCCCACCCCCCCCCCCCCCCACCCCCCCCCCCCCCCACCCCCCCCCCCCCCCACCCCCCCCCCCCCCCACCCCCCCCCCCCCCCACCCCCCCCCCCCCCCACCCCCCCCCCCCCCCACCCCCCCCCCCCCCCACCCCCCCCCCCCCCCACCCCCCCCCCCCCCCACCCCCCCCCCCCCCCACCCCCCCCCCCCCCCACCCCCCCCCCCCCCCACCCCCCCCCCCCCCCACCCCCCCCCCCCCCCACCCCCCCCCCCCCCCACCCCCCCCCCCCCCCACCCCCCCCCCCCCCCACCCCCCCCCCCCCCCACCCCCCCCCCCCCCCACCCCCCCCCCCCCCCACCCCCCCCCCCCCCCACCCCCCCCCCCCCCCACCCCCCCCCCCCCCCACCCCCCCCCCCCCCCACCCCCCCCCCCCCCCACCCCCCCCCCCCCCCACCCCCCCCCCCCCCCACCCCCCCCCCCCCCCACCCCCCCCCCCCCCCACCCCCCCCCCCCCCCACCCCCCCCCCCCCCCACCCCCCCCCCCCCCCACCCCCCCCCCCCCCCACCCCCCCCCCCCCCCACCCCCCCCCCCCCCCACCCCCCCCCCCCCCCACCCCCCCCCCCCCCCACCCCCCCCCCCCCCCACCCCCCCCCCCCCCCACCCCCCCCCCCCCCCACCCCCCCCCCCCCCCACCCCCCCCCCCCCCCACCCCCCCCCCCCCCCACCCCCCCCCCCCCCCACCCCCCCCCCCCCCCACCCCCCCCCCCCCCCACCCCCCCCCCCCCCCACCCCCCCCCCCCCCCACCCCCCCCCCCCCCCACCCCCCCCCCCCCCCACCCCCCCCCCCCCCCACCCCCCCCCCCCCCCACCCCCCCCCCCCCCCACCCCCCCCCCCCCCCACCCCCCCCCCCCCCCACCCCCCCCCCCCCCCACCCCCCCCCCCCCCCACCCCCCCCCCCCCCCACCCCCCCCCCCCCCCACCCCCCCCCCCCCCCACCCCCCCCCCCCCCCACCCCCCCCCCCCCCCACCCCCCCCCCCCCCCACCCCCCCCCCCCCCCACCCCCCCCCCCCCCCACCCCCCCCCCCCCCCACCCCCCCCCCCCCCCACCCCCCCCCCCCCCCACCCCCCCCCCCCCCCACCCCCCCCCCCCCCCACCCCCCCCCCCCCCCACCCCCCCCCCCCCCCACCCCCCCCCCCCCCCACCCCCCCCCCCCCCCACCCCCCCCCCCCCCCACCCCCCCCCCCCCCCACCCCCCCCCCCCCCCACCCCCCCCCCCCCCCACCCCCCCCCCCCCCCACCCCCCCCCCCCCCCACCCCCCCCCCCCCCCACCCCCCCCCCCCCCCACCCCCCCCCCCCCCCACCCCCCCCCCCCCCCACCCCCCCCCCCCCCCACCCCCCCCCCCCCCCACCCCCCCCCCCCCCCACCCCCCCCCCCCCCCACCCCCCCCCCCCCCCACCCCCCCCCCCCCCCACCCCCCCCCCCCCCCACCCCCCCCCCCCCCCACCCCCCCCCCCCCCCACCCCCCCCCCCCCCCACCCCCCCCCCCCCCCACCCCCCCCCCCCCCCACCCCCCCCCCCCCCCACCCCCCCCCCCCCCCACCCCCCCCCCCCCCCACCCCCCCCCCCCCCCACCCCCCCCCCCCCCCACCCCCCCCCCCCCCCACCCCCCCCCCCCCCCACCCCCCCCCCCCCCCACCCCCCCCCCCCCCCACCCCCCCCCCCCCCCACCCCCCCCCCCCCCCACCCCCCCCCCCCCCCACCCCCCCCCCCCCCCACCCCCCCCCCCCCCCACCCCCCCCCCCCCCCACCCCCCCCCCCCCCCACCCCCCCCCCCCCCCACCCCCCCCCCCCCCCACCCCCCCCCCCCCCCACCCCCCCCCCCCCCCACCCCCCCCCCCCCCCACCCCCCCCCCCCCCCACCCCCCCCCCCCCCCACCCCCCCCCCCCCCCACCCCCCCCCCCCCCCACCCCCCCCCCCCCCCACCCCCCCCCCCCCCCACCCCCCCCCCCCCCCACCCCCCCCCCCCCCCACCCCCCCCCCCCCCCACCCCCCCCCCCCCCCACCCCCCCCCCCCCCCACCCCCCCCCCCCCCCACCCCCCCCCCCCCCCACCCCCCCCCCCCCCCACCCCCCCCCCCCCCCACCCCCCCCCCCCCCCACCCCCCCCCCCCCCCACCCCCCCCCCCCCCCACCCCCCCCCCCCCCCACCCCCCCCCCCCCCCACCCCCCCCCCCCCCCACCCCCCCCCCCCCCCACCCCCCCCCCCCCCCACCCCCCCCCCCCCCCACCCCCCCCCCCCCCCACCCCCCCCCCCCCCCACCCCCCCCCCCCCCCACCCCCCCCCCCCCCCACCCCCCCCCCCCCCCACCCCCCCCCCCCCCCACCCCCCCCCCCCCCCACCCCCCCCCCCCCCCACCCCCCCCCCCCCCCACCCCCCCCCCCCCCCACCCCCCCCCCCCCCCACCCCCCCCCCCCCCCACCCCCCCCCCCCCCCACCCCCCCCCCCCCCCACCCCCCCCCCCCCCCACCCCCCCCCCCCCCCACCCCCCCCCCCCCCCACCCCCCCCCCCCCCCACCCCCCCCCCCCCCCACCCCCCCCCCCCCCCACCCCCCCCCCCCCCCACCCCCCCCCCCCCCCACCCCCCCCCCCCCCCACCCCCCCCCCCCCCCACCCCCCCCCCCCCCCACCCCCCCCCCCCCCCACCCCCCCCCCCCCCCACCCCCCCCCCCCCCCACCCCCCCCCCCCCCCACCCCCCCCCCCCCCCACCCCCCCCCCCCCCCACCCCCCCCCCCCCCCACCCCCCCCCCCCCCCACCCCCCCCCCCCCCCACCCCCCCCCCCCCCCACCCCCCCCCCCCCCCACCCCCCCCCCCCCCCACCCCCCCCCCCCCCCACCCCCCCCCCCCCCCACCCCCCCCCCCCCCCACCCCCCCCCCCCCCCACCCCCCCCCCCCCCCACCCCCCCCCCCCCCCACCCCCCCCCCCCCCCACCCCCCCCCCCCCCCACCCCCCCCCCCCCCCACCCCCCCCCCCCCCCACCCCCCCCCCCCCCCACCCCCCCCCCCCCCCACCCCCCCCCCCCCCCACCCCCCCCCCCCCCCACCCCCCCCCCCCCCCACCCCCCCCCCCCCCCACCCCCCCCCCCCCCCACCCCCCCCCCCCCCCACCCCCCCCCCCCCCCACCCCCCCCCCCCCCCACCCCCCCCCCCCCCCACCCCCCCCCCCCCCCACCCCCCCCCCCCCCCACCCCCCCCCCCCCCCACCCCCCCCCCCCCCCACCCCCCCCCCCCCCCACCCCCCCCCCCCCCCACCCCCCCCCCCCCCCACCCCCCCCCCCCCCCACCCCCCCCCCCCCCCACCCCCCCCCCCCCCCACCCCCCCCCCCCCCCACCCCCCCCCCCCCCCACCCCCCCCCCCCCCCACCCCCCCCCCCCCCCACCCCCCCCCCCCCCCACCCCCCCCCCCCCCCACCCCCCCCCCCCCCCACCCCCCCCCCCCCCCACCCCCCCCCCCCCCCACCCCCCCCCCCCCCCACCCCCCCCCCCCCCCACCCCCCCCCCCCCCCACCCCCCCCCCCCCCCACCCCCCCCCCCCCCCACCCCCCCCCCCCCCCACCCCCCCCCCCCCCCACCCCCCCCCCCCCCCACCCCCCCCCCCCCCCACCCCCCCCCCCCCCCACCCCCCCCCCCCCCCACCCCCCCCCCCCCCCACCCCCCCCCCCCCCCACCCCCCCCCCCCCCCACCCCCCCCCCCCCCCACCCCCCCCCCCCCCCACCCCCCCCCCCCCCCACCCCCCCCCCCCCCCACCCCCCCCCCCCCCCACCCCCCCCCCCCCCCACCCCCCCCCCCCCCCACCCCCCCCCCCCCCCACCCCCCCCCCCCCCCACCCCCCCCCCCCCCCACCCCCCCCCCCCCCCACCCCCCCCCCCCCCCACCCCCCCCCCCCCCCACCCCCCCCCCCCCCCACCCCCCCCCCCCCCCACCCCCCCCCCCCCCCACCCCCCCCCCCCCCCACCCCCCCCCCCCCCCACCCCCCCCCCCCCCCACCCCCCCCCCCCCCCACCCCCCCCCCCCCCCACCCCCCCCCCCCCCCACCCCCCCCCCCCCCCACCCCCCCCCCCCCCCACCCCCCCCCCCCCCCACCCCCCCCCCCCCCCACCCCCCCCCCCCCCCACCCCCCCCCCCCCCCACCCCCCCCCCCCCCCACCCCCCCCCCCCCCCACCCCCCCCCCCCCCCACCCCCCCCCCCCCCCACCCCCCCCCCCCCCCACCCCCCCCCCCCCCCACCCCCCCCCCCCCCCACCCCCCCCCCCCCCCACCCCCCCCCCCCCCCACCCCCCCCCCCCCCCACCCCCCCCCCCCCCCACCCCCCCCCCCCCCCACCCCCCCCCCCCCCCACCCCCCCCCCCCCCCACCCCCCCCCCCCCCCACCCCCCCCCCCCCCCACCCCCCCCCCCCCCCACCCCCCCCCCCCCCCACCCCCCCCCCCCCCCACCCCCCCCCCCCCCCACCCCCCCCCCCCCCCACCCCCCCCCCCCCCCACCCCCCCCCCCCCCCACCCCCCCCCCCCCCCACCCCCCCCCCCCCCCACCCCCCCCCCCCCCCACCCCCCCCCCCCCCCACCCCCCCCCCCCCCCACCCCCCCCCCCCCCCACCCCCCCCCCCCCCCACCCCCCCCCCCCCCCACCCCCCCCCCCCCCCACCCCCCCCCCCCCCCACCCCCCCCCCCCCCCACCCCCCCCCCCCCCCACCCCCCCCCCCCCCCACCCCCCCCCCCCCCCACCCCCCCCCCCCCCCACCCCCCCCCCCCCCCACCCCCCCCCCCCCCCACCCCCCCCCCCCCCCACCCCCCCCCCCCCCCACCCCCCCCCCCCCCCACCCCCCCCCCCCCCCACCCCCCCCCCCCCCCACCCCCCCCCCCCCCCACCCCCCCCCCCCCCCACCCCCCCCCCCCCCCACCCCCCCCCCCCCCCACCCCCCCCCCCCCCCACCCCCCCCCCCCCCCACCCCCCCCCCCCCCCACCCCCCCCCCCCCCCACCCCCCCCCCCCCCCACCCCCCCCCCCCCCCACCCCCCCCCCCCCCCACCCCCCCCCCCCCCCACCCCCCCCCCCCCCCACCCCCCCCCCCCCCCACCCCCCCCCCCCCCCACCCCCCCCCCCCCCCACCCCCCCCCCCCCCCACCCCCCCCCCCCCCCACCCCCCCCCCCCCCCACCCCCCCCCCCCCCCACCCCCCCCCCCCCCCACCCCCCCCCCCCCCCACCCCCCCCCCCCCCCACCCCCCCCCCCCCCCACCCCCCCCCCCCCCCACCCCCCCCCCCCCCCACCCCCCCCCCCCCCCACCCCCCCCCCCCCCCACCCCCCCCCCCCCCCACCCCCCCCCCCCCCCACCCCCCCCCCCCCCCACCCCCCCCCCCCCCCACCCCCCCCCCCCCCCACCCCCCCCCCCCCCCACCCCCCCCCCCCCCCACCCCCCCCCCCCCCCACCCCCCCCCCCCCCCACCCCCCCCCCCCCCCACCCCCCCCCCCCCCCACCCCCCCCCCCCCCCACCCCCCCCCCCCCCCACCCCCCCCCCCCCCCACCCCCCCCCCCCCCCACCCCCCCCCCCCCCCACCCCCCCCCCCCCCCACCCCCCCCCCCCCCCACCCCCCCCCCCCCCCACCCCCCCCCCCCCCCACCCCCCCCCCCCCCCACCCCCCCCCCCCCCCACCCCCCCCCCCCCCCACCCCCCCCCCCCCCCACCCCCCCCCCCCCCCACCCCCCCCCCCCCCCACCCCCCCCCCCCCCCACCCCCCCCCCCCCCCACCCCCCCCCCCCCCCACCCCCCCCCCCCCCCACCCCCCCCCCCCCCCACCCCCCCCCCCCCCCACCCCCCCCCCCCCCCACCCCCCCCCCCCCCCACCCCCCCCCCCCCCCACCCCCCCCCCCCCCCACCCCCCCCCCCCCCCACCCCCCCCCCCCCCCACCCCCCCCCCCCCCCACCCCCCCCCCCCCCCACCCCCCCCCCCCCCCACCCCCCCCCCCCCCCACCCCCCCCCCCCCCCACCCCCCCCCCCCCCCACCCCCCCCCCCCCCCACCCCCCCCCCCCCCCACCCCCCCCCCCCCCCACCCCCCCCCCCCCCCACCCCCCCCCCCCCCCACCCCCCCCCCCCCCCACCCCCCCCCCCCCCCACCCCCCCCCCCCCCCACCCCCCCCCCCCCCCACCCCCCCCCCCCCCCACCCCCCCCCCCCCCCACCCCCCCCCCCCCCCACCCCCCCCCCCCCCCACCCCCCCCCCCCCCCACCCCCCCCCCCCCCCACCCCCCCCCCCCCCCACCCCCCCCCCCCCCCACCCCCCCCCCCCCCCACCCCCCCCCCCCCCCACCCCCCCCCCCCCCCACCCCCCCCCCCCCCCACCCCCCCCCCCCCCCACCCCCCCCCCCCCCCACCCCCCCCCCCCCCCACCCCCCCCCCCCCCCACCCCCCCCCCCCCCCACCCCCCCCCCCCCCCACCCCCCCCCCCCCCCACCCCCCCCCCCCCCCACCCCCCCCCCCCCCCACCCCCCCCCCCCCCCACCCCCCCCCCCCCCCACCCCCCCCCCCCCCCACCCCCCCCCCCCCCCACCCCCCCCCCCCCCCACCCCCCCCCCCCCCCACCCCCCCCCCCCCCCACCCCCCCCCCCCCCCACCCCCCCCCCCCCCCACCCCCCCCCCCCCCCACCCCCCCCCCCCCCCACCCCCCCCCCCCCCCACCCCCCCCCCCCCCCACCCCCCCCCCCCCCCACCCCCCCCCCCCCCCACCCCCCCCCCCCCCCACCCCCCCCCCCCCCCACCCCCCCCCCCCCCCACCCCCCCCCCCCCCCACCCCCCCCCCCCCCCACCCCCCCCCCCCCCCACCCCCCCCCCCCCCCACCCCCCCCCCCCCCCACCCCCCCCCCCCCCCACCCCCCCCCCCCCCCACCCCCCCCCCCCCCCACCCCCCCCCCCCCCCACCCCCCCCCCCCCCCACCCCCCCCCCCCCCCACCCCCCCCCCCCCCCACCCCCCCCCCCCCCCACCCCCCCCCCCCCCCACCCCCCCCCCCCCCCACCCCCCCCCCCCCCCACCCCCCCCCCCCCCCACCCCCCCCCCCCCCCACCCCCCCCCCCCCCCACCCCCCCCCCCCCCCACCCCCCCCCCCCCCCACCCCCCCCCCCCCCCACCCCCCCCCCCCCCCACCCCCCCCCCCCCCCACCCCCCCCCCCCCCCACCCCCCCCCCCCCCCACCCCCCCCCCCCCCCACCCCCCCCCCCCCCCACCCCCCCCCCCCCCCACCCCCCCCCCCCCCCACCCCCCCCCCCCCCCACCCCCCCCCCCCCCCACCCCCCCCCCCCCCCACCCCCCCCCCCCCCCACCCCCCCCCCCCCCCACCCCCCCCCCCCCCCACCCCCCCCCCCCCCCACCCCCCCCCCCCCCCACCCCCCCCCCCCCCCACCCCCCCCCCCCCCCACCCCCCCCCCCCCCCACCCCCCCCCCCCCCCACCCCCCCCCCCCCCCACCCCCCCCCCCCCCCACCCCCCCCCCCCCCCACCCCCCCCCCCCCCCACCCCCCCCCCCCCCCACCCCCCCCCCCCCCCACCCCCCCCCCCCCCCACCCCCCCCCCCCCCCACCCCCCCCCCCCCCCACCCCCCCCCCCCCCCACCCCCCCCCCCCCCCACCCCCCCCCCCCCCCACCCCCCCCCCCCCCCACCCCCCCCCCCCCCCACCCCCCCCCCCCCCCACCCCCCCCCCCCCCCACCCCCCCCCCCCCCCACCCCCCCCCCCCCCCACCCCCCCCCCCCCCCACCCCCCCCCCCCCCCACCCCCCCCCCCCCCCACCCCCCCCCCCCCCCACCCCCCCCCCCCCCCACCCCCCCCCCCCCCCACCCCCCCCCCCCCCCACCCCCCCCCCCCCCCACCCCCCCCCCCCCCCACCCCCCCCCCCCCCCACCCCCCCCCCCCCCCACCCCCCCCCCCCCCCACCCCCCCCCCCCCCCACCCCCCCCCCCCCCCACCCCCCCCCCCCCCCACCCCCCCCCCCCCCCACCCCCCCCCCCCCCCACCCCCCCCCCCCCCCACCCCCCCCCCCCCCCACCCCCCCCCCCCCCCACCCCCCCCCCCCCCCACCCCCCCCCCCCCCCACCCCCCCCCCCCCCCACCCCCCCCCCCCCCCACCCCCCCCCCCCCCCACCCCCCCCCCCCCCCACCCCCCCCCCCCCCCACCCCCCCCCCCCCCCACCCCCCCCCCCCCCCACCCCCCCCCCCCCCCACCCCCCCCCCCCCCCACCCCCCCCCCCCCCCACCCCCCCCCCCCCCCACCCCCCCCCCCCCCCACCCCCCCCCCCCCCCACCCCCCCCCCCCCCCACCCCCCCCCCCCCCCACCCCCCCCCCCCCCCACCCCCCCCCCCCCCCACCCCCCCCCCCCCCCACCCCCCCCCCCCCCCACCCCCCCCCCCCCCCACCCCCCCCCCCCCCCACCCCCCCCCCCCCCCACCCCCCCCCCCCCCCACCCCCCCCCCCCCCCACCCCCCCCCCCCCCCACCCCCCCCCCCCCCCACCCCCCCCCCCCCCCACCCCCCCCCCCCCCCACCCCCCCCCCCCCCCACCCCCCCCCCCCCCCACCCCCCCCCCCCCCCACCCCCCCCCCCCCCCACCCCCCCCCCCCCCCACCCCCCCCCCCCCCCACCCCCCCCCCCCCCCACCCCCCCCCCCCCCCACCCCCCCCCCCCCCCACCCCCCCCCCCCCCCACCCCCCCCCCCCCCCACCCCCCCCCCCCCCCACCCCCCCCCCCCCCCACCCCCCCCCCCCCCCACCCCCCCCCCCCCCCACCCCCCCCCCCCCCCACCCCCCCCCCCCCCCACCCCCCCCCCCCCCCACCCCCCCCCCCCCCCACCCCCCCCCCCCCCCACCCCCCCCCCCCCCCACCCCCCCCCCCCCCCACCCCCCCCCCCCCCCACCCCCCCCCCCCCCCACCCCCCCCCCCCCCCACCCCCCCCCCCCCCCACCCCCCCCCCCCCCCACCCCCCCCCCCCCCCACCCCCCCCCCCCCCCACCCCCCCCCCCCCCCACCCCCCCCCCCCCCCACCCCCCCCCCCCCCCACCCCCCCCCCCCCCCACCCCCCCCCCCCCCCACCCCCCCCCCCCCCCACCCCCCCCCCCCCCCACCCCCCCCCCCCCCCACCCCCCCCCCCCCCCACCCCCCCCCCCCCCCACCCCCCCCCCCCCCCACCCCCCCCCCCCCCCACCCCCCCCCCCCCCCACCCCCCCCCCCCCCCACCCCCCCCCCCCCCCACCCCCCCCCCCCCCCACCCCCCCCCCCCCCCACCCCCCCCCCCCCCCACCCCCCCCCCCCCCCACCCCCCCCCCCCCCCACCCCCCCCCCCCCCCACCCCCCCCCCCCCCCACCCCCCCCCCCCCCCACCCCCCCCCCCCCCCACCCCCCCCCCCCCCCACCCCCCCCCCCCCCCACCCCCCCCCCCCCCCACCCCCCCCCCCCCCCACCCCCCCCCCCCCCCACCCCCCCCCCCCCCCACCCCCCCCCCCCCCCACCCCCCCCCCCCCCCACCCCCCCCCCCCCCCACCCCCCCCCCCCCCCACCCCCCCCCCCCCCCACCCCCCCCCCCCCCCACCCCCCCCCCCCCCCACCCCCCCCCCCCCCCACCCCCCCCCCCCCCCACCCCCCCCCCCCCCCACCCCCCCCCCCCCCCACCCCCCCCCCCCCCCACCCCCCCCCCCCCCCACCCCCCCCCCCCCCCACCCCCCCCCCCCCCCACCCCCCCCCCCCCCCACCCCCCCCCCCCCCCACCCCCCCCCCCCCCCACCCCCCCCCCCCCCCACCCCCCCCCCCCCCCACCCCCCCCCCCCCCCACCCCCCCCCCCCCCCACCCCCCCCCCCCCCCACCCCCCCCCCCCCCCACCCCCCCCCCCCCCCACCCCCCCCCCCCCCCACCCCCCCCCCCCCCCACCCCCCCCCCCCCCCACCCCCCCCCCCCCCCACCCCCCCCCCCCCCCACCCCCCCCCCCCCCCACCCCCCCCCCCCCCCACCCCCCCCCCCCCCCACCCCCCCCCCCCCCCACCCCCCCCCCCCCCCACCCCCCCCCCCCCCCACCCCCCCCCCCCCCCACCCCCCCCCCCCCCCACCCCCCCCCCCCCCCACCCCCCCCCCCCCCCACCCCCCCCCCCCCCCACCCCCCCCCCCCCCCACCCCCCCCCCCCCCCACCCCCCCCCCCCCCCACCCCCCCCCCCCCCCACCCCCCCCCCCCCCCACCCCCCCCCCCCCCCACCCCCCCCCCCCCCCACCCCCCCCCCCCCCCACCCCCCCCCCCCCCCACCCCCCCCCCCCCCCACCCCCCCCCCCCCCCACCCCCCCCCCCCCCCACCCCCCCCCCCCCCCACCCCCCCCCCCCCCCACCCCCCCCCCCCCCCACCCCCCCCCCCCCCCACCCCCCCCCCCCCCCACCCCCCCCCCCCCCCACCCCCCCCCCCCCCCACCCCCCCCCCCCCCCACCCCCCCCCCCCCCCACCCCCCCCCCCCCCCACCCCCCCCCCCCCCCACCCCCCCCCCCCCCCACCCCCCCCCCCCCCCACCCCCCCCCCCCCCCACCCCCCCCCCCCCCCACCCCCCCCCCCCCCCACCCCCCCCCCCCCCCACCCCCCCCCCCCCCCACCCCCCCCCCCCCCCACCCCCCCCCCCCCCCACCCCCCCCCCCCCCCACCCCCCCCCCCCCCCACCCCCCCCCCCCCCCACCCCCCCCCCCCCCCACCCCCCCCCCCCCCCACCCCCCCCCCCCCCCACCCCCCCCCCCCCCCACCCCCCCCCCCCCCCACCCCCCCCCCCCCCCACCCCCCCCCCCCCCCACCCCCCCCCCCCCCCACCCCCCCCCCCCCCCACCCCCCCCCCCCCCCACCCCCCCCCCCCCCCACCCCCCCCCCCCCCCACCCCCCCCCCCCCCCACCCCCCCCCCCCCCCACCCCCCCCCCCCCCCACCCCCCCCCCCCCCCACCCCCCCCCCCCCCCACCCCCCCCCCCCCCCACCCCCCCCCCCCCCCACCCCCCCCCCCCCCCACCCCCCCCCCCCCCCACCCCCCCCCCCCCCCACCCCCCCCCCCCCCCACCCCCCCCCCCCCCCACCCCCCCCCCCCCCCACCCCCCCCCCCCCCCACCCCCCCCCCCCCCCACCCCCCCCCCCCCCCACCCCCCCCCCCCCCCACCCCCCCCCCCCCCCACCCCCCCCCCCCCCCACCCCCCCCCCCCCCCACCCCCCCCCCCCCCCACCCCCCCCCCCCCCCACCCCCCCCCCCCCCCACCCCCCCCCCCCCCCACCCCCCCCCCCCCCCACCCCCCCCCCCCCCCACCCCCCCCCCCCCCCACCCCCCCCCCCCCCCACCCCCCCCCCCCCCCACCCCCCCCCCCCCCCACCCCCCCCCCCCCCCACCCCCCCCCCCCCCCACCCCCCCCCCCCCCCACCCCCCCCCCCCCCCACCCCCCCCCCCCCCCACCCCCCCCCCCCCCCACCCCCCCCCCCCCCCACCCCCCCCCCCCCCCACCCCCCCCCCCCCCCACCCCCCCCCCCCCCCACCCCCCCCCCCCCCCACCCCCCCCCCCCCCCACCCCCCCCCCCCCCCACCCCCCCCCCCCCCCACCCCCCCCCCCCCCCACCCCCCCCCCCCCCCACCCCCCCCCCCCCCCACCCCCCCCCCCCCCCACCCCCCCCCCCCCCCACCCCCCCCCCCCCCCACCCCCCCCCCCCCCCACCCCCCCCCCCCCCCACCCCCCCCCCCCCCCACCCCCCCCCCCCCCCACCCCCCCCCCCCCCCACCCCCCCCCCCCCCCACCCCCCCCCCCCCCCACCC
Organism: Sphaerodactylus townsendi; assembly: GCF_021028975.2. Taxonomy (NCBI): domain Eukaryota; kingdom Metazoa; phylum Chordata; class Lepidosauria; order Squamata; family Sphaerodactylidae; genus Sphaerodactylus; species Sphaerodactylus townsendi. The sequence goes on along the minus strand of NC_059438.1, from coordinate 48,053,419 downwards.
CCCCCCCCCCCCACCCCCCCCCCCCCCCACCCCCCCCCCCCCCCACCCCCCCCCCCCCCCACCCCCCCCCCCCCCCACCCCCCCCCCCCCCCACCCCCCCCCCCCCCCACCCCCCCCCCCCCCCACCCCCCCCCCCCCCCACCCCCCCCCCCCCCCACCCCCCCCCCCCCCCACCCCCCCCCCCCCCCACCCCCCCCCCCCCCCACCCCCCCCCCCCCCCACCCCCCCCCCCCCCCACCCCCCCCCCCCCCCACCCCCCCCCCCCCCCACCCCCCCCCCCCCCCACCCCCCCCCCCCCCCACCCCCCCCCCCCCCCACCCCCCCCCCCCCCCACCCCCCCCCCCCCCCACCCCCCCCCCCCCCCACCCCCCCCCCCCCCCACCCCCCCCCCCCCCCACCCCCCCCCCCCCCCACCCCCCCCCCCCCCCACCCCCCCCCCCCCCCACCCCCCCCCCCCCCCACCCCCCCCCCCCCCCACCCCCCCCCCCCCCCACCCCCCCCCCCCCCCACCCCCCCCCCCCCCCACCCCCCCCCCCCCCCACCCCCCCCCCCCCCCACCCCCCCCCCCCCCCACCCCCCCCCCCCCCCACCCCCCCCCCCCCCCACCCCCCCCCCCCCCCACCCCCCCCCCCCCCCACCCCCCCCCCCCCCCACCCCCCCCCCCCCCCACCCCCCCCCCCCCCCACCCCCCCCCCCCCCCACCCCCCCCCCCCCCCACCCCCCCCCCCCCCCACCCCCCCCCCCCCCCACCCCCCCCCCCCCCCACCCCCCCCCCCCCCCACCCCCCCCCCCCCCCACCCCCCCCCCCCCCCACCCCCCCCCCCCCCCACCCCCCCCCCCCCCCACCCCCCCCCCCCCCCACCCCCCCCCCCCCCCACCCCCCCCCCCCCCCACCCCCCCCCCCCCCCACCCCCCCCCCCCCCCACCCCCCCCCCCCCCCACCCCCCCCCCCCCCCACCCCCCCCCCCCCCCACCCCCCCCCCCCCCCACCCCCCCCCCCCCCCACCCCCCCCCCCCCCCACCCCCCCCCCCCCCCACCCCCCCCCCCCCCCACCCCCCCCCCCCCCCACCCCCCCCCCCCCCCACCCCCCCCCCCCCCCACCCCCCCCCCCCCCCACCCCCCCCCCCCCCCACCCCCCCCCCCCCCCACCCCCCCCCCCCCCCACCCCCCCCCCCCCCCACCCCCCCCCCCCCCCACCCCCCCCCCCCCCCACCCCCCCCCCCCCCCACCCCCCCCCCCCCCCACCCCCCCCCCCCCCCACCCCCCCCCCCCCCCACCCCCCCCCCCCCCCACCCCCCCCCCCCCCCACCCCCCCCCCCCCCCACCCCCCCCCCCCCCCACCCCCCCCCCCCCCCACCCCCCCCCCCCCCCACCCCCCCCCCCCCCCACCCCCCCCCCCCCCCACCCCCCCCCCCCCCCACCCCCCCCCCCCCCCACCCCCCCCCCCCCCCACCCCCCCCCCCCCCCACCCCCCCCCCCCCCCACCCCCCCCCCCCCCCACCCCCCCCCCCCCCCACCCCCCCCCCCCCCCACCCCCCCCCCCCCCCACCCCCCCCCCCCCCCACCCCCCCCCCCCCCCACCCCCCCCCCCCCCCACCCCCCCCCCCCCCCACCCCCCCCCCCCCCCACCCCCCCCCCCCCCCACCCCCCCCCCCCCCCACCCCCCCCCCCCCCCACCCCCCCCCCCCCCCACCCCCCCCCCCCCCCACCCCCCCCCCCCCCCACCCCCCCCCCCCCCCACCCCCCCCCCCCCCCACCCCCCCCCCCCCCCACCCCCCCCCCCCCCCACCCCCCCCCCCCCCCACCCCCCCCCCCCCCCACCCCCCCCCCCCCCCACCCCCCCCCCCCCCCACCCCCCCCCCCCCCCACCCCCCCCCCCCCCCACCCCCCCCCCCCCCCACCCCCCCCCCCCCCCACCCCCCCCCCCCCCCACCCCCCCCCCCCCCCACCCCCCCCCCCCCCCACCCCCCCCCCCCCCCACCCCCCCCCCCCCCCACCCCCCCCCCCCCCCACCCCCCCCCCCCCCCACCCCCCCCCCCCCCCACCCCCCCCCCCCCCCACCCCCCCCCCCCCCCACCCCCCCCCCCCCCCACCCCCCCCCCCCCCCACCCCCCCCCCCCCCCACCCCCCCCCCCCCCCACCCCCCCCCCCCCCCACCCCCCCCCCCCCCCACCCCCCCCCCCCCCCACCCCCCCCCCCCCCCACCCCCCCCCCCCCCCACCCCCCCCCCCCCCCACCCCCCCCCCCCCCCACCCCCCCCCCCCCCCACCCCCCCCCCCCCCCACCCCCCCCCCCCCCCACCCCCCCCCCCCCCCACCCCCCCCCCCCCCCACCCCCCCCCCCCCCCACCCCCCCCCCCCCCCACCCCCCCCCCCCCCCACCCCCCCCCCCCCCCACCCCCCCCCCCCCCCACCCCCCCCCCCCCCCACCCCCCCCCCCCCCCACCCCCCCCCCCCCCCACCCCCCCCCCCCCCCACCCCCCCCCCCCCCCACCCCCCCCCCCCCCCACCCCCCCCCCCCCCCACCCCCCCCCCCCCCCACCCCCCCCCCCCCCCACCCCCCCCCCCCCCCACCCCCCCCCCCCCCCACCCCCCCCCCCCCCCACCCCCCCCCCCCCCCACCCCCCCCCCCCCCCACCCCCCCCCCCCCCCACCCCCCCCCCCCCCCACCCCCCCCCCCCCCCACCCCCCCCCCCCCCCACCCCCCCCCCCCCCCACCCCCCCCCCCCCCCACCCCCCCCCCCCCCCACCCCCCCCCCCCCCCACCCCCCCCCCCCCCCACCCCCCCCCCCCCCCACCCCCCCCCCCCCCCACCCCCCCCCCCCCCCACCCCCCCCCCCCCCCACCCCCCCCCCCCCCCACCCCCCCCCCCCCCCACCCCCCCCCCCCCCCACCCCCCCCCCCCCCCACCCCCCCCCCCCCCCACCCCCCCCCCCCCCCACCCCCCCCCCCCCCCACCCCCCCCCCCCCCCACCCCCCCCCCCCCCCACCCCCCCCCCCCCCCACCCCCCCCCCCCCCCACCCCCCCCCCCCCCCACCCCCCCCCCCCCCCACCCCCCCCCCCCCCCACCCCCCCCCCCCCCCACCCCCCCCCCCCCCCACCCCCCCCCCCCCCCACCCCCCCCCCCCCCCACCCCCCCCCCCCCCCACCCCCCCCCCCCCCCACCCCCCCCCCCCCCCACCCCCCCCCCCCCCCACCCCCCCCCCCCCCCACCCCCCCCCCCCCCCACCCCCCCCCCCCCCCACCCCCCCCCCCCCCCACCCCCCCCCCCCCCCACCCCCCCCCCCCCCCACCCCCCCCCCCCCCCACCCCCCCCCCCCCCCACCCCCCCCCCCCCCCACCCCCCCCCCCCCCCACCCCCCCCCCCCCCCACCCCCCCCCCCCCCCACCCCCCCCCCCCCCCACCCCCCCCCCCCCCCACCCCCCCCCCCCCCCACCCCCCCCCCCCCCCACCCCCCCCCCCCCCCACCCCCCCCCCCCCCCACCCCCCCCCCCCCCCACCCCCCCCCCCCCCCACCCCCCCCCCCCCCCACCCCCCCCCCCCCCCACCCCCCCCCCCCCCCACCCCCCCCCCCCCCCACCCCCCCCCCCCCCCACCCCCCCCCCCCCCCACCCCCCCCCCCCCCCACCCCCCCCCCCCCCCACCCCCCCCCCCCCCCACCCCCCCCCCCCCCCACCCCCCCCCCCCCCCACCCCCCCCCCCCCCCACCCCCCCCCCCCCCCACCCCCCCCCCCCCCCACCCCCCCCCCCCCCCACCCCCCCCCCCCCCCACCCCCCCCCCCCCCCACCCCCCCCCCCCCCCACCCCCCCCCCCCCCCACCCCCCCCCCCCCCCACCCCCCCCCCCCCCCACCCCCCCCCCCCCCCACCCCCCCCCCCCCCCACCCCCCCCCCCCCCCACCCCCCCCCCCCCCCACCCCCCCCCCCCCCCACCCCCCCCCCCCCCCACCCCCCCCCCCCCCCACCCCCCCCCCCCCCCACCCCCCCCCCCCCCCACCCCCCCCCCCCCCCACCCCCCCCCCCCCCCACCCCCCCCCCCCCCCACCCCCCCCCCCCCCCACCCCCCCCCCCCCCCACCCCCCCCCCCCCCCACCCCCCCCCCCCCCCACCCCCCCCCCCCCCCACCCCCCCCCCCCCCCACCCCCCCCCCCCCCCACCCCCCCCCCCCCCCACCCCCCCCCCCCCCCACCCCCCCCCCCCCCCACCCCCCCCCCCCCCCACCCCCCCCCCCCCCCACCCCCCCCCCCCCCCACCCCCCCCCCCCCCCACCCCCCCCCCCCCCCACCCCCCCCCCCCCCCACCCCCCCCCCCCCCCACCCCCCCCCCCCCCCACCCCCCCCCCCCCCCACCCCCCCCCCCCCCCACCCCCCCCCCCCCCCACCCCCCCCCCCCCCCACCCCCCCCCCCCCCCACCCCCCCCCCCCCCCACCCCCCCCCCCCCCCACCCCCCCCCCCCCCCACCCCCCCCCCCCCCCACCCCCCCCCCCCCCCACCCCCCCCCCCCCCCACCCCCCCCCCCCCCCACCCCCCCCCCCCCCCACCCCCCCCCCCCCCCACCCCCCCCCCCCCCCACCCCCCCCCCCCCCCACCCCCCCCCCCCCCCACCCCCCCCCCCCCCCACCCCCCCCCCCCCCCACCCCCCCCCCCCCCCACCCCCCCCCCCCCCCACCCCCCCCCCCCCCCACCCCCCCCCCCCCCCACCCCCCCCCCCCCCCACCCCCCCCCCCCCCCACCCCCCCCCCCCCCCACCCCCCCCCCCCCCCACCCCCCCCCCCCCCCACCCCCCCCCCCCCCCACCCCCCCCCCCCCCCACCCCCCCCCCCCCCCACCCCCCCCCCCCCCCACCCCCCCCCCCCCCCACCCCCCCCCCCCCCCACCCCCCCCCCCCCCCACCCCCCCCCCCCCCCACCCCCCCCCCCCCCCACCCCCCCCCCCCCCCACCCCCCCCCCCCCCCACCCCCCCCCCCCCCCACCCCCCCCCCCCCCCACCCCCCCCCCCCCCCACCCCCCCCCCCCCCCACCCCCCCCCCCCCCCACCCCCCCCCCCCCCCACCCCCCCCCCCCCCCACCCCCCCCCCCCCCCACCCCCCCCCCCCCCCACCCCCCCCCCCCCCCACCCCCCCCCCCCCCCACCCCCCCCCCCCCCCACCCCCCCCCCCCCCCACCCCCCCCCCCCCCCACCCCCCCCCCCCCCCACCCCCCCCCCCCCCCACCCCCCCCCCCCCCCACCCCCCCCCCCCCCCACCCCCCCCCCCCCCCACCCCCCCCCCCCCCCACCCCCCCCCCCCCCCACCCCCCCCCCCCCCCACCCCCCCCCCCCCCCACCCCCCCCCCCCCCCACCCCCCCCCCCCCCCACCCCCCCCCCCCCCCACCCCCCCCCCCCCCCACCCCCCCCCCCCCCCACCCCCCCCCCCCCCCACCCCCCCCCCCCCCCACCCCCCCCCCCCCCCACCCCCCCCCCCCCCCACCCCCCCCCCCCCCCACCCCCCCCCCCCCCCACCCCCCCCCCCCCCCACCCCCCCCCCCCCCCACCCCCCCCCCCCCCCACCCCCCCCCCCCCCCACCCCCCCCCCCCCCCACCCCCCCCCCCCCCCACCCCCCCCCCCCCCCACCCCCCCCCCCCCCCACCCCCCCCCCCCCCCACCCCCCCCCCCCCCCACCCCCCCCCCCCCCCACCCCCCCCCCCCCCCACCCCCCCCCCCCCCCACCCCCCCCCCCCCCCACCCCCCCCCCCCCCCACCCCCCCCCCCCCCCACCCCCCCCCCCCCCCACCCCCCCCCCCCCCCACCCCCCCCCCCCCCCACCCCCCCCCCCCCCCACCCCCCCCCCCCCCCACCCCCCCCCCCCCCCACCCCCCCCCCCCCCCACCCCCCCCCCCCCCCACCCCCCCCCCCCCCCACCCCCCCCCCCCCCCACCCCCCCCCCCCCCCACCCCCCCCCCCCCCCACCCCCCCCCCCCCCCACCCCCCCCCCCCCCCACCCCCCCCCCCCCCCACCCCCCCCCCCCCCCACCCCCCCCCCCCCCCACCCCCCCCCCCCCCCACCCCCCCCCCCCCCCACCCCCCCCCCCCCCCACCCCCCCCCCCCCCCACCCCCCCCCCCCCCCACCCCCCCCCCCCCCCACCCCCCCCCCCCCCCACCCCCCCCCCCCCCCACCCCCCCCCCCCCCCACCCCCCCCCCCCCCCACCCCCCCCCCCCCCCACCCCCCCCCCCCCCCACCCCCCCCCCCCCCCACCCCCCCCCCCCCCCACCCCCCCCCCCCCCCACCCCCCCCCCCCCCCACCCCCCCCCCCCCCCACCCCCCCCCCCCCCCACCCCCCCCCCCCCCCACCCCCCCCCCCCCCCACCCCCCCCCCCCCCCACCCCCCCCCCCCCCCACCCCCCCCCCCCCCCACCCCCCCCCCCCCCCACCCCCCCCCCCCCCCACCCCCCCCCCCCCCCACCCCCCCCCCCCCCCACCCCCCCCCCCCCCCACCCCCCCCCCCCCCCACCCCCCCCCCCCCCCACCCCCCCCCCCCCCCACCCCCCCCCCCCCCCACCCCCCCCCCCCCCCACCCCCCCCCCCCCCCACCCCCCCCCCCCCCCACCCCCCCCCCCCCCCACCCCCCCCCCCCCCCACCCCCCCCCCCCCCCACCCCCCCCCCCCCCCACCCCCCCCCCCCCCCACCCCCCCCCCCCCCCACCCCCCCCCCCCCCCACCCCCCCCCCCCCCCACCCCCCCCCCCCCCCACCCCCCCCCCCCCCCACCCCCCCCCCCCCCCACCCCCCCCCCCCCCCACCCCCCCCCCCCCCCACCCCCCCCCCCCCCCACCCCCCCCCCCCCCCACCCCCCCCCCCCCCCACCCCCCCCCCCCCCCACCCCCCCCCCCCCCCACCCCCCCCCCCCCCCACCCCCCCCCCCCCCCACCCCCCCCCCCCCCCACCCCCCCCCCCCCCCACCCCCCCCCCCCCCCACCCCCCCCCCCCCCCACCCCCCCCCCCCCCCACCCCCCCCCCCCCCCACCCCCCCCCCCCCCCACCCCCCCCCCCCCCCACCCCCCCCCCCCCCCACCCCCCCCCCCCCCCACCCCCCCCCCCCCCCACCCCCCCCCCCCCCCACCCCCCCCCCCCCCCACCCCCCCCCCCCCCCACCCCCCCCCCCCCCCACCCCCCCCCCCCCCCACCCCCCCCCCCCCCCACCCCCCCCCCCCCCCACCCCCCCCCCCCCCCACCCCCCCCCCCCCCCACCCCCCCCCCCCCCCACCCCCCCCCCCCCCCACCCCCCCCCCCCCCCACCCCCCCCCCCCCCCACCCCCCCCCCCCCCCACCCCCCCCCCCCCCCACCCCCCCCCCCCCCCACCCCCCCCCCCCCCCACCCCCCCCCCCCCCCACCCCCCCCCCCCCCCACCCCCCCCCCCCCCCACCCCCCCCCCCCCCCACCCCCCCCCCCCCCCACCCCCCCCCCCCCCCACCCCCCCCCCCCCCCACCCCCCCCCCCCCCCACCCCCCCCCCCCCCCACCCCCCCCCCCCCCCACCCCCCCCCCCCCCCACCCCCCCCCCCCCCCACCCCCCCCCCCCCCCACCCCCCCCCCCCCCCACCCCCCCCCCCCCCCACCCCCCCCCCCCCCCACCCCCCCCCCCCCCCACCCCCCCCCCCCCCCACCCCCCCCCCCCCCCACCCCCCCCCCCCCCCACCCCCCCCCCCCCCCACCCCCCCCCCCCCCCACCCCCCCCCCCCCCCACCCCCCCCCCCCCCCACCCCCCCCCCCCCCCACCCCCCCCCCCCCCCACCCCCCCCCCCCCCCACCCCCCCCCCCCCCCACCCCCCCCCCCCCCCACCCCCCCCCCCCCCCACCCCCCCCCCCCCCCACCCCCCCCCCCCCCCACCCCCCCCCCCCCCCACCCCCCCCCCCCCCCACCCCCCCCCCCCCCCACCCCCCCCCCCCCCCACCCCCCCCCCCCCCCACCCCCCCCCCCCCCCACCCCCCCCCCCCCCCACCCCCCCCCCCCCCCACCCCCCCCCCCCCCCACCCCCCCCCCCCCCCACCCCCCCCCCCCCCCACCCCCCCCCCCCCCCACCCCCCCCCCCCCCCACCCCCCCCCCCCCCCACCCCCCCCCCCCCCCACCCCCCCCCCCCCCCACCCCCCCCCCCCCCCACCCCCCCCCCCCCCCACCCCCCCCCCCCCCCACCCCCCCCCCCCCCCACCCCCCCCCCCCCCCACCCCCCCCCCCCCCCACCCCCCCCCCCCCCCACCCCCCCCCCCCCCCACCCCCCCCCCCCCCCACCCCCCCCCCCCCCCACCCCCCCCCCCCCCCACCCCCCCCCCCCCCCACCCCCCCCCCCCCCCACCCCCCCCCCCCCCCACCCCCCCCCCCCCCCACCCCCCCCCCCCCCCACCCCCCCCCCCCCCCACCCCCCCCCCCCCCCACCCCCCCCCCCCAAGCAGTGGTGCGACCGCACTTGGAGTACTGTGTCCAGTTCTGGCCGCCGCATCCTAAAAAGGATATTGGAGGAGACAGGAAAAGTGCAGAGAAGGGCAAATAAGGATGATTGAGGGACCTTGGAGCACCTTCCCTATGAGGAGAGGCTGCAGCGCTGGGGACTCTTTTTTTTTAGTTTTGATGAGTGAGACGTCTCAGGGGGGATATGTAGATTGAAGCTCCGCAAAATTATGCATGGGGTAGAGAAAAATGTTGACAGAGAGAAATTTTTTTTTCTCTCGCACAATACTAGGAACCAGGGGGTATCTATTGAAAAATGCTGGGGGGAAGAATTAGGACTATCTAAAGGAAACACTTCTTTCTACCCAACGCGGTGATTGGTGTTTGGAATATGCTGCCAACAGGAGGTGGTGATGGCCACTAACCTGGATAGCTTTAAAAGGGGCTTGGACAGATTTAAGGAGGAGAAGTCGATTTATGGCTACCAATCTTGATCCTCCTTGATCTGAGATTGCAAATGCCTTAACAGACCAGGTGATCGGGAGCAACAGCCACAGAAGGCCATTGCGTTCACATCCTACATGTGAGCTCCCAAAGGCACCTGGTGGGCCACTGCAAGTAGCAGAGAGCTGGACTAGATGGACTTTGGTCTGATCCAACTGGCTTGTTCTTATGTTCTTATGTTCTTATGTTCTTACGGGGGAGGGTGGACGGGGCATGGTGCTAAGAGATATTGGCTGCTTTTTGATGTCGCTTCTGGGTTTTCCACATAAGGTTGCTCTAGGAATCACCAAAAACTTTATGGCAAAATCATATTGTTTCCAGTGAATCTTAAGAGCTAATGCATATCAGTTCTGGGGTTTCCCTGGAAGTGATGTCGTGTTAAGACCTGAGTGTTTGATCTCGCCATGAATCTCCACATGGGAACAATCGCTGTGATTGTTCTCAACCTGCTTGCTTTCACATTCCTATCTCTGCTGCTTTGGCTGGTGTGCTTGCTTTGAAATGACCTTCCTGCAGGATTTTCTAGGAGAGTGGTTATCTGGTGGGGGGGGGGGAGGAGGGTGTACACAGCTGTACCTGATAGCAAGAAACTGTTGTTAACTAATTGGGCCTGCTGTAACTTCTACTGGGACCTTTTCCCCTGAATTCGGACTGGGCAATGATTCGTTTCCAGTGCACATTTCCACAGATTCAGTATCAATAAAAGATTTTGTTCACACTTGAGTCCTCTTTATTGAGACATCTAGAGGACATGACGTGTAGGGACATGAAGGGACACCATTGCCTTATTTGGAGTCCTGGCCACCCTAACAGGAATTGATCAGACCCACACATGCTTAGTGTGACCCACGGATGGTCCAAACTGGGATTTTCAAGCTGTTCATGTAACCCCTGTGTCAGAATGGGATGACCCAGAAAGGGGTGGAGTCTGAAATGAAGTAGAATGCTGCAGAACTCATGAGGTTGGAGGAAGCGAGACTACCAGGCTGGGACCTTGATTGATTTTATTAAGCCCTTAACACGTTGTTTAAGGTAACTGCAATGTTGTGGGGAACTAGTGGGAAGGGAGTTTATTTTTTTGCTATATTGTAAATGTTAGAATTTATTGTTTCAGGGTTTTTGTGTATGTAAATGGTGAGAGTTTTCTGGGAACCTTCATCATCTTGAAGCCCATTCACCAAGCCTCAGAAGTCTTCAAAACCAACCACCAGCAAAGAAGAATTGGACTTGGCAATATCAGTAGACTGTAAATAAGGACTTGAAAATGCAAACTTAACAGGACTGCAAAGTGTAAATGTTAAATGTTTTAAAAGTGTTATTTGTTAAGTAAAGTAAACTGTTTTGTTTAAATTTGGTTCTTTGCAACTCCTTCCAAGTACTGCCCCACAGAACCCACAAGCTGAGGTTACATTCACACTGCCTGAGCACTCAATGGCACTGCTCCAGCTCGGCTTAGAGGAAAGTGGGAGTTAAATTTACAGCCCCAATTAACTGCTTACACCAGCTCCATCACACTGGGGAGCTTAAGGCCTCTGCTGTGTGCTAGAAAAGAACTTTCTCCAACTTATTTATACTCCCCACTTCCAAATGTTATTGTTTACTGGAAAGGGAGGAAAAAGTAAACCTAAAGAAAAAACCTCAGAACTGACGGCATCTGTCACTCTGAAGCAACTAACACACGAGTAACTCTGTCAGCTTCTATTTCCAACACATTAATCTGGGCTCTGTAGGATCCAGAGGTTTGCCCTTTTCGCTAACATTTTAATCCCCCTGTGGTTGTTTACTATCAAAACATTTCAGTGGGGTTTTTTTAACCTGACACTCTTGACAGCTGGTTCCTTATCTGATGGCTGAAACTGGGCGAACAGCAGAATGGACTGGAGAGGATCTCCACCCCCCCCCCTCCGTGGAAATGCTGAAGGTTGACCTTTCCTGTGGTGTTTTAGCTGGGAAGGCCCCCTTCTGTTTATCCAGCATCTCCAGCGCTTGCTGAAATGCAGGGGGGAATTTTTATGAATGTACAAGAGTCAGTGACTTTCCCAAAGAGCCCTGGCAGAGCCTCGGGGAGAAGCGATTAGATGGGTTTGCACACAAAATGCAAACTTCTACGTTATCGTTTGTCAAGTTCAGATACACATATAATTTTACTAAATAATTCATTTCCTTGGCTGGATGAACATCCATCTGTTTAAACATTAGAAGTTCAGGTCTCATTCAACAATAATTCAGTAATCAGTATATTTTGTAAGCCACTTTTCTGTGATGGGGGGAAAGGCAGGGTAGAAGAGCTCTGAATAAATACTTATTTCAGAAGAGCCTGTGTGTAGCAGGAGTAAGTTGACCGATGGGCCACATCAGTCCAAATCCCTATTTGGCCAAGAGGCTTGATGGAAGGTAGGATAAATACATGATAGATAGAGCTGTACAGTTTAACAGCCTCTCATCATTCAAAGTGTTTGGAATATGATGCCACAGGAGGTGGTGACGGCCACTAACCTGGATAGCTTTAAAAGGGGCTTGGGCAGATTTATGGAGGAGAAATCGATCTCTGGCTCCCAATCTTGATCCTCCTTGATCTGAGATTTCAAATGCCTTAGCAGACCAGGTGCTTGGGAGTAGCAGCAGCCGCAGAAGGCCATTGCTTTCACCTCCTGCATGTGAGCTCCCAAAGGCACCTGGTGGGCCACTGCGAGTAGCAGAGTGCTGGACTAGATGGACTCTGGTCTGATCCAGCAGGCTCTTTCTTATGTTCTTACAAGTGTCTGTCACAATCCTGACAAGAAAGGGTTAACTGTGTGCATGTTAATTAGCTAATGAGGTCAGTGTCTTGCAATCAGTTCATTGGGCAGTTAATCCTACATCACCTATGTGAGACAGAGCATGCGGGTCAGAGGTTATAAAGTTAACTATGCTTCTTTGTCTCAACACACACGAAGTTTTTCTTTTGTACCCGTAAGATGGATTCACCTTAAGAGGTGAATACTTAGGCCGCATGTGGGCTCACATGGGCCTAAGTTCTGTAACTGAGGCAGTTTCTGCACAGGCTGAAAGCAACGGCTTCAGCCCGGTAAAACACCATTTTGGCTGGGACCCTTCGCACAGGCGCCGCTGCCAAATTGATGCAGCAGTGCTCTGTGCCCACCAAAACGGTGTATTCAAAACTCGCTTGGGGAGCGAGTTTTCCTGCAAACGCTGGCTTCCATCCGCTGCCATGCAAACGGCAGCGGGTGGAAGCCGGTGTTTTCCCCTCCCCTCCCCGGCCCCAAATGCCTCGTTACCTTCTGCTGGCAGCCGCGTCGCTCTATCGTCGCTCTGAGGAGGGAAGGGGACACTCCTCCTGGTCTCCGGTGCTTCAGCTGTCGCTGTGGCCATGGGGGGCGTGTCCCCTTACCTCCTCAGAGCGACGATAGAGCGACGCGGCTGCCAGCAGAAGGTAACGAGGCGTTTGGGGCCGGGGAGGGGAATACGCGGCTGTGCGAACGGCCCCAGAGCCTGCATTGGCATGATTAATGCCGATGCAGGGTCTCTCCCTTGGCTGTGCGGAAACCGCCTAAGTTTGTTCTAGAATAGTGAGGATTTATTGTTTCAAACTCCATGTACCCTTATCCTGATTTAGTTAAGTAAAGTATTTTCTTCTTTTTATAACCACAGCAAGTCTCTTGGTCTCTTATTTCACTCTGATTATTCAATCAGGGAAGCAATTTCCCCAACACAAAGTATAATCAATTCGTTTATCTTTAATCCCTTAATATTCCAGGGAACGTTGATAAAGATAGCTGCATGATGTGGATGTTTCAGGCTCTGCTAACTTGATGGCACAGCATTCAGGGCACCAGAAAGTTCATTTGGGCATGCCACTGGAATAAATGCAGACCGTGCAAGGGCAATTTTTTTTGTTCAATGGGAGGCACTTCCTGGTAGACTGTGCCCAGGGCATGGGGATCTGGCTGCTCTTTGCCATGTCGACTTTCAGATTATCTTGGTTGTTCCAAGGTGTGCTAGTCACATCTGGGGATATTGTCTATTTGTGTCTGGTAACCTATATCACATCCTCTCATGTCCAGGCCCGAGGATGGCCCAGGCTACCCTGATCTTGTCAGATCCCAGAAGCTAAGCAGGGTCAGCTTTGGCAAGTATTTGGAAGGGAGATTTCCAAGGAAGTCCAGGGTCACTATGAAGGGGAAGGCAACGGCAAACTACCTTTCTATGTAGGTGACTTCCCATTGAGTGACCTTTACGGGGGGTTTAATTTAATGTGAGCATGATTATGGATGTGACGCTTCCCACTTCTAATCCTCTGGTTCCTCTATTCACTGGTCTCCATCCTCAGAGGCCAAGGTTAACTTGTGGCTACTGTTCCCTGCCTTTGCAAATTTGAATGCTGCAGTCACAGGAGCAGCAGTGGCGTAGGAGGTTAAGAGCTTGTGTATCTAATCTGGAGGAACCGGGTTTGATTCCCAGCTCTGCCACTTGAGCTGTGGAGGCTTATCTGGGGAATTCAGATTAGCCTGGGCACTCCCACACACGCCAGCTGGGTGACCTTGGGCTAGTCACAGCTTACAAACCCTGTGAGGTAGGTGGGGCTGAGAGAACTCCGAGGCTCTCTCAGCCCCACCTACCTCACAGGGTTTGTTGTGAGGGGGGAAGGGCAAGGAGATTGTAAGCCCCTTTGAGTCTCCTGCAGGAGAGAAAGGGGGGACAGAAATCCAAACTCCTCCTCCTCCTCTTCTTCTTCTTCTTCTTCTTCTTCTTCTTCTTCTTCTTCTTCTTCTTCTTCTTCTTCTTCTTCTTCTTCTTCTTCTTCTTCTTCTTCTTCTTCTTCTTCTTCTTCTTCTTCTTCTTCTTCTTCTTCACTAATAGTGATCTGACCCAAGTAGTGAACACAAATTATGAGAAACCTATTGATACTATTACCGAGCTATCTATTGAGCATTCTAAAATTTCAACCGGTAACAACAAAAGGGCCCATATTTGGTTTGATAATGAGTGCATTGAAAGTAATAGGGCCATGTGTATACAGGGCCTATAGTTCTACTGGTACTGCAAACAAAACCCACACCTTTTTATTTCACAGAAATATCAAAAAATTGTGGAATCTCATTTGCATCACCTCCTGATGCCCTTACCAATAACCATAAGTACTTTTCGGCCCTGGTCAATAACTCAGTCTGGTTAACTAATTCCCCCCTCCATTTCTATTTTACCAGCTGAATGGTATAACTACTTTCCAGCTCTTTTCGGTCAAGACAACAACAACAACACAATTGGTCATGAACAACCACGAGCTAGCTGATTGCTCCAAATGGCCTTCTTCAGAACCAGCAGATATTGCCATGATCATCAATAAATTAAAAACCAGCAAAGATGTTCTAGTTACCTATGTTGGTTTGAACTTGTTCTAAGCTTCTCTGGGTGTAGTTTTTTTTTGTTTTTTGCTGATATGAGGTAGAAGAAGAGTAGGTTTTTATACTTCACTTTACCATTAAAGAGTCTAAAAGTGGCTTACAAACTCCTTCCTAGCAGTGGCGTAATGGTTAAGAGTGTCAGGACCGTGCCTGTCAGCATCTTGATGTCTTGCTGTGTGTAATTTGCAATTGTTTTCCTGTTTCCCTTTGTACGATGGAGCTACAGGCGGGTCTCCAGCTGGCGAGCCTAATGAGGAAATGGGGCGAGTTCCAGACAAGGATGAGATGCCCCGCGATCCGGACTTAGGAGACGAGGAGAAGGATGCTCCCGTCCCCGACCAACATGATCCTCACTTGGGTGCCGCGCAAAGCACCAGTGGTAAAGAGAGCATGGGATCACCCTACTCTTGGGCCCCCTCTTGGCGGCCATGCTGGGGGACCAAGGCGGCTAGGCGCCGTGAGTACACTTGGCTCACGCAACCCATGGACCAGGACATTTACTCAGAATGGGACATACCGGTGCAAAGTGAGTGGTCACAGGTCAAGGTCCAGGCAGGGGAGTGGGCCCCTGAGCGAGGCACGGTGGCCTGGTGGTGGGAGTGAGACGAGATGCAGCAGGAGTTCCTATGGTGCAACATGGAACTCCTCTTGG